>NC_059195.1:10900685-11251486 GCF_020615455.1 Coregonus clupeaformis | reverse complement strand
AGCAAATTGTCAATTCTCCATTCAACCACTGGCGAAATCCCCTCACAATGACCTCAAACTGTGTTTCTAATACACAATTAAATTAAACACAGACTACCGCTTGATAATCAGGAAACTCTTGGTTATGTTGTGGTGGACTGTTATTACAACTGCTTCACGGGAACCTGGTAAAATTATGTTTGTAGTGTAACTAGCCATGGAATGGCTCTAAATTCACTGTCAGCATGCAGTCAAAGCTATAACCACTTTTGGAGCTAACTCGTGCTCTCAAATTGTATCCTGATGTCGACAGCAGATGGGAGTTCTATTCATAACATTGCTAACTTAGCTAGCTAACATACATTTTGAGAAAACAAGTTATATTAAGTGGCTAGTTAGCTAGCGTTAGCAACGTTTGGTGGTGAATGAGACTGAGAGCTAGCTAAGCAGCTAGCAAACAATGTAAAACAAGTATAATTTTGGATTCCAAAAAAATACTCCACCAACAGGCTTTGCATTTCACAGTAGCAAGGACTCCTGGCGCACTGTTAAATTATTTAGCCATTTAAACATACATTTTTTGAAGAAAACTCAGTTTTACCATAGCCCTCACTGGCTTTCATGCGATTTAAACATGAGTTTGTCCAAGGTGTCAGACTTGATGACAGTTGTTATCCATTGGAGCACTGTGATTGGTTGCCCAACATTTTGTGGAGGGACTGAAAGAACGGTCAATTGCCGCTCCCTGTTGCACACAACAAGCTTCCATTCTCCATGTCAAAAGAGGATTTATTATGACTGATTTAAGATGAAATCATCAACCCTGTTATGGTCAACCCTGTTACTTTAGGTCTATTTGGCACTTAATAGGCACTTTACACTAGTCATTTTTTAAATTTAACCACTTGAGATGGGAAAACGTGTTTTTTTATTAAGTTCAACATGTGCTCTTTATGAAAGAATTAGAAAATTAGGTGAAATCAAACTTTATTAATTATTTTTACCAAGTTACACTTCTCAAAAGGCACCGAATTGCTGGAACGACCCTATTACTCTGAACAAAAACAAGTTGTTTTTGCAAGGCAGCTTTGCCGCAACATGGCACAAAACACAATGCCCAGAACAAAACGAATATCGTGCTCTTAGGCAAATGTTGGTTTCAGTAACAGGAGTTGTACTATAGAGCACCTTTACGGCCAACTAATATTTGCTATTCCTAGCTTCATTCTACTTTACTGTATGGAGTGAGGGGAGGCTCGTATCCCTCCACTGATAGGGGAGGTTGATCTGATATAGCCTAGACCTAGCTATCCAAAGAAATTATGAGGATGAAGTTTATCACTATAGTTTTGCCTGTTGTCTAGATTTGTTGCAAAAATCAGCCCTTACAGTGGGGAAAAAAAGTATTTAGTCAGCCACCAATTGTGCAAGTTCTCCCACTTAAAAAGATGAGAGAGGCCTGTAATTTTCATCATAGGTACACATCAACTATGACAGACAAAATGATAAAAATAAATCCAGAAAATCACATTGTAGGATTTTTAATGAATTTATTTGCAAATTATGGTGGAAAATAAGTATTTGGTCAATAACAAAAGTTTCTCAATACTTTGTTATATACCCTTTGTTGGCAATGACACAGGTCAAACGTTTTCTGTAAGTCTTCACAAGGTTTTCACACACTGTTGCTGGTATTTTGGCCCATTCCTCCATGCAGATCTCCTCTAGAGCAGTGATGTTTTGGGGCTGTCGCTGGGCAACACGGACTTTCAACTCCCTCCAAAGATTTTCTATGGGGTTGAGATCTGGAGACTGGCTAGGCCACTCCAGGACCTTGAAATGCTTCTTACGAAACCACTCCTTCGTTGGCGGTGTGTTTGGGATCATTGTCATGCTGAAAGACCCAGCCACGTTTCATCTTCAATGCCCTTGCTGATGGAAGGAGGTTTTCACTCAAAATCTCACGATACATGGCCCCATTCATTCTTTCCTTTACACGGATCAGTCGTCCTGGTCCCTTTGCAGAAAAACAGCCCCAAAGCATGATGTTTCCACCCCCATGCTTCACAGTAGGTATGGTGTTCTTTGGATGCAACTCAGCATTCTTTGTCCTCCAAACACGACGAGTTGAGTTTTTACCAAAAAGTTCTATTTTGGTTTCATCTGACCATATGACATTCTCCCAATCCTCTTCTGGATCATCCAAATGCACTCTAGCAAACTTCAGACGGGCCTGGACATGTACTGGCTTAAGCAGGGGGATACGTCTGGCACTGCAGGATTTGAGTCCTTGGCGGCGTAGTGTGTTACTGATGGTAGGCTTTGTTACTTTGGTCCCAGCTCTCTGCAGGTCATTCACTAGGTCCCCCCGTGTGGTTCTGGGATTTTTGCACACCGTTCTTGTGATCATTTTGACCCCACGGGGTGAGATCTTGCGTGGAGCCCCAGATAGAGGGAGATTATCAGTGGTCTTGTATGTCTTCCATTTCCTAATAATTGCTCCCACAGTTGATTTCTTCAAACCAAGCTGCTTACCTATTGCAGATTCAGTCTTCCCAGCCTGGTGCAGGTCTACAATTTTGTTTCTGGTGTCCTTTGACAGCTCTTTGGTCTTGGCCATAGTGGAGTTTGGAGTGTGACTGTTTGAGGTTGTGGACAGGTGTCTTTTATACTGATAACAAGTTCAAACAGGTGCCATTAATACAGGTAACGAGTGGAGGACAGAGGAGCCTCTTAAAGAAGAAGTTACAGGTCTGTGAGAGCCAGAAATCTTGCTTGTTTGTAGGTGACCAAATACTTATTTTCCACCATAATTTGCAAATAAATTCATAAAAAATCTTACAATGTGATTTTCTGGATTTTTTTTCTCAATTTGTCTGACATAGTTGACGTGTACCTATGATGAAAATTACAGGCCTCTCTCATCTTTTTAAGTGGGAGAACTTGCACAATTGGTGGCTGACTAAATACTTTTTTCCCCCACTGTATTAGTAGAGGGGAAACTTCAATAGGGCAGATATTTGGGGTTTATGTCATTCTGACTACGTTGCTAGACATTAGACTATGACAGACTAGTGTATAAACTAACATCTCCAAATCTCAGAGAGGACATAAAAAAAAGATACATATATTGTAATAGTTTAATAACACTTTGAATCAATGTAATGAGGGTATTTCAATTGTTCATGCCAAGTCTTGTGATATCAGATGGATATTTGACAAATGCATGTCTCATCAAGTAAATACTGTATGTTTTATGCCTATGTAATAATATTCCCTGGGGAATTCAACTGGTAATTCCTGACCGGTAGCCTATTTCGAAGACTTCCCAGGTTTTTCTTTAGTCTGCCTCATAGCCACAAACACATCACAGCATCACAAATTGCACTAAAACTGTATTTTTTATATTTGCATCTCTTTATTGTTTTCATTTGTACACACTGGATTATATATACAGTTGAAGTCGGAAGTTTACATACACTTAGGTTGGATTCATTAAAACTAGTTTTTCAACCACTCCACACATTTCTTGTTAACAAACTATAGTTTTGGTAAGTCGGATAGGAGATCTACTTTGTGCATGACACAAGTACTTTTTCCAACAATTGTTTGCAGACAGATTATTTCACTTATAATTCACTGTATCACAATTCCAGTGGGTCAGAATTTTACATACACTAAGTTGACTGTGCCTTTAAACAGCTTGGAAAATTCCAGAAAATGATGTCATGGCTTTAGAAGCTTCTGATAGGCTAATTGACATCATTCGAGTCAATTGGAGGTGTACCTGTGGATGTATTTCAAGGCCTACCTTCAAACTCAGTGCCTCTTTGCTTGACATCATGGGAAAATCAAAAGAAATTAGCCAAGACCTCAGAAAAAAATGGAAGACCTCCACAAGTCTGGTTCATCCTTGGGAGCAATTTCCAAACGCCTGAAGGTACCACGTTCATCTGTACAAACAATAGTACGCAAGTATAAACACCATAAGACCACGCAGCCGTCATACCGCTGAGGAAGGAGAGGCGTTCTGTCTCCTAGAGATGAACGTACTTTGGTGCGAAAAGTGCAAATCAATCCCAGAACAACAGCAAAGGGCCTTGTGAAGATGCTGGAGGAAACAGGTACAAAAGTATTTATATCCACAGTAAAACAAGTCCTATATCGACATAACCTGAAAGGCCGCTCAGCAAGGAAGAAGCCACTGCTCCAAAACCGCCATAAAAAGCCAGACTACGGTTTGCAACTGCACATGGGGACAAAGATCGTACTTTTTGGAGAAATGTCCTCTGGTCTGATTAAACAAAAATAGAACTGTTTGGCCATAATGACCATCGTTATGTTTGGAGGAAAAAGGGGGTTGCTTGCAAGCCGAAGAACACCATCCCAACCGTGAAGCACGGGAGTGGCAGCATCATGCTGTGGGGGTGCTTTGCTGCAGGAGGGACTGGTGCACTTCAAAAATTGATGGCATCATGTGGAAGGAAAATTATGTGGATGTATTGAAGCAACATCTCAAGTCAGGAAGTTAAAGCTTGGTCGCAAATGGGTCTTCCAAATGGACAATGACCCCAAGCATACTTCCAAAGTTGTGGCAAGATGGCTGAAGATCATCAAAATCAAGGTATTGGAGTGGCCATCACAAAGCCCTGACCTCAATCCTATAGAAAATGTGTGGGCAGAACTGAAAAAGCGTATGCGAGCAAGGAGGCCTACAAACCTGACTCAGTTACACAAGCTCTGTCAGGAGGAATGGGCCAAAATTCACCCAACTTATTGTGGGAAGCTTGTGGAAGGCTACCCGAAATGTTTGACCCAAGTTAAACAATTGAAAGGCAATGCTACCAAATACTAAATGAGTGTATGTAAACTTCAGACAAACTGGGAATGTGATTAAATAAATAAAAGGTGAAATAAATCATTCTCTCTACTACTAAGTCTCCCGAGTGGTGCAGTGGTCTAAGGGGACCAGTATAAAAAAATGATGTATGCACTCACTAACTGTAAGTCGCTCTGGATAAGAGCGTCTGCTAAATGACTAAAATGTACTATTCTGACATTTCACATTCTTAAAATAAAGTGGTGATCCTAACTGACCTAAGACAGTATTAAATGTCAGGAATTGTGAAAAACTGAGTGCAAATGTATTTGGCTAAGGTGTATGTAAACACTTCAACTGTACCTACATTTGGTAGCATTGCCTTTAAATTGTTTAACTTGGGTCAATTGTTTCGGGTAGCCTTCCACAAGCTTCCCACAATAAGTTGGGTGAATTTTGGCCCATTCCTCCTGACATAGCTGGTGTAACTGAGTCAGGTTTGTAGGCCTCCTTGCTCGCACACGCTTTTTCAGTTCTGCCCAAAAAAAATTCTATATGTTCGAGGTCAGGGCTTTGTGATGGCCACTCCAATACCTTGACTTTGTTGTCCTTAAGCCATTTTGCCACAATGGTAGTGTTCTTCGGCTTGCAAGCAACCTCCTTTTTCCTCCAAACATAACGATGGTCATTATGGCCAAACAGTTCTATTTTTGTTTCATCAGACAAGAGGACATTTCTCCAAAAAGTACGATCTTTGTCCCCATGTGCGGTTGCAAATCGTAGTCTGGCTTTTTTATGGCGGTTTTGGAGCAGTGGCTTCTTCCTTGTTGAGCGGCCTTTCAGGTTATGTCGATATATGACTTGTTTTACTGTGGATATAGATACTTTTGTACCTGTTTCCTCCAGCATCTTCACAAGGTCCTTTGCTGTTGTTCTGGGATTGATTTGCACTTTTCACACCAAAGTACGTTCATCTCTAGGAGACAGAACGCCTCTCCTTCCTCAGCGGTATGACGGCTGCGTGGTCCTATGGTGTTTATACTTGCGTACTATTGTTTGTACAGATGAACGTGGTACCTTCAGGCGTTTGGAAATTGCTCCCAAGGATGAACCAGACTTGTGGAGGTCTACCATTTCTTTTCTGAGGTCTTGGCTAATTTCTTTTGATTTTCCCATGATGTCAAGCAAAGAGGCACTGAGTTTGAAGGTAGGCCTTGAAATACATCCACAGGTACACCTCCAATTGACTCGAATGATGTCAATTAGCCGATCAGAAGCTTCTAAAGCCATGACTTCATTTTCTGGAATTTTCCAAGCTGTTTAAAGGCACAGTCAACTTAGTGTATGTAAACTTCTGACCCACTGGAATTGTGATACAGTGAATTATAAGTGAAATAATCTGTCTGTAAACAATTGTTGGAAAAATTACTTGTGTCATGCACAAAGTAGATCTCCTAACCGACTTACCAAAACGATAGTTTGTTAACAAGAAATTTGTGGAGTGGTTGAAAAACAAGTTTTAATGACTCCAACCTAAGTGTATGTAAACTTCCGACTTCAACTGTACATACACACATATACCTACATACATTGTCACATAAAAGTAGATAGACATAAAATACATATTTTCTGAGACCATGTTCACCATTGTAACGCTACATTACAGATGCAATTAAGAAACTACAGGCAAATACCCAAACAGGCAATAGCTTTGGTTGAATATTACTTTTTAACTGTCATTGCTGGTCACATCACTCTCCCCTAAAAGAGAAGTGATGTGAGCCTTCGAGGCTATGTCTGGGACTTATCCACAATGATACAAGATTTATCACATGATCAACATTGGCAGCAGTATAGCTCCTCTTGAAAGTTCTTAGCAGAAGGCTATAAATTGTCGAAATAATTACATCTTTACTGCATAGTGCTAATTCCAAGACAAATTGGGATTACATTCAGAACCGGTTTGGTGACATTTAGCAGATCTGTTGAAAGGGGTGCTTTGCAATCTCACAAGTTCATTTCTGTTGACTCCAACTACAGTTTGGTTGGGAGATGTCTGTCTCTGCACAATGAAACAGACACTGTGTGTATGTAGCAAAAACACTTTTGACAGTGGCTGTGCATACACACACATGTAAGGGGATTTTGAGTCCCATTTAGATCTTACAGCTTAATTACCAGCATACTTAACATCAATACAAGGGTTTGACTGTACATTCTTCCTGAAAAAAATGTTATGTATTGATTTTGTAATCCAATATGATTTATTATGTAGTCTCAAGAAAAAATATACAGTCAGGTCCAAAATTATTGCCAACCTTGTCCCTTGATAAAGATGAGCAAAAAAGACTGTATAAAACAAATTATACAAATACTGAGCTATATTGCATGCAAAAAAATGTGTGAACATTCCATTCTTTTATAATAATACAATTGCTCAGATAAAGAGATTTTGTTTAACAAGTAATAAAATACATCTAAACAACATAGGGGTCAACATTATTGGCACCCCTGTTTTCAGCACTCCAGCACCCTACACTTGCGAGGATAATGACACTGAGCCTTTTTCGAAAATGTTTTATGAGATTGGAGAACACATTGGGAGGGATCTTAGACCATTCCTCCATACAGAATCTTTCCAGATCCTTGATATCCTTTATCTGCACTTATGGACTGCCCTCTTCAATTCAAACTGAGATGGCCATTGTGCAATGTTGATTTTATGGTCAATTAACCATTTCTATGTGAATTTGATGTGTGCTTGAGGTTATTGTCTTGCAGGAAGATCCACCTGTGGCCAAGTGTCAGCCTCCTGGCAGAGGCAACCAGGTTTTTGGCTAACATGTCCTGGTACTTGGTAAAGTTCATGATGCCGTTGACCTTAACAAAGGCCACAGGACCAGTGGAAGCAAAATAGCCCCATAACATCAAAGATGCACCACATATTTTACTGTAGGTATGAGGTACTTTTCTGCATATTCTTCTGTTTTTCAACGCCAAACCCACCACTGGTGTGCGTGGCCAAAGAGCTCTATTTTCATGTCATCTGACCATAGCACCGCCTGGAGTTTGATCAACTGCATTTGCACTTGGATTGGAACCGGTGCTATGGTCAGATGACATGAAAATAGAGCTCTTTGGCTACGCACACGAGAGGTGGGTTTATCATTGAAAAACAGAAGCATATGCAGAAAAATACCTCATACCTATGTATTACCTCAGTATTTGTATTATTTATTTGATACAGTCTTTTTTGCTAATCTTTATCAAGGGTGCCAATAATTATGGACCTGACTGTATATATTTTTACTATAGCACTCATTGTATTCTTATAGCATTATAGTACCTTAACAGGGTTATGCAAGTGTCTGGTCTGTAATGAGACGAAAGAGAAAGCAGCAGAGAGAGAGTGCCATAAATAGCATGCTTGCGGACGGTCTCCATAAGAGATGGAACAGAGCCCAGATGCCCTCTGCTAAGTGCTTGCACCGGTACTGAGAAAGCCTCCAAATGATAAGGGTAAGGTCTCCTCCTCTGAGAGTGCTGCTAGTTCACAGGGCTACTATTAACTCCTGCAGACCTATGCAAGTTAAATGCTAAAATTCTTCTTCAGTGTACAGTGGGGGAAAAAAGTATTTAGTCAGCCACCAATTGTGCAAGTTCTCCCACTTAAAAATATGAGAGAGGCCTGTAATTTTCATCATAGGTACATGTCAACTATGACAGACACATTTTTATTTCCAGAAAATCACATTGTAGGATCTTTTATGAATTTATTTGCACATTATGGTGGGAAATAAGTATTTGGTCACCTACAAACAAGCAAGATTTCTGGCTCTCACAGACCTGTAACTTCTTCTTTAAGAGGCTCCTCTGTCCTCCACTCGTTACCTGTATTAATGGCACCTGTTTGAACTTGTTATCAGTATAAAATACACCTGTCCACAACCTCAAACAGTCACACTCCAAACTCCACTATGGCCAAGACCAAAGAGCTGTCAAAGGACACCAGAAACAAAATTGTAGACCTGCACCAGGCTGGGAAGACTGAATCTGCAATAGGTAAGCAGCTTGGTTTGAAGAAATCAACTGTGGGAGCAATTATTAGAAAATGGAAGACATACAAGACCACTGATAATCTCCCTCTATCTGGGGCTCCACGCAAGATCTCACCCCGTGGGGTCAAAATGATCACAAGAACGGTGAGCAAAAATCCCAGAACCACACGGGGGGACCTAGTGAATGACCTGCAGAGAGCTGGGACCAAAGTAACAAAGCCTACCATCAGTAACACACTACGCCGCCAGGGACTCAAATCCTGCAGTGCCAGACGTGTCCCCCTGCTTAAGCCAGTACATGTCCAGGCCCGTCTGAAGTTTGCTAGAGTGCATTTGGATGATCCAGAAGAGGATTGGGAGAATGTCATATGGTCAGATGAAACCAAAACAGAACTTTTTGGTAAAAACTCAACTCGTCGTGTTTGGAGGACAAAGAATGCTGAGTTGCATCCAAAGAACACCATACCTACTGTGAAGCATGGGGGGTGGAAACATCATGCTTTGGGGCTGTTTTTCTGCAAAGGGACCAGGACGACTGATCTGTGTAAAGGAAAGAATGAATGGGGCCATGTATCGTAAGATTTTGAGTGAAAACCTCCTTCCATCAGCAAGGGCATTGAAGATGAAACGTGGCTGGGTCTTTCAGCATGACAATGATCCCAAACACACCGCCCGGGCAACGAAGGAGTGGCTTCGTAAGAAGCATTTCAAGGTCCTGGAGTGGCCTAGCCAGTCTCCAGATCTCAACCCCCATAGAAAATCTTTGGAGGGGAGTTGAAAGTCCGTGTTGCCCAGCGACAGCCCCAAAACATCACTGCTCTAGAGGAGATCTGCATGGAGGAATGGGCCAAAATACCAGCAACAGTGTGTGAAAACCTTGTGAAGACTTACAGAAAACATTTGACCTGTGTCATTGCCAACAAAGGGTATATAACAAAGTATTGAGAAACTTTTGTTATTGACCAAATACTTATTTTCCACCATAATTAGCAAATAAATTCATTAAAAATCCTACAATGTGATTTTCTGGAATTTTTTTTCTCATTTTGTCTGTCATAGTTGACGTGTACCTATGATGAAAATTACAGGCCTCTCTCATCTTTTTAAGTGGGAGAACTTGCACAATTGGTGGCTGACTAAATACTTTTTTTCCCCACTGTATTTCCTCACACAATTTATTGTGTCCTTCAATGTGCTGCAACACTGGTGAAATGTTAGCATGTAATAGTCAAAAACCTCAGGCTGACCATGAATGATATTGAAACCTACACAATTTCTAAAAGAAATTAGACTAACCTGTGATATAAAAAATACTAGAACAGACGTTATCTGATCCCCTGCTGATTTTGTACGTTTGCCCACTGACAAAGAAATGAGTCTATAATCAGTCTATAATTTTAATGGTATGTTTATTTGAACAGTGAGAGACAGAATAACAACAAAAAAATCCAGAAAAACGCATGTCAAAAATGTTATAAATTGATTTGCATTTTAATGAGGGAAATAAGTATTTGACCCCATCTCAATCAGAAAGATTTCTGGCTCCCAGGTGTCTTTTATACAGGTAACGAGCTGAGATTAGGCGCACACTATTAAAGGGAGTGCTCCTAATCTCAGTTTGTTACCTGTATAAAAGACACCTGTCTACAGAAGCAATCAATCAATCAGATTCCAAACTCTCCACCATAGCCAAGACCAAAGAGCTCTCCAAGGATGTCAGGGACAAGATTGTAGACCTACACAAGGCTGGAATGGGCTACAAGACCATCGCCAAGCAGCTTGGTGAGAAGGTGACAACAGTTGGTGCGATTATTCGCAAATGGAAGAAACAAAATAACTGTCAATCTCCCTCGGCCTGGGGCTCCATGCAAGATCTCACCTCGTGGAGTTGCAATGATCATGAGAACCGTGACGAATCAGCCCATAACTACATGGGAGGATCTTGTCAATGATCTCAAGGCAGCTGGGACCATAGTCACCAAGAAAACAATTGGTAACACACTACGCCGTGAAGGACTGAAATCCTGCAGCGCCTGCAAGGTCCCCCTGCTCAAGAAAGCACATATACAGGCCTGTCTGAAGTTTGCCAATGAACATCTGAATGATTCAGAGGAGAACTGGGTGAAAGTGTTGTGGTCAGATGAGACCAAAATTGAGCTCTTTGGCATCAACTCAACTCGCCGTGTTTGGAGGAGGAGGAATGCTGCCTATGACCCCAAGAACACCATCCCCACTGTCAAACATGGAGGTGGAAACTGGTGTTTTTCTGCGAAGGGGACAGGACAACTTCACCGCATCAAAGGGACGATGGACAGGGCCATGTACCGTCAAATCTTGGGTGAGAACCTCCTTCCCTCAGCCAGGACATTGAAAATGGGTCGTGGATGGGTATTCCAGCATGACAATGACCCAAAACACACGGCCAAGGCAACAAAGGAGTGGCTCAAGAAGAAGCACATTAAGGTCCTGGAGTGGCCTAGCCAGTCTCCAGACCTTAATCCCATAGAAAATCTATGGAGGGAGCTGAAGGTTCAAGTTGCCAAACATCAGCCTTGAAACCTTAATGACTTGGAGAAGATCTGCAAAGAGGAGTGGGACAAAATCCCTCCTGAGATGTGTGCAAACCTGGTGGCCAACTACAAGAAACGTCTGACCTCTGTGATTGCCAACAAGGGTTTTGCCACCAAGTACTAAGTCATTTTTGTTGTTATTCAGTCTCTCACTGTTCAAATAAACCTACCATTAAAATTATAGACTGATCATGTCTTTGTCAGTGGGCAAACATACAAAATCTGCAGGGGATCAAATACTTTTTTCCCTCACTGTATCTTCAGCCCACAGGCCCACCATGTTGGGATACTATGCTTGGTTTCCCTCACCTGTGGCCCCTGACCCTTCCCCTTACACATAGTTATCCCTTCAATGCATGTCCTATCCTGGGTGCTTGCTTGGACATTTATTTTGGTAAATAAATGTCCTCTGTAGCTCAGCTGGTAGAGCACGGCGCTTGTAACGCCAGGGTAGTGGGTTCGATCCCCGGGACCACCCATACACAAAAAAATGTATGCACGCATGACTGTAAGTCGCTTTGGATAAAAGCGTCTGCTAAATGGCATATTATTATTTGGAATGGTATGTGTTTTAATGAGTATTGAGGCACCTTGGATAAGCACATCCGTTGCTAAAATGTATTGTCGTATACTGAGGAACAGCTAAAATGTTACTCAGTGATATTGAGTAAAGTTTGTGTCAAACATCTAGAACAGAAATGTGCAAACCCCTGCTTTCCAAAAAAGAGAGTTAAGACAGAATACACCTTGCGCAGAAGAGAAAGGAGCCTCTAGAGGCCTTGGCTCGCCCTGACACACAGCGGCTTTATCATTCATAGGACTAAACAGACAATCAATTCAGCAGCCATGTAGGCGAATGAAGGGAAGTGACAAGCTGTGAATGATGAGGAGCCAAAAATCAAAGTCCTCTGTCCTCCTCAACTCTAATGGCCATCAGCAAGCGGGACAGGACCAGTAAAATGAGGTTAATCGTTTGCAAAGATCCTTTTAAAGAAGATTGACTGGACTTGATGCCCAGTCAGATCACTCATAAATATTTACTTCCTATTAACAGCTGTGGGTAGTCTGCTATTTCACATTGATTTCTGATGGATGTTGTTAAATTATTATTTTAAATTTGGTCAGCACATGGAAATCCATTAATGCAATACTTGAACTAGGAATCCATTGTGCTGGCAACAAGGAATTATTCATGAATTGAGATTGATAGAATTATCTGGCTGGATGTGGTGCCCAAATGTTTTTAAGATGGCTATTTATATGAATAACATGGATACCATAGTTCTTGTGAATAAACATGTCATAATTACTGAACATAAGAGCAATCACAAACATAATCAAGAAAAAAACATTAAAATAGCCTTATTTTTTAGTTTTCAGAAGCAACATGCAGCAGTATTGAACATTTGAACATTGTCCTTTGACCTTATTGACTAATTTAAAAAATGACATTTCCTTTATGTAAAGAGTTAATGTTTCCTAGGGCAGATATGTTTTCGATTCAATTAGGTTTAATGAACCCACTTCTCACTGGTTTCTGAAGTAGAAAAACTGCCATATAAACGCTGGATGGTAAAAGAGGAGATATTAAGGAGGGAAGGGGTCAGATGGAGAGTGTGTATTTCTAAGTGGCGAAAAAATGCTTCAATACGGCTGGTAGGAGTCAGTGGCTGAAGAGGCAGTGGATTGTATAACCATCAAATGATGCATTAGATCTCTAGGGCAAAGCTTGAGGAAGGACAGACCACAACTAAAAGTGCCAATTTATAAATGGCCCATTTCTGATGAATGAGCAAAATAGATCTGTGATATTATGGTTGAAATCAGCAAATCAATGTATAACCCCAACTT
Source organism: Coregonus clupeaformis (assembly GCF_020615455.1). Lineage (NCBI taxonomy): Eukaryota > Metazoa > Chordata > Actinopteri > Salmoniformes > Salmonidae > Coregonus > Coregonus clupeaformis. The sequence goes on along the minus strand of NC_059195.1, from coordinate 11,238,209 downwards.
TGTTATCACAAATAGGATTTGTTATCACTCTGTCTGATGTCATCATGTGAAATGTCAACATGCTCAGATGCATTGGCTTGCTACCAACAAGAATTTGCCCTGAACCTGTGATATGATTTTTTCCCTCCTGCTTCACCATGTGTAGTGAATGTCTCAAACACATCCATGCACATGTAATCTGCTCATGTTTGACAAGTACATTTTAAATGGTTTTTATTTCATAGACTTCTCAGTCCAAGGCAGAGGGACAAACGCCACTGGCATGGATAATCTCTGCTTTGAGATCACTTTTGAAATAAATGTTGACAATTTTAGCAATAATACAATTGGAATGTGGCTGACCCAGCTACTTAGGGACATTAGTGTTTCTCTTGTTCTAACTCATATTGCTATCATCAATGTCATCTTGTGAATACAGGGTGAAACAAAGCTCGAAAAACAGTTACAGATTCGGTATTCAAGCTTAAACTCAGAGGGCATATGACACCGGTCAGTTGTCAGAATACAGCTGAAGTTCTGTGCTTTTTTAGGACAAAAGCAGAACCATGCCCCACAGATATTGCAGCAACTTTGTCAAGTGGCACATCCAAATGCTTAATGCAAGGCCTATGGCCAAATCTAAAGAACACAGAATAAATATTTTTGCCTTTTTTGACATGACCGTTTTTGAAAGTTCAAGCAGATAACCAATTATAATGAGCATTGCAAAGCCTGAAGCCCATCCATGCCGCTCATAGATAATAAAACAAGAGGAGAGAGAAAATACAACTTGCATTAAGCCAGTGCTTATAGCTGGTGGAGCTATCCACCCAACACTGGATATCATATAAATAGTGTCTGTTTGCTGTTGAGTTTCCAAGCAGCTGCATTCTAGTGCAGATCAAATCAAGTCAGGATTAGAAAGTAAAAGAGCATGGTTTAAGATAATCTATCCCACAGGAGCCCTGGTCCAATTCATCAAACAAAGCTTACAACTACACTATATCTTATACCCCAAGTGTGTTCACCACTGCATGGCTAGAGGCACACATGCTTGAAATGATTTATAAAATCCATTCATAGATATTGCATGCATGGAGGGTTCTCCCCTCCCACTAGTTAGATTGTTTTGCTAATGTATATTGCAATGCCTGACTGTGTGCGTGCACTTGAGTGTATCTGTGAGTATGTATGTTTGAAGAGAACGTTTGTTATGCAAACACGGGTGTGTTATATGATGCATGCTGTGTTGGAGGCAGGCTTCCACATAACACATATAACTATGTTCATATCTCAACTGAAGAGGATACCATTGAGTGTTCAGCTTCTGTTTCGGCTGCTTTTCTGCCTGATCCTTTGTGGAGGGCCCCGTTGAGGATGGGGGGAGGGGGGTTGCGCATGTCACGGCAGACAGGGGAGATCCAGCGCAGGCTTTAGCAGAGCTTTGTCATATCACTAGGAGATTAAGGACAGACACATGTCAAACCCTGCAGAGCCTGCTGCAATAAAGCACCTGCCAACAGCCAACCCTCTGAATCCACTCAACATCAGCTAGGCAACACACACAGCAAGGCCTTACGCTACAGCTAACTCTAGGAACCCAAAACTTACAGTGGTTGTTCCGTAATAGATAAGGTAACCAGATAAGGACACCACTGAGACTAGCGTAATCTTCACATACAGTGGGGAAAAAAAGTATTTAGTCAGCCACCAATTGTGCAAGTTCTCCCACTTAAAAAGATGAGAGAGGCCTGTAATTTTCATCATAGGTACAACTATGACAGACAAAATGAGAAAAAAAAATCCAGAAAATCACATTGTAGGATTTTTAATGAATTTATTTGCAAATTATGGTGGAAAATAAGTATTTGGTCAATAACAAAAGTTTCTCAATACTTTGTTATATACCCTTTGTTGGCAATGACACAGGTCAAACATTTTCTGTAAGTCTTCACAAGGTTTTCACACACTGTTGCTGGTATTTTGGCCCATTCCTCCATGCAGATCTCCTCTAGAGCAGTGATGTTTTGGGACTGTCGCTGGGCAACACGGACTTTCAACTCCCTCCAAAGATGGGGTTGAGATCTGGAGACTGGCTAGGCCACTCCAGGACCTTGAAATGCTTCTTACGAAGCCACTCCTTCGTTTGTAGGTGACCAAATACTTATTTTCCACCATAATTTGCAAATAAATTCATAAAAAATCCTACAATGTGATTTTCTGGATTTTTTTTCCTCAATTTGTCTGTCATAGTTAACGTGTACATATGATGAAAATTACAGGCCTCTCTCATCTTTTTAAGTGGGAGAACTTGCACAATTGGTGGCTGACTAAATACTTTTTTCCCCCACTGTAGGTAGCTGGAAAATAATTATATCTCAACTATTCTAAGATTGAAAGGTTGAAAGGATCCCAAGACAAAAACAGATGACATCAAATACTATGTGAGGTTGTACCTATCTATTTAAAGCCGGTGAAAAGTGCTTTAAAAAATGGTCATCCTATGAACACACGTTGTTCTTCATGAGCGAGTTCCTTTTAAACAAGAAGAGGAAGAGGTCTCAAAGAGATCTAGATCAAGGTCAATCAACCTAGTTAACCTAGAGGCTCTTCAGAAATATGGACTAGAGGTTGGAGATATTTTCCCAACAAGAAGCCACAAGACGCAGCACAGAGAGAACCCTAGAATCACTGACCTTCAAACAAGCTCTCCATCCATTATATAGTATGGAAGACATGCACAATCCATCAAAAATGCACATGAACTTTCCTCTTCAAATACTTCCTGCTTGAATAACAGCCAATGGCTCAGCTGTGAATATTGCAATTTCTCTATGTAGCTAGCACTCATATTGTATTCACAGAAAGTTGAAGAGCAAGTGAATAATGTGCAAATGTATTTCAAGAATAACATCTTTATACAATATCTTAAAGGTCCAATGCAGCTGTTTTTGTCTCGATATCAAATGGTTTCTGAGCAACAATGTAGTACCTTACTGTGATTGTTTTACACAATTTCACAGTATTATTCCAATCTCATAGTGTGGAAATATATATAAAACACAGGAAATCAAGTTTTTGACTGCACTGGGCCTTTAAGTACCTTACTGTGATTGTTTTGAATTAAAATGGTCAAAAATAAACAAAATTAGCTTCCTAGCAAAGAACAATTTCTCAAGCAAGAATTTTGCTAGGACTGTCTGGAAGTGGTCTGAGTCGGAAGGGGAAAACTAGCTTTTATTGGCAGAGAGGTTTGGAACTCACTTTCTTATTGGTCTATTAACTAATTTACCGTCTGGTAATGCCAGGTAGGCCAAAACTCCATCCCACCAAAACAGGCAGAACTTTCCAGTGGTCTATTCAAACAGCTCTTACACTAAAAGGGCATTATCATTTTCACAATTTCACAGTATTATTCCAATCTCATAGTGTGGAAATATACACTCATTGGCCAGTTTATTAGGTGCACCACCCCATTCACGAAAATGGTTCACAGTGAGTCACGTGGCCGTGGCATGCTATATAAAGCTGACAGACAGGTATCGAGGCATTCAGTTAGTGTTCGATTGAACGTTAGAATGGGCAAAATGAGTGACCTAAGTGACTTTGAGCGTGGTATGATGGTCGGTGCCAGGCGCGCCGGTTCCAGCATCTCAGAAACGGACGGGCTCCTGGGCTTTTCCTGCACGACAGCGTCTATTGTTTACAGAGAACGATGCGACAAACAAAAAACATCCAGTCAGCAGCAGTCCTGTGGGCGAAAACAGTGCGTTGTTGAGAAGTCGAAGATGAATGTCAAGAATCGTGCAAGCTAACAGGCGGGCCACAAACAGGCAACTAATGGTGCAGTACAACAGTAGTGTGCAGAACTGCATCTCGGAGCGCACAACTTGTTGATCCTTGTCACGGATGGGCTATTGCAGCAGACGACCACCCTGGGTTCCACTCCTATCAGCTAAAAAAAAAGAAGCGGCTCCAGTGGGCACTCGATCACCAACACTGGACAATTGAGAAGTGGAAAAACATTGCCTGGTCCGACGAATCCCTGTTTCTGTGCCTCATGCTGATGGCAGTCAGGATTTGGCATAAACTGCATGAGTCCATGGATCCATCCTGCCTGGTGTCAACAATACAGGCTGGTGGCATTGGTGTAATGGTGTGGGGAATGTTTTCCAGGCACACGTTAGGTCCCTTGATACCAATTGAGCAATGTATCCTTGCCCCAAAGAATTCAGGCTGTTCTGGAGGCAAAGGGGGGTCCGACTTGGTACTAGATGGGTGTACCTAATAAACTGGCAACTGAGTGTACAGTACTGGTCAAAAGTTTTAGAACACCTACTCATTCAAGGGTTTTTCTTTATTTTTACTATTTTCTACATTGTAGAATAATAGTGTTGACATCAAAACTATGAAATAACACATATACAATCATGTAGTAACCAAAAAAGTGTTCAACAAATCAAAATATATTTTATATTTGAGCTTCTTCAAATAGCCACCCTTTGGCTTGATGACAGCTTTGCACACTCTTGGCGTTCTCTCAACCAGCTTCATGAGGTAGTCACCTGGAATGCATTTAAATTAACAAGTGTGCCTTCTTAAAAGTTGATTTGTGGAATTTCTTTCCTACTTAATGTGTTTGAGCCAATCAGTTGTGTTGTGACAAGGTAGGGGGGAGGGGTATACAGAAGATAGCCCTATTTGGTAAAAGACCAAGTCCATATTATGGCAAGAACAGCTCAAATAAGAAAGATAAACGACAGTCCATCATTACTTTAAGACATGAAGGTCAGCCAATACGGAACATTTCAAGAACTTTTAAAGTTTCTTCAAGTGCAGTCGCAAAAATCATCAAGCGCTATGATGAAACTGGCTCTCATGAGGACCAGAGGAATGGAAGACCCAGAGTTGCCTCTGCTGCAGAGGATAAGTTCATTAGAGTTACCAGCCTCAGAAATTGCAGCCCAAATAAATGCTTCACAGAGTTCAAGTAACAGACACATCTCAACATCAACTGTTCAGAGGAGAGACTGTGTGAATCAGGCCTTCATGGTCGAATTGCTGCAAAGAAACCACTACTAAAGGACACCAATAATAAGAAGAGACTTGCTTGGGCCAAGAAACACGGGCAATGGACATTAGACCAGTGGAAATGTGTTCTTTGGTCTGGAGTCCAAATTTGATATTTTTGGTTCCAACCTCTGTGTCTTTGTGAGTGGGTGAACGGATGATCTCCACATGTGTATTTCCGTAAAGCATGGAGGAGGAGGTGTTATGGTGTGGGGGTGCTTTGCTGGTGACACTTTCTGTGATTTATTTAGAATTCAAGGCACACTTAACCAGCATGGCTACCACATCATTCTGCAGCGATACGCCATCCCATCTGGTTTGGGCTTAGTGGGACTATCATTTTTTTTCAAAAGGCCAATGACCCAACACACCTCCAGGCTGTGCAAGGGCTATTTGACCCAGAAGGAGAGTGATGGAGTGCTGTATCAGATGACCTGGCCTCCACAATCCCCCGACCTCAACCAAATTGAGATGGTTTGGGATGAGTCGGACCGCAGAGTGAAGGAAAAGCAGCCAACAAGTGCTCAGCATATGTGGGAACTCCTTCAAGACTGTTGGAAAAGCATTCCAGGTGAAGCTTGTTGACAGAATGCCAAGAGTGTGCAAAGCCATCATCAAGGCAAAGGGTGGCTATTTGAAGAATCTCAAATCTCAAATATATTTTGATTTGTTTAACCCTTTTTTGGTTACTACATGATTCCATATGTGTTATTTAATAGTTTTGACATCTTCACTATTATTCTACAATATAGAAAATAGTAAAAATGAAGAAAAGCCCTTGAATGAGTAGGTGTTCTAAAACTTTTGACCGGTAGTGTATATAAAATATAGGAAATCAAGCTTTTGACTGCATTGGGCCTTTAAGTACCTTACTGTTACTGTTTTGAATTAAAATGGTCAAGAATTAACATAAATAGGTTCTTAGCAAAGAGCAATTTCTCAAGCAAGAATTTTGCTAGGACTGTCTGGGAGTGGACTGAGTGTGGAGGGGAAAACTGAAAACTCTCTTTCTTATTGGTCTATTAACTAATTTACCGCCTGGTGATGTCTCCCGGCAGGCCAAAACTCCATCCCACCAAAACAGGCTGACATTTCAGGAGGTCATTTCAAACAGCTCTTACACAAAAAGGTCATTGTCATCATTTTCACAATTTCACAGTATTATTCCAATCTCATAGTGAGTGTAGAAATATATGTAAAACACAGGAAAATCACATTCTTGACTGTACTGGGCCTTTAAATGCAGAGTATTGTTCCCTTTGGAGACTGATTTAAAGTGAAACACGTTACTACAGAATCACATACACAATTACAAACACAAGCTTATCATAGTCTTTGGATTGTTTGAAAGATTAACTGGATTCTTCAGCTAAACATATTTTCAGAAAAGGCAATGTGTTGATATTAATCACATTTGAATAATCATGGTTCAAACTGTACTTTATTGTGAAACCAACAAAATATTTTTACAAAAATTGAACAGAATCAATACAATGTATAGAACCAATCTCAGTCTTGTATAGTAGCCATGAAATACCCCTTCCCATGGTCCCCTTCCAGGAATGGAAAGATCAGTGTTAATTTCCAGGCCCTTTTTTGATTGGGTGAACCTGGCTCCGTCTCGCACAACATGGCTACCACAGGTCAGTGGCTGGTGCAGCGCACCATGAAACAAACAAATAGAAAAAAGCACCTTGTGGCACTCTACTTTCACCAGCGTGTGACTGCAAGCCTGCCAGATTGCTGTGATGAAGACCTGTGCCTCAGAAACAACTGGAGAAAGGGAGAGAGAGAGAGCGGGAGTGTGTGTGGGAGAAGGAGGGGTAAGAGAGGAGAGGGGAAAAGAGAGGTGGAGAGAGGCAGAGAAGGAGGAGGGGGAAAAAAGAGGGGAATCAAACGAGAGAGGGATTGGGAGAGTAGGAGAGACAGGCCGATCATCCAGTGATAAGATGTGGAAAATAAGTCTGATTATCACAGAGGCTGGAAGCGTCAGACAGACAGTTGGGAGTCATCTCAAAACTCAGGAGGGAGAAGGAGAAGACAAGAAGTCACAATTATATCCCGTCCGCTCCTCTTCCCCTCCTCCTCATGAAGTGAGGTAATATATTCGGTTAGTTCTTGTATGCCGCTGAGGGGAGATTCTAATTAAGGGTGGAGGGAATTTTGACATGTGAAGCAGAGATCAATATTTAGCACCATAATCAGCAATTCCTGATGGCTTGACAGTGTCACTGTGGAGCTCTGGAACTCTCCATTACTCACCAGGAGGGTGGAGGCAGGCCTCAGCTAACCGATCAGCGGACTCCTCTCCTAGCCATCATGAATGACAGGAAGTGATGCCTCTTTTGCTCCATGTTGTCTTGTTTTTTATCTTCATTTATCCTTTTAAAAGAGAAAAGGCATCTCTGTCAGAACAGGCTAGTGGGAACTGATGCATAGGAGGACAAAGAAAGTGAAAAAAGAGAGAACGAGAAAACACATTGTAGAATGGCTGGGCTAGGGTAGGTCTTACAATAACATTACAGCTTCACCACCTCTACACTGGATGTTCTACTGAAGCGGAGTGGAGAAAGTGGAGAAAAAATGCATCTTTAATAATCAGTTTCAGAATTGCATAAGCCTTCTACTGTTTTATAAATAAAATTAAAATAACATGTTTTCTCCTTGAAGAATAATTGAATGTTTCATAGTATTCATTTCAAGCAAGCTCGAGCACGCGCACACAGACACATGCACACACACACACACACACACACACACACACACACACACACACACACACACACACACACACACACACACACACACACACACACACACACACACACACACACACACACACACACACACACACACACACACACACAAAGTAAGTGCAACATTTCCAACATGTCCACTCCAGAGCTGACACCCCTTCTGACCACACATGCAGAGCGTGTACCAGGAACATGGTGTTGTTGCGAGAGAGAGGGCACCTCAGAGGGCAAGGGGGGCGACCAGGGTGTCCCCTGTCTCCCTGTGTCAGCCCATCTCCCTGTTCTTGCATGTCGCAGACACACACTTGGGTACTTACCACCCCAAGTTGCTCCAATTAGGGGCCGTCCCACTGTGCTGTCCGTTGCGAAGAGTGCTCGGGCGGCGGGTGACAAGAAATGGTCTGGGATCTGTCTCTCCAGTGACATAACGAAGGAATTTTAAGGGGGGATAGTGAGGCAAACACACACCGCTGCATGCTGGGACCTGATAGGTAGATAACAAAGAGTCCCTGTAAATGAGTGGCAGGGACCAAGGCATTGAGGATTCTCTAATTACTAGCCGCAATCTATCTAAGTCAGTGGCCTTCTAATTTGATTTATCAGAATGCATGAAACCCCTTGGAATAATGCCCTTATTAGAAGGACAGAATTGACGGGAGGACAAGAGGTCCACGGAGGGGAGATGGGAATCTGGAATTTAAGCATCAATTACCGTCAAAGGGAGAATTAATAGTTATTAATCCACACAAACATGCCTGTCTTCCTTCCTCCTCCACCACTGCTTTTCCATTTGGAGGCACACACACGCATGCACTCACACGCACATACACACACATACACACGCACACACACACAAGCACACACGCACGCACACATACGCACACACACACAGTAAAAGGAATCAAAATGTTCCTTGAAAAGGAGGATGCAGCAATAAACAAAGCAAAGAACCACAGAGAAAAGCCATAAATATATTTTACTCTGGATAGTCCTATTATTTAGTAGAACCGCAGCTCAAAGGTCTTTAACTCTTTAACTGAATTCCTGTCTGCCAAATTCAATTGCTGTCAGTCTTCTAGGGCCCACAATGTAATACGAGATTTAATTTGGCCCCAAAATACATACATATACATATCGTTTATTTGGTTATCGAGAGAAAAAAATCTATACTTATATCTGTACCTTGTCATTTCTAAATGCATCATGAGATAGCAAAATAGCCCTCTAATTTAATTTGGCCAAACCACATAGCTTGTTAATTCTGCACTATTAAAGATTTGCAACATTTACAATGCCTCTTTTGCCCATTGATAACTGTTGTTTGTCCCCCTGTAAGGAAAAATAATATTTTATGTATCTAGAAATTGAATTTAGAAAGGTCAAACTCTTAACAAATTACGATAAATCAGAGTTGCAACTTGCTTGCATCATTGCTTGGAGATGGAATTCAAAATAAATATAGTAAATATTTCAAGAACTAATTCAGATGTAGTGCAGCATTACAAATATAAATGTATGTTTTAATTATTATTGTTACGTCTGTGAGACCACACCACAAGAATGTCCATAATGCTGACTCATCCATATTATTTGAAAGATTAGTAATCATTGCTCCATAAACATAATTATGTATAACGCTTCTATAATAAGTTGTAGTTTGTTTAAAGTGGGACTCGAGGTGGTCTGTTCACTGTAAAAAAAACTGCTGTGTGTTTCAATGATAGTGCCATTCTGCTGTTGCCACGCTGTCAGTCACACAGAAGCAGTATTTGGACAGGGGAGTTGAGAGGTCTGCGCTGCTGCCAACTCCTTGCCTTTTAAACATCCCTTTCTCAGCGAGACAGCTATGTGTTTAGTGCCAGTCAACTCTTTATTGTGCCCCCCCTCCTCCTCTCAAACTGTCTGCTCTGAGGACAATTTTGGGAGGAGAAATGATTGTGAGAAATATAGTGAGACCGAATGGTACATTGTGATGCGTCTATCCCCCTTTTCGATAAAAGGGAAAGCCAATACGTGCACAAAAGCATCTGGACAGCAAATTCATCAGCATTACTTGAATGGAGGAACAAGCTCATACAGCATTACATGGCTGACAGGGAAGATGAATCTAGCCATAGTGGCACATCACGAATCCTCATAGCCCCTCATGGCCCGTGAAACAGAGCGAAGTATGAGCGAGTAGATACCCATCATACAGTGTTTGTCTGGGCCACCATTATTGTGGTCCTGTCCTGTAGAGTGTCTTAGATGATCGTACTTGCTGGCAGAGTGGGGCTGACACCATTGACAAACCACTGCCACGTGATGCCGTCACTCACACTTCCACAGTGTCTGTCATCACTCAAACAGTCATGCACTGACACCTTTTCACGTGAATGAAGATCCTCGAGTGACTGACGAAAATAGAGGATTGGCCTTTAAGAAAATCTGCCAGAATAGCACCTCTTTGGATGAGAGACTTATAATTTGCAATAATGGCACGCCAATAGCTCTGGGAGAGGATATTACAGCAAAAAGTGGATCTGAAATATCCTTTTAACTGGCAGAAACAGATCCATTGTAGACAGAAGTCTTGTTTACTTGGTAAAATGGCATCAATTAGGAGCGGATAGCAACATTTGCATATTCTCTTAATGGACTGGCCTTTCTTCTGCTGCTGGCTCCACAGTGATTGTATGGAAGGGACATGTTAAGGTAGACTGAGAAAAGGTCATGTGTCTTCACCATTCAGGTGATCATATTTTTCACAAAACAGTTGTGCATTCTCCATGGCTATTGTCATGTCATATTGAAGCTGATACCAACATTTTTTGGTTCAGAATTCACTCACTTTGACAATGCATTCTCTGACAAATGTATTTTCCAAGACAGCACATAAAAAATGAAATTGTAGTTGAGACAGACATTCACAGCTAGTTCATTCAATATTCTGAATATGCTAAAATGATTATACTCAAAACATAGTAGTAAAATCTGATAAATTTGTAACAGTAAAACTTATATCATATCACAAGAACAGAGTAATATTTGGAGACATATGTGGTTATCTAAAATACTGTATCTAAAATGCAAGCAATATTCTGAAACAAATATTGTGAAAAATATAAAATGTGGAATAATGACAGTTAGCAGGGATGTGGTTCTTTAAAAAAGTACATAAATACAGTGCAATTAATTTGAGACTTAAATATGCTCTTTCTTTCTTCTGAAAAGAAATATAGCCACAAATTAGAGAAATTAACAGGCAATTTAGTGAAGTAGTCAATATCCTGACTGTAGGACTGAGCTAATCAATTTGAATGATTCGCCAATTCATTTTCATTATTAACAGCGACCACCACAGTGGAAGCTAATTAATTCCAACAATGATATTTCATGATCAATATTGAAATAATTGTCCCAGGAAGTGGTCTGTTCCCTCCCCAGTAAAGTGTGGCAGGATATGGTAGATTCCCCTCCCCTCACCTCCTCCCTTTTCTCCCCCAGAAGCCCCACTCCCACCACCCCAAATTGACTGGTCTTGCACAGTTGCAGCTGAACAAGAAAGGAATTGCTAGTGTCAAGACGCAGTTTACAAATATGACATCTCCTCTGGCATGGCCGGAAATATTGATTTATGTGCAGTAAAAGGTCTTATAAAAATGATCACATACACATGAGGGATTAATGCGCAGAAGATCAATATAAATGTCATTCTTGACGCTAGACTGTCACCTATGGTGAAATGCTAAAATAAAGAAATCAATATTATCTATGAAATGTCAAATGTATTATAATTATGTGGATGAAAGCTGGCCTAGTGGCTCCCAGGAGGTTGAGAAGGATAGGTTACCACACTCAAGCATCCCTCATGTCCCCTGTTCTCTCGCTGCCAATTTGAGAGCAATATTGGTGTAAAGGGTTTTCAGCCCGTTATGTATGGCCATGTTGTAACAAATTCCTCCTGGAATATTTAACTGTTGAGACTGACAATCGGCTGCAGAGACCATGGCAGTTCGTAGCCTGAAGGTTGTGTAGTTAACAGCTGTTAGCTTTGGCACTCCTGCCTCTTGCCCCCTGGATTGAAACCTGCCTATGTGGCAGCTGCCAGTGACAAGGAGAAGTCACAGACCACTAAAGTATAATATCCCCCAGCATGCATCCTGGATCAAAGGACAAGACATGTTCACATAGATAGAGCACTTATTGATTTGGATGCTGTTATGGTACAGTGCATTTATCACATAGCTTTATTTTATTGCCATCTAAATGGTTGGAAATATGATTGTGTAATACATGCAATATTCTGAAACAATTATTGTGAAAAATATAAAGAGTTAACAGGGATGTGGACAAATCATACATAAGAATGCATTTCAGTTAAAAAGTTAGGGCAATTTGAATTGGGCCAAAATATTGAAATATACTATGTGAGACTTGTGGCCAATCATTTCTATCTAAACATTACATCATTGAAATCTGTGGCTTCTGTTTCCTTCCTATAGCTTGTTGTCTTGTATTTGCTATTGCATTTCATGAGTGATACTTGTGTTCATCCAATTGTTACCCATTTCTAATTAATATCCTTTGCATGTGTTGGATCAATTTATGTAATCAATGTTGGGTACTGCCTCTCGCCACCAAAAGGTCACAGATATGGGATGGGAAATAATCTGAGGGGAACTACAGACGTGGACAGAGATTATTTGGCTACAACAAATGTAGCATGTATCACTGATTTTAGTAAAACCAACCCAAATGTAATTTTTAGTCTTCTCATTTCAGCCAGTTTTCTTTTCGCAGCGAAGGCCCTTTGCACACACAAGCGTGTGGCAGCTGCGTAATCCCTTTAACAACATTGGGCCTATTAAACGAGGCAACAGTACAGCTACAAATACCCAATAAAGCCACCACAATATTATCCCTATTAAACATTCATCTCTCTAGGCTTAAGAAGTTCTCTGAAAACAGGAAGAAACCACAACAAAATGTAATCAAGGAAAACATGTTATTTTTCCTGAACAGAAGGAGCCAAACCATTTTCACAGTCGCCTACATGAAAGCTGTGTAATAAACAAACAGGACCCAAACCACAGAGAACTTTCCAGGCTTGCTCAGGTGACCACGGTATACCGGCTTATCGCACATTTAGAGGCACACACGACAAAAATGTGCCTGTCAATCGAAGCAATTTACCGCCACAGATATTAACAGAGAAAGGCACAGAGGAAAATAACAAATTGCGTAGTTACATTTAAAGTGGCTAAATCGAATTCATAAGATCACAATTTGAGAGATAGAACCCAGTTTATTTCTCCCTCCTTTCACGGGCTTATGTGCTCTGTCAGATGAAAGAAGAGGAGAGAGCGGTGCTGATGAAGGATGGAGGGAGGCTTTGAGCTGGAGGAGGAGGAGGAGGAGGAGGAGCGCTGCCTCTTGAAGAAGGGGCCGGGGCGGTGATAACCGGGGAGGCTGCGGGAGCCCCTCTCCGCTGACTGAGGAAGGTGTTCCAACTTATCAGAGTCCACACGCAGGGAATGATTAGCCTCCTCTGGGCCGATTACCGCAAGCTCGCAGGGTCAAAAGCAGGCCAGGATGAAAGGGAAGAGCTGCAGCCTCCTATCCTCCCTCCAATCGTCCATTACCACTCAGACAGATGGGCCTGTCCCCCCCCACCCCCCACCCTCCACCCCCACCACCACAGCCCTCCACTCCCCTCCTATCGCTCTACATGGCATGTCAGTCTGAAACATATGAAGAGCAGTACCATAATCACAGGCAGCACTCTCTCTCAGACTGATGCTAGGACAGGACAGGGACTGACTGGAGGTAATTTATGGATCTGAGCCTCCCTTCCTCCTTGAGATATTATTTATTAACTTGAGTTTGTTGAAGAACAATCCTTGCCGTTCTGCAGGATGATGCAAAGTGTTCCGTCTGTTGACACTATTGCTGTAGGGATGCCAATCTTCAGTTGCACGAATAATAATGTGAAACAGCACTCCAGAGCCCAGTGACAGACAGCAACAAACAGGCAATCAGCACACATCCATTAAAACCACAGAGGTGTTCGCTGCTAATCAACACAAAACTTAAACAGGGATGAAATGGTAAATTCATCTGTTCCATCAAAAACAAGGGCAGAATTTCATAAAAATATAACAAGTTTAAACAACTACCATTTTACAGTATCATACTGTATGTGTCTCCACAATAAATCTGTATCAGTCTCAATAAAATATAAACATTTGATTCTTGAGGAAATGTCTTAATCCAAGTCTGAAACTGTGGAACTGTTCTTCTCGTTCCCAAGTGGGTGGCTCCATTCCAAGTATCTCTACTTAATGTTACACTCTGTATGCATTCCCAAGATGCACTGGTATTATTAGTTCACAATGGGCCAGTGCAGTGCAGCTGACCAGACTCACCCCTAGCCTATGTTACCACAACCCTCAAGATTAAGGTCAGCGCTCTGGACAGCTACTTCTCAGTCTGCTCTCTTTAATACAGGATACAGATAGGCAACTGCAAGGCAATTGTTTGCAGCTGGATCTCTGATGAATGGAGTGTAAAAATGCTCCCCCTATGCTTCCATGCACAGGTCAGTTCAGAGGTCTTTACAATACAACAAAAATAATTCCTTGTACAAGAACTTCAATTGTGCTATTCCAGTGACCAATCTATTTGGACATATGGAGAGCTTAGTCTCTTGGGAGGGACCGGGGCCTGTCTGGGTGGATTTAGGGCAGATCAGGGAAGGAAAGCTTCACTCTGTCTCTCAGGACCTGCCTGGGAGGCTGCAGGTCAGCCTGGAGGCACTAGTGGGCACTGCCTTATACAGGCTGGAGTCAGCTGCAGAGATGACTAAAAACACCACACAGGACTGAGTCAATGATGAAAGCAATGTGGTTGATATGCGAGATCATATTACACGGAAGGAAAAAGATGTACACAATTAACGGATTACACTGAAATACTTGCTTTTCATTTCATTGTGAGGTGACAAAACCTGATGAAATTCAGCAAGAGTCTCTGCTAGCTACAACAGACGTTTTCCAGATGAGATGAATTGCCGAACCGGAGCATGTAAGGCTGGTTTAAAACAGATCATGTAAGGCCGGTTTAAAACAGAAGCATGTAAGGCTGATTTTAAAACAGATCATGTAAGGCTGGTCTAAAACAGAAGCATGTAAGGCTGATTTAAAACAGAAGGCCTGTTTTAACATGGAGGGAGATCACAATACATTGAGAGATCACGGGACATGTTATTTGTCTTGTCCTTTTCACACGGATTCAATGAATTATGTATCCCTCTTGATTTATGGTGGTCCATGTTCAACTATTCTCCTCTTCATCCAGGTGGAATCCTTCATGGATTTTCCACCGTGAACCAAGTGGGAATACCAAAATTGCTAAATTTAAGGAAGTAATTAAAACCGTCCACAATCAATATTTATCTTCAGAAGGCCCTGAAAGGGGGTTTAGGGCCTTCTTCTCCCCATGTCTAGCCATCTGTCTGGCCCTCTGTCCATACACTATACTGTCAGACAGCTACTTGGATCTGGACCCTCCACTGTGGCTGTGGCTAAACACCGGGCCAAGCTGTGCACACTGAAACACTGGAATGACAGGATTCCAAGATGATGGTCATCAAATAATGTGGCCTCAACATTGAGGTCCGAACATAAAATAAATAAAATAACTGTGGTGTAAGATGAGCATTGTCTGATCATCTGTCACTGACCTTCTGTTTGTGGGTCTATTTGAGAAAGGATTATTTATCCTTTTACTATTTACAATTCACAAGAATGTCAGATATGTTCTAGTGAATTTATCCTGTAGTTTTCACGTCAATCTGTTAGTTTAGATAAACCGGTTGTAATTTCTTAATTATCAGTTAAGCTTTTGAACATGTTCCTACTTTGACAAGGTGCTCTGGTATAATTAGTTTGACATTATAGACGTATCACCTGTGTAGAATTGGCAGGTTCACCAGACTGCAAAACAGGGTGTCTGTCGTTGAGTAAATGTTATAATTGTGTAATTTAAATAGAGTAAATGTAATAAGTCTTACATAGAAAGATCAGTATCTTGCGACAGAACAAGTACATTTTGGTGCTAATGATTCAATTAATATAATGTCATACAAGAGAGCACGCTATTTAAGTTATCTGGCTTACTGTTTCCAAGTAAACATGTTCACCTTGTGAGGTGAAATACTAGATAAAGCCTATTAGCACTACGATATTATGAACACTGAACAGTGAAATGGAAACCATACATGTTTAACCTGACTGAGATACTGGGTCAAAAGAAGACAAGTTAAATTAACAGACTACTGATCTTTGGGTCTGGAGCGATAGTGCTTTAATTCAATATATGGTATTGTATTTACTTTCTTGAAGGTGAAATGGTCATGTAAAACATAACTGCGGCGGCATGACAGTTTGGTTAGACCGTCTTGGGAGGCTTATTGCTGCGGGCAGAAAATCATGTCTGTGTCATTCTATATCATCAATTTAAATTATCCTCAGAAGTGTTCATTCTGCTCGGGGCATTGGAAGGATGGCAGTATCTGGGAAAAATTATTCTAATCTATTTGGGACCTGAAGTGTGAGCTAACCTTGTCCCCTGTCTGTCACAACAACAGCCCCCCCACCCACAGGCCGATTGCACGAACACGAACAAACACACACAGGCACATGTAGTGTAACATCTTTGTAACATTTCACAAGTACAATCTGGGAGAAGTGGTCTGTCATGCTCTCAAACACAAAAAAGATGTGTGACGCCTGAGCCACTGTCGTATTGACATGACTGTGAACCCAGCAACTCTTTGCAAGAGTGCACATTATGCCTGCTTATTTTTTTTAAATCCTCTCTTTCTCCATGGTAATTTGGATATTTCTGACTTGCCCCAGAAACCTGGTAAACGATTTTGACCGTTCCCAAGCATTTGTCCAGAGTACCCCAATTCTGAGAAGTATACCTCAGCCTAAACATTACATTAAGTATAACATTTCTCAATTTGGCTGTAATTAACCGAAACACTAAAACAAAAGGAAGATCCCAAGTTCTTCTTTGTGTTTCTTCCTGATTGTTATTTCCACTGTTGTTATTGCACCCCACTAGGAGTTGGAGGCAGAAGGTCAGTATAGCAAAGGTCAGCAGCCTCCTTGCCAATCTCCTGCTGTAATTGACCACCACAGACATTTAGTGATAATTATGACACCCCCTGTCCCTCCTCTCCTCAGTGACATGGCAGGGGTCCCCCTATTTGCCTCCTCTCTCACTGAGACCGCCCTCTGAGTGACAGACCACACAGAGCCCTGCCATTGTCTGTGGGATCTCATAATTGGCCGGCTCCATTGGTGCCAGTTGGATTCATTGGACGGTGGGATTGTGGGCTGTCTGGATGGAGGAATAGATGGACGGATGAGGGGATGAGGGGATGAGGGCCATTGATGTGGTTCGGAGTTCAGATCACTAGCGATGACCCCGCTGCCACAAGGTACCACCCCTCACCTGCCATTCACTGACCTCCCATCTGAACTGTGGTCCCTTGGAGACATGGAAACTACAAAACACTGTTTTTTTAATCAATCATTACTTGCACCCAAACAGGAAGTGATATAACATACATCTGGTAGGTCTTTGTCCTGATTTCTAAGAACGTTTGAAGTTTGTTTAGAAGAGTTGAAACTCACAGACTTTCAGCGACTTAGACGACAGATAATGGCAGATCGTTTTCAGACGCACTTTAGTTAACACCACAAAGCCTCAGTATTACATAGAAAGGACTACAGTTGAAGTCGGAAGTTTACATACACCTTAGCCAAATACATTTAAACTCAGTTTTTCACAATTCCTGACATTTAATCCTCGTAAAAATTCCCGGTTTTAGGTCAGTTAGGATCACCACTTTATTTTAAGAATGTGAAATGTCAGAATAATAGTAGAGAGAATGATTTATTTCAGCTTTTATTTCTTTCATCACATTCCCAGTGGGTCAGAAGTTTACATACACTTAATTAGTGTTTGGTAGCATTGCCTTTAAATTGTTTAACTTGGGTCAAACTTTTCGGGTAGCCTTCCACAAGCTTCCCACAATAAGTTGGGTGAATTTGGGCCCATTCCTCCTAACAGAGCTGGTGTAACTGAGTCAGGTTTGTAGGCCTCCTTGCTCGCACACCCTTTTTCAGTTCTGCCCACAAATTTTCTATAGGATTGAGGTCAGGGCTTTGTTATGGCCACTCCAATACCTTGACTTTGTTGTCCTTAAGCCATTGTCCATTTGGAAGACCCATTTGCGACCAAGCTCTAACCTCCTGACTGATGTCTTGAGATGTTGCATCAATATATCCACATAATTTTCCTTCCTCATGATGCCATCTATTTTGTGAAGTACAACAGTCCCTCCTGCAGCAAAGCACCCCCACAGCATGATGCTGCAACCCCCGTGCTTCAAGGTTGGGATGGTGTTTTTCGGCTTGCAAGCTGCCCCCTTTTTCCTCCAAACATAACGATGGTCATTTTGGCCAAACAGTTCTATTTTTGTTTCATCAGACCAGATGACATTTCTCCAAAAAGTACGATCTTTGTCCCCATGTGCAGTTGCAAACCGTAGTCTGGCTTTTTTATGGAGGTTTTGGAGCAGTGGCTTCTTCCTTGCTGAGCGGCCTTTCAGGTTATGTCGATATAGGACTCGTTTTACTGTGGATATAGATACTTTTGTACCTGTTTCCTCCAGCATCTTCACAAGGTCCTTTGCTGTTGTTCTGGGATTGATTTGCACTTTTCGCACCAAAGTACGTTCATCTCTAAGAGACAGAGCGCGTCTCCTTCCTGAGCGGTATGACGGCTGCGTGGTCCCATGGTGTTTATACTTGCGTACTATTGTTTGTACAGATGAATGTGGTACCTTCAGGCATTTGGAAATTGCTCCCAATGATGAACCAGACTTGTGGAGGTCTACCATTTTTTTTCTGAGGTCTTGGCTGATTTCTTTTGATTTTCCCATGATGTCAAGCAAAGAGGCACTGAGTTTGAAGGTAGGTCTTGAACTTCATTCCACAGGTACACCTCTAATTGACTCAAATTATGTCAATTAGCCTATCAGAAGCTTCTAAAGCCATGACATCATTTTCTGGAATTTTCCAAGCTGTTTAAAGGCACAGTCAACTTAGTGAAATAATCTGTCTGTAAACAATTGTTGGAAAAATTACTTGTGTCATGCACAAAGTAGATGTCCTAAACGACTTGCCAAAACTATAGCTTGTTAACAAGAAATTTGTGGAGTTGTTGAAGAACGAGTTTTAATGACTCCAACGTAAGTGTATGTAAACTTCCGACTTCAACTGTATGTGACTTCCACCCCAGCAGGTATGAGCTATATTGAAGTCTTGGTTAGAGGAGGATACCTGCGTGTAATCTCCTGGTTAATAAGGCATTATACTGCTGCTACTTTATATTGCTGCAACAGGGAGTTATCCTACATAGCCAGCCATGCCCAAAGCTTAGTGTGAGTTGCAAATGGCACCCACACTACTCACTATATAGGGAATAGGATGCCATTTGGGTAGATGCTTAAACTAGTGAGGACAGGCCCAGCCACGTTTGTTTGTTTATTTATCTGTTTTTCTCATATTATTTTCTCTATCTGTCTTCCTCCCTCCTCCATATTCCAATAACAGACCCTGACCTCTGTTTAATACCATGTTACCATGTTTCTGTGCTGCTGTCTGAGATCCTTGTTGTCAGAGGCTGACAAGGACATCCACCATTGGCATTACATCCCAGTTATTAAAAAAGCAAGGAGGACACAAGGTTCACACGTTTTGGACAGAGCAGATATGAGCTTGGATATAGGCCTATATCCAAGTATGTTAGAATATACCTAAAACAGGCCTGTTTCATGTCATATAAAATGCAGTTACTGTAGACAGACTAATAAAAAAAAAACATGTGTTTGGACCCATTTCACTAACCCAGATTAGGCCTACTACTGGATTTAAATGTATGTTTAAACAAGATTTATGATATTCTGGTTTCATTTATATGTATTAAAATATTCCTTGACTATGTTTTATCTTCATTTAAGAAGTTTGAGTCACAGTGCATCTCAGAGATCTGGGCCTGGGTTGGTGAAATCCAATAATTTCTAATGAGTCAAATTGAACTGAAAAGAAAGCACAAACAAACAGTTTAGTTTGGTTGTCTACGTTGCCCCTGAATGATGGTGATGCACTATTAAAAAAATAAAAGTATGGTTCAATACATCTCCCAGTGTCTCTCTGTGATCGGAAATCCCTAGGAAATTAGCATGCAATATGGTTGAATTAAATTGAGGTAAATTGCTTGCATCTTTCTGTGATCATTAAGTTATTAGCAACACTAGAGGGGACAGAAAAACATTTGAAAAGATTTCCGCGCTAATTGCAATCAATTCTCTCCTTTGAGAGAGGCTTCCGGGGGCTTATAGGTCTTCTGCGTGACTAAGGATTTCATGGATCTGCCTCTGTTGTGTTTTCATTTTACGGTAACAACAGCTACAACAATGCCAACCTGACATAAACAGAACATATTTTTAACATTGTGATGTTTTTATCGTGTCCAACGATATCTTACCAACACATTGTAGATGGCCACATCTGTGAGGGTGCTATTTGGCTTTACTTTTGCATACGGTCACCTCTGCATACCTATAAACTTTTGGCCAAAATGGCCCATAAAAAGATACAATTAACGTAAGGGAACAATCTGTGATTGGAAACGTGTGAGAAATGAAGCATACAAAAATGTGACAGACCACGATGAGTTTTGGCCTCTGTGAAAAATACCTCTTGCCCTGGGGTAAGAAAGAAAACCACTTCCCCCATAAAAAAGAGAAGATAAAATAAATAAGTTTGAGGAAATCACTGCACAGCTTTTATGTTTCACTGAGTGTCAGGGATTTGCGGTCGTAAAGATAGTGAAAGCTCAAAGAGCTGCTGCTCACTGGAATTAATCAGTTTAGGTTTTGGGCCCGAACTGGAAATGTCAGACATTGCCTCCCAATTCTTATAGGTGATTTCTTAAAGGAGAACACCACGCTAATACTACTTTCACACATATAGAAGGTCAAAGTTGGTCAGTGAGCCAAGAAATATCATATCAGAGCTTCCTTCCTCTTCAATCGCTAGGAGTATAAATTGTGGAATTAGTGTATTGATTGCACACTATGGCTTCAAGCAATCACTTTTACACCCTTGACAAGATTATTTTATCCTACTTTTGCTGTACTATTATGTGTTGTGTTTGAGTTATTCTTCCAGTATGGGAAGTGACAGCTTGAATTTATTCAATAAAGCAGGGCAGTTAGGGAAGCCAGTGAGGCAAAAAAGAGAAGGTACCGCGTGACGGTGAGAGACAGCTTTGGTGCCTGCTAGCCTGCCTGCCACCCCAAATAGAGAGGGATCTCTGGCCAAATATTGCACTGATCAATACATTCATACAAACACAAGCCCATCATTTGTTACATCTTGGATGGTATCCTCCCTGTGCTACACATTGCAAATGATACTAGTGAAAAACACAATGAAGACGACTAATGAAATGTACGTCGATATGCATTTCCTCAGTGGAACAGATCCCCTAGTGTTCATTTGTATATTGAACTGATTCTCACAACTAAGAAATTATACTAGAAACTAAGACTGTCTTTTCCCCCCATTTAGCGCAGACTGGACAGACACTGGCAATTTATCAACACTCAATACTTATGTCATTTAAACAGCTAGGTCTACATTCTCACTCAAAGATCATTGGGTAAACAAATTGCCATTGTCCATGACTGTCCCTTATAATGAGTGCTCATGTGATGCCTAACATCAGAACCGAGAAAAATAAAAAAAGGGGTGGCCCTGAAAAAGTTCCTTCCCTGTTCCTCCCTGTCAGTCTGGTGTAAAATGTACACAGCAAAAATACATACTTTGATCATAATTCAGACAACATGCAAACATAATCTTAATTTCAAAACAAACTGTGGGTACAACTGTGCAGTTTATGTACAGTGAAGTTATTGCAGGAGCCAATTAGCGCAATACCTTTTCCACAGATTTCACAAAAGCAGGCACAGTACATGCCATCTGTCTCCTCCTGTTCAGGGAATGCCCAGCTTCTCTGCTCCAGATGTTTAGCTACAGGCTAGTGTTAATGCAATGATCCATACAGCTGGTTTAGAGATACTGAGCCCACTATGCAAATGGTTGTCATTTACAGATGGTGAATTTCAATTAACCTGAATAAATCACCTATCAAATATTGATATGTAATGCTGATTCATGCTACTCCATCACTGCTTGTTTTGCTGTGTAACAACCATGTAAGGAATCAGATTTCAAGGATGGTTTGATACTTACATCTTTGATACTGTAAAATATGCATGAAAATAGGGACTATTTTTGAAAATGGTGTATGATTATTTGGTTCAACATTTAAAAGAGGTAATGGTGAACATGTAGAAAATGGACAAACACACGCACACACACACACACACACACACAAACACACACACACAAGCTATTTATCTTTGGATATCGAGAAAATGTTTTTGTGTGTGTGTGTGTATGGATAGAGATACATATTCCTTTGTACAGTTGGTCGAGAGGAAAAGCAATATTACATGTAATGGCTTTCCCATTCTCTGCTGTATATCTGTCAGTTTCCCTCTCTATTTCATTATGCTAGATTTATACTCTCAAGTAAATCCCTGAACAGGAAAGGCTTAACCCTAGATACTAGGTAATTTTACCAAAATAATGGTATTTGCTGTTATATTCATCAAGATAGAGTTGCAATGTACAGAGACTACCGGAGAAACCACGTTTTCAGAAAATTATATTTTTCCGACTCCTGCATATGGACTGTAATACACAAATATGAATTAGTGTGTCAATGTTATGGATGACAGTGAAATATTAGTAAGGAGTGTATCAAGGGAACCGATAAATTCAGAAAACAATAAGGACAGTGTCAAATGATGGGTCGGAAGAAAACAGACATACATCGCCTATATACCTTTGCATTGAAGTGACAAGCCTGAACCAAAGTAATCTGACACATCTTGATCACATCACAGTCCTGATCTTTCTGTCATACCAGGGATTAAAATAAAAAACAAGGGTAACAAGGGTCAGATATGACATTTCAAGGAAGTGACACATGACAGGACAAACAATTAAGTGTCACTGTGCTGACCTTGGGGCAACATTTTTACACCATGACCCTGTATGCATTAGTCACCGAGCTGATGAGAAATAAGGCTGCCTGCCTTGGCTCGCCTGTTCCTGTTCATCCCCCATTGGCCCAGTGTTGTTCATTGTTTGGCCATTATGATTAAAAGATGTACAGCACCATGGAGATAGGAGAACTCCTAATTTGTCTTTGTCTGTCCTGGCTTCAACAGTATTCAGTGTGAGTCACAGATTCCCCACCTCACACTTGTTTTCTTTATCACGGCACACACACACGCACAAGCGTGCATGCACACACATATATGAGCGTGCATGCATACACACACACACAGACACACACACGCTCACACATAAACACACACACAATCTGTCATTTCATGTTTGCATGTGAAGAGCTCTGGATAGGACGAGAGGAAAAACAGAAATGAAGATGCTTCTCTTCATCCCCCTTATCGAATAAGGTGCCATTGTGCTGGCCTTCCAATAATACAGGGGCAAATTAAACTTTTTAGCATTTTATTATTTGAATGACCTACACAGTGAAATTACAACAGAAAACGAATCCTAGAGGAGAGAGGCCTCTATCAATCTTAGGAATGTTCTAATGTGGAAGCTACGCAATTGCATCTCAGAAATCAGCAAGGTAATTACTCAAGCAGACAGCACAAAATGAAAGAAAAAAAAGGCACGTTCTGCTGAGTATCCATTTTAGAACAAGCAACAAAGCAAGCAACGGTGGTGCTATAATCAGTCACATTCTGCTGCTAATTTTTGAGGTGGTGAAGGCTAGTGTGATGAAGCAACATGCTATGAAAGTTAGCAAAATGGCGGGAAACTTGATTCAAACGTACTCTCTCATGCCACAACCTTGAATAAATGTAGCAGATAACTGAGGATAACAGCAAAGGTTATCTGAAAATGAGACCAACTGCAGAAGACAGTAACACTGAAATGACATTTAGATTATGTAAGACTAGCAGTATCACTGAGTTTCAACAACTTTCCGCAGCGCAACCTCCAAAAGAAACGTGCAAATAAACATGCAAATAGCCAAAAACGTTTTGCAAATAGCCAACCACGTTTTGTTTTCCAAACGTTCAAATACAATGTTTTAGCAAACTTCTGGGATGCAAGAACCTCAAAGGGTTAAGGTTAGCATGTAATCCTTTAGAGTTTGGGCTGACTTTTCCATATAAACATTCACTGGTGTGTAGAGTCGAGTCTTGGGCCTGTGTAGTCTGTTAGTTTGCATTGAATGACTTAGTTTGTTATTGTATAACTAACTAATCCTAACTACCACTTGGATAGCTTCATTCTCTTAACAAAGGGGACATTATTCAATTGTCCGTTTTTTTACATAAACCCTGGAGCATGATGTACTACAGTACCCATAATGCTCTGTAAGCATACCCAGTTTTATTAATACAAACCCTTTATTTGAACCAAAAGAGAGAAAACAGAACACTTTATGAAAGGTTTTGGCATGCATCTTATTAAATGGGAAACAGTCAACTAGATTAATTTAACTCAATATAATATCCCTTGTTTAAAATATCCCTTATGAACAATCAATACTTAAATGGATGATAGACTAACCTCCAAAGGGTATAAGGTTCAAGGATTTGATTGAATAATTGATCCACATTGATTAAATTGTAACTTGGGAAGATACAATAATTGACAATAAAGAGAGATGTTTCCCTACAGTCCATTTGATAACATTAAGCAGAGCAGGTCTATAAGTAAGGTATTTTGATGGGTACTTATCAGTGTACAATATTAGTCAATGTTGTTAAACTGTTGTGTTATCTGAAGCACAATAACATTTTTGTTCATATAACTTTAGTAGTGATTACCATTGCTCAACAGGTTGAGGTGATTATTTGAAATTACACAAATAAACAACATTGGGGGCCATTTTTCGTTGAAGTCGTAGTTTTAGCACCTTTTTCTACACAGAGTTTGCTTCTACACTAATTTGGTTCATGGTAATATTAGTACTTACTAGAACAGAAAGAGTGGAGTGCTTATGTAATTAGTCATTAATTTATAAATGTGTTTTTAATCATCTGAGGCATTGGGCAGTATGGTCTCATTTCTCGGTGACAGCTGGCGACGCTTTCTTGTGATTCACGATAATCCACTTTTTATTATGAAGAAAATACTGGTATTTCTCTATACAGCCGGGAATGAATACGTAATATACATGGAGGGGACATTTGGGCTTCAGTTGTAGTGGTACAAACCAAAATATCTCCAAAACATAATTTTATAAACAAATGTTATTATTATTTATAAAATAAGATACAATTTAGAATTGTTTACATCTAATATAAAGGCTAACTAGATTGTGTAGTAGTCAATATCTCAGGATATAGGCTAACCCATAACACTATGGCAGTATAGAAGGATTTTATGAAAGGAACCCTTTTAAACAGGACTTGGAGACATATAGCATACAGCCATAAACACAGTGAACGATACAGAACCCCAGAAATATACATTTCACGTAATGATGAAGTGTAAGCACTTTGTCTTTTAGTTTACTTGTTTTTATAATGCAGACTATTATGTAAATGTACTTGACCCAAATCTGCTCAATGTAAATGAATGTATTTTACCTTTAAGATAAGATGCTGTGTTTTCTCAGAGCCATTTGTGTAATGTGGTGGGTGGTGTAGCGTAGATTTAGTGGCTAAAGAGCCAAATAAATTACATGAAGATGAAGGTGCTGAGCAATTCTGGTGCTAAATGATTTTCACTAATAACATTTATACTATTACATCAGTAATGGTAGTTTCCTAACTCCTAAGCCATTATTCCTCTGTACTACTACAGTAGCATTACATAATAACACTATTATGATTATTAGTACAATATTATTGCAATCACAGTGTAATTATCACAATATAGCACATAGAGGTGTGGGCACATTTACAAAAACAACCACCTAACCGAAAAAAAATTAAATAATATATGAATCAATCTTAAATGTGCTTATGACACTTTAAGCCAAGTGGGTATAAACATTAGGCTAGTATACTTCATTCCTGGACAGACTCCTCGTCTCTCATCTCTAGCTAAACTATGATGTTTAGCTAGAGATGAGAGGGATGTACTATATTCTGCTATTTGTTCTCTATGTGCTGAAAACCATAATATCATGTTTGTTTGTGTCCAAAAGCCACCATGCAGCATTGTCAGTCCTCATAGCAAGACCTAGGTTCACTGGGATTGGTATTTTGGAGCAGCATCTACATGTACTTTGTATTGCAGAATTTGTGGGCCACTCTATAACTTCCCAACATTACAGTGGAAACACTGATAAATACTGAGAAACGTATGCCAGGGACCACAAAGATACAAAGAAAACCAAGTCTGGTGAATTAAAAGTGGTAAACAAATCAACATCCCAAAATGAGAGAAAGAGCGTGAGTGGGGTTAAGACTGTTACAATACAAACCAGAGAGGTTCACTGGTTCCAGACATTGGGCTGAAGACACCTTTTTTAAACTACTTCTACTGCAAACAGCATTATCTTGATTAAAGTTTAATTAAGGATCACATTTGGCAGTGCCTTTCACAGCGATCTACATGAGCAGATTTCCTAGGGCTTAACTCTATCGCTGGGAAAATCCTCCTTTATTACTTTCAACCTGTTGTAAAAGCTGTTGGCACGGAGGGACGGCTGCCTCATTCACTGGCCTTGTTTGCTGCTGGAAAAATCCCAAGTCTCTGGAGATCCCCCCACAGTGGTTCAATTTAATATCTGTCCTATCACTACAAGGCTTGGGCTCATTATTAATGATACTATTCATTAATTTCTTGTTGGGCTGATGTTATTTATTAAAATATTAAAGAAAGCTCCTGAGACAATCACGTAATGAGGGATGTGTCTTCTGTGGCCCCACCCCCACCCCCACCCCTCCACCCCTCCCTCTCTCCTCTCTCTTGCTGGATGGATGGAGTGTGGAATTACCCTACTCGGACAATGCTCGCCTGCGCTCCCTCATTAGTCGTTCTCCAGGGCTGAGTGACACCATAAATCTATTCTACTCGCCGACCAATGCCAGCCATATACAAACGTACGCAGCTCGCCTCTGCCCGTTAATGAGCCATTCCCATGCACAGGGAATTGACTACTGTCCATCCACAATAACCCAACAGTACTTTTGGGGGGGACTAAATTACAGGGGGGTGTAGCGGGGTGTAGATTTAGGACATCAGATGACAGTTAAATGTCTCATTAAAGAACTATCATTGTAAAAACCTGAAACAGAAGTACATTATAAAACTAAATGGGCATCTCTGTTAATTTCTAGTCTGCTAGTTGAGAATTTGTCTTGGGTGATCATCTTTAATAGTTGTCTTCTTCTGTTGTATCACATATCGACTTCAGTGTATGATACAGGAGAATGATACTATACCTAGGGTGCCTGGGCATAGCAGAAATGTGTTTATTTGTCAAAATATCTATTCCCAGTGGTAAGAACATGAACCAAATGGTAAAATGTTCCATGATCAATATATGTTCAGTATGTTCAGTATATGTTTAGTGTGTTCAGTATATGTTCAGTATGATCAGTAGATATGTGGCAGATAGCCTAGCGGTTAAGAGTGTTGGGCCAGTAACCATAAGGTTGCTGGTTCGAGTCCCCGACCTGACTAGGTGAAAAATCTAGCAATGTGCCCATAAGCAAGGTACTTCACCCTAATTGCTCCTGTAAGTCGCTCTGGATAAGCGCGTCTGCTATGTGACTAAAATGTAAATGTATATGTTCAGTATATACAGTGTGTTTAGTATATGGTCAGTATATACAGTATATTCATCCTATACAGTAACACTGATCCAGAGCCCTGCTGCTGATCAAGCTTCATATGAATTAGCCCTGAGGCATGTTCACGTAAATAACATGTCTGCATTGCCCTGCAGGGCCTACGACTCAACTCCCCTAGTAAAGATGTTACAGTAAATGGCTAGAGCCTCCAACATTACATGCTCCAAGTAACATCACTCCGGCACCTTTCATTTGTGTCTGTTTGATATCAGCAGCATTAATAGCTACACATATAAAGTCCTCGCCCATTAATCATAATAATTAATCAGATCCAATTATATTGCATAGAAATGTGAACAAATTGCTAGGAAAATAATGATCTATCACTGACATGTCACAGGGAAAAGGGACTAAAGTAGTAATTAGAAGCAGTTTTTTTTTTGTGGTATACAACTGCAGTTCAGCTGATGATGGCTCCACTGTTTGGATCTGATGATGTAATTAGTGGGAAGTATGAGAGCAATGCCTTCCGAGGGCCTCCTAATGAAGTCTGCATGGGGAGAGGAGAGGAGAGGAGAGGAGAGGAGAGGAGAGGAGAGGAGAGGAGAGGAGAGGAGAGGAGAGGAGAGGAGAGGAGAGGAGAGGAGAGGAGAGGAGAGGAGAGGAGAGGAGAGGAGAGAAGGAAAGGAGGAATACACACTTTTCATTAGTGATTAAAATCATCTCAAAGGTATATAAGCCATTTCATTTCTCGGGTTTCGGCACCAATTTCTGTGAAAATAAGAAAAGCAAAACACTGAGTTCCTTTGTTATTTACACATTTGGCTGCCTTGCTTTCCATAAATATGGGCCTTACATGCTATTAAAGGCACAAACTGTAAATTCAACAGCCTTGAAATTTCCTCCTAGCCTGAATGTGATGTCTAAATTTGGAGAGGAAGTTGTGATATTTCAGGGTACGGGGAATGCTACAACAGGCCTTGGACTTGGACCAATTTGATCTCAGTGTTGTGACAGCTACAAAGAAGTAAAGCCCTTATCATGGCTGTTCCAGAGTCTGTTGCACATGACCTCAATGGTACTCCAGAATATTTGAAGATGTAGTAATTTCCTCTGCCGGAGATAAGAGGATGCAGAGAGCAGGTAAATCCTTGGACATAAAACAAATCCAACATAATTCCATGGCCAGATATGCTTTCACCAGGCATAACACATCATAATGCAACTACTGCAACTGTGTTTGTAGTAGAAAATATTACAGAACAAAAATAATAGTGTGGAATATGTATCTATATGTTTTTACATGTGGTCAAGTAAAGCCATTGAGCACATGCAAAGAAAGAAACAGTCTTTACTAGCAAGCTTGCGTCCACCATCACCATCCCTCCCTTGTTGTGTGAGCCAATTGGTGCCTCCTCATGGGTATAGAATTAATCACCTGCCTGCTCCCCAGTCTGTGCGCTGAGACCTGAGGACAGGGGTAATAAGACAGGCCCTTGAGGGACACCACACCACCATGCCGCGGAGAGTATAAATATCAGCCGCTATGCATATGTAAATCACCCTCCTCATTTATTTATTTATCATTTTTTTCTTCTCTGAGGCTCAAGTGCGCTAATATCAAATAGCAAGCTTTTAGAGAGTGTTTAATGCCTGTCGGTGGGGGGTAGTGGAGCGCTGGGGTCTGGAGCGTGCAGCGGTTCATGAGTAATTAAGGGGTGTTTTGCTGAGCATAAATAATGCTGTTTGCATTGGTCCTTATGAGGAGAGAGCAGAACAGAGAGGGAGGTAGGCTGGAGGAAGGCAGGCAGGCAGGGACAGCAGGGGTTAAAACCCTCCCCTGCCTCCCTCCTTACGCAGCGCCTTTTAACATTACACACAAGCAGGGAGGAGATCTCATTTGTTTGTTCTATACCACTCTACGTTAAAGGAAATTATTGTCTATAAAGACCAGTATGAAAAGGAGGTGGGGAAAATTTTACTGATTTTCACTCCTCCTTAATCATATCTAGGTTAACATCACTGGGAGGGGAGATATACTGCAAAGCAGCCATGCAGTACACTGTACACATCCATTCAATCTGACTTGGCCTGATTTTAAAAACCGCAATGACCCAGGCTGCATAGAGATTTAGATTATGTATAGGAAGGCAGACAATAATATATATACAGTGGGGAGAACAAGTATTTGATACACTGCCGATTTTGCAGGTTTTCCTACTTACAAAGTATGTAGAGGTCTGTAATTTTTTATCATAGGTACACTTCAACTGTGAGAGACGGAATCTAAAACAAAAATCCAGAAAATCACATTGTATGATTTTTAAGTAATTAATTTGCATTTTATTGCATGACTTAAGTATTTGATACATCAGAAAAGCATAACTTAATATTTGATACAGAAACCTTTGTTTGCAATTACAGAGATCATACGTTTCCTGTAGGTCTTGACCAGGTTTGCACACACTGCAGCAGGGATTTTGGCCCACTCCTCCATACAGACCTTCTCCAGATCCTTCAGGTTTCGGGGCTGTCGCTGGGCAATACGGACTTTCAGCTCCCCAGTTTTCTATTGGGTTCAGGTCTGGAGACTGGCTAGGCCACTCCAGGACCTTAAGATGCTTCTTACGGAGCCACTCCTTAGTTGCCCTGGCTGTGTGTTTCGGGTCGTTGTCATGCTGGAAGACCCAGCGACGACCCATCTTCAATGCTCTTACTGAGGGAAGGAGGTTGTTGGCCAAGATCTCGCGATACATGGCCCCATCCATCCTCCCCTCAATACGGTGCAGTCGTCCTGTCCCCTTTGCAGAAAAGCATCCCCAAAGAATGATGTTTCCACCTCCATGCTTCACGGTTGGGATGGTGTTCTTGGGGTTGTACTCATCCTTCTTCTTCCTCCAAACACGGCGAGTGGAGTTTAGACCAAAAAGCTCTATTTTTGTCTCATCAGACCACATGACCTTCTCCCATTCCTCCTCTGGATCATCCAGATGGTCATTGGCAAACTTCAGACGGGCCTGGACATGCGCTGGCTTGAGCAGGGGGACCTTGCGTGCGCTGCAGGATTTTAATCCATGACGGCGTAGTGTGTTACTAATGGTTTTCTTTGAGACTGTGGTCCCAGCTCTCTTCCGGTCATTGACCAGGTCCTGCCGTGTAATTCTGGGCTGATCCCTCACCTTCCTAATGATCATTGATGCCCCACGAGGTGAGATCTTGCATGGAGCCCCAGACCGAGGTTGATTGACCGTCATCTTGAACTTCTTCCATTTTCTAATAATTGCGCCAACAGTTGTTGCCTTCTCACCAAGCTGCTTGCCTATTGTCCTGTAGCCCATCCCAGCCTTGTGCAGGTCTACAATTGTATCCCTGATGTCCTTACACAGCTCTCTGGTCTTGGCCATTGTGGAGAGGTTGGAGTCTGTTTGATTGAGTGTGTGGACAGGTGTCTTTTATACAGGTAACGAGTTCAAACAGGTGCAGTTAATACAGGTAATGAGTGGAAAACAGGAGGGCTTCTTAAAGAAAAACTAACAGGTCTGTGAGAGCCGGAATTCTTACTGGTTGGTAGGTGATCAAATACTTATGTCATGCAATAAAATGCAAATGAATTACTTAAAAATCATACAATGTGATTTTCTGTATTTTTGTTTTAGATTCCGTCTCTCACAGTTAAAGTGTACCTATGATAAAAATTACAGACCTCTACATGCTTTGTAAGTAGGAAAACCTGCAAAATCGGCAGTGTATCAAATACTTGTTCTCCCCACTGTATATTTTAAATGTAAATACGACAATGTTCACACACATTTTACATACTTTTTTATGTTCAAAATAAGAATCACATAAAATAGAAATGAAGTACTTATAGGCACTGATGGCCGACATGACAGTTTGGATGTGAAGGCCCTCCTCTACTGAGAGGGATACATCGCAACACAATGACTACGTCCCAAATGGTACCCTATTCCCATTATAGTGCACTACTTTTGACTGAAGTAGTGCACTATGAAGGGAATAGGGTGCCATTTGGGACACAGACAATAGCCTTGTGCACTCGTTTAAGTGACACCGACATTGCACCGCATGCACTTGTCGGGTCAAAGCGGTTGATTTTCCATTGGAGGAGGAAATCCAGTTATTGCCTCATACCTTTGGAGAAGACTTGTCAAGCCATGCAGTGCACTGCACTAGAGCGCATTAATAGTCACTGAGCAATCTCTAGAGCCAAGCGACACAGTGGCCAATGCTGTGAGAGATCTCCCCTCTTCTGTCTCACTGCTATCACAAACAAATCAGCTTGCCCTTAGGAATACTAACACACAGGTATATGTATGCTGCACAAGTACTGTAACTGTAAACCCGCATGGCAGCATCTGAGCTTTCCCAAGGGCTCAATGTCTGAGCTCTGTGTTATTGTTTCAGCCATTGGGAGAAACAAAGTGAGTGAGCATATTAAGAACAAGAGGGCTCTATCAGATCAACAAAGACATTTCTAAAACAAAATACTGCAAAGCTGGCTATTCTGTATTCTAGTCATGGCTCATCCTATATAACTTCTGCTGTACACACCTTTTCTATACATATACTGTCCATACTGTCTATACACACCACCAAATACATTAAAAAAGTTTTTCACAATTCCTGACATTTAATCCTAGTAAAAATTCCCTGTCTTAGGTCAGTTAGGATCACCACTGTATTTTAAGAATGTGAAATGTCAGAATAATAGTAGAGAGAATGATTTATTTCAGCTTTTATTTCCTTTATCACATTCCCAGTGGGTCAGAAGTTTACATACCCTCAATTAGTATTTGGTAGCATTGCCTTTAAATTGCTTGACTTGGGTCAAACGTTTCGGGTAGCCTTCCACAAGCTTCCTACAATAGGTTGGGTGAATTTTGGCCCATTCCTCCTGACAGAGCTGGTGTAACTGAGTCAGGTTTGTAGGCCTCCTTGCTCGGACACGTGTTTTCAGTTCTGCCCACAAATGTTCTATAGGATTGAGATCAGGGCTTTGTGATGGCCACTCCAATACCTTGACTTTGTTGTCCTTAAGCCATTTTGCCACAACTTTGGAAGTATGCTTGGGGTCATTGTCCATTTGGAAGACCCATTTGCGACCAAGCTTTAACTTCCTGACTGATGTCTTGAGATGTTGCTTCAATATATCCACATAATTTTCCTTCCTCATGATGCCATCTATTTTGTGAAGTGCACCAGTCCCTCCTGCAGAAAAGCACCCCCACAGCATGGTGCTGCCACCCCCGTGCTTCATGGTTGGGATGGTGTTCTTCGGCTTGCAAGCATCCCCCTTTTTCCTCCAAACATAACGATGGTCATTTTGGCCAAACAGTTATATTTTTGTTTCATCAGATCAGAGGACATTTCTGCAAAAAGTACAATCTTTGTCCCCATGTGCAGTTGCAAACCGTAGTGTGGCTTTTTTATGGCGGTTTTGGAGCAGTGGCTTCTTCCTTGCTGAGCGGCCTTTCAGGTTATGTCGATATAGGACTAATTTTACTTTTGTACCTGTTTCCTCCAGCATCTTCACAAGGTCCTTTGCTGTTGTTCTGGGATTGTTTTGCACTTTTCGCACCAAAGTACGTTAATCTCTAGGAGACAGAACGCGTCTCCTTCCTGAGCGGTATGACGACTGCGTGGTCCCATGGTGTTTATACTTGCATACTATTGTTTGTACAGATGAACGTGGTACCTTCAGGCGTTTGGAAATTGCTCCCAATGATGAACCAGACTTGTGGAGGTCTACAATCTTTTTTCTGAGGTCTTGGCTGATTTCTTTTGATTTTCCCATGATGTCAAGCAAAGAGCCACTGAGTTTGAAGGTAGGCCTTGAAATACATCCACAGGTACACCTCCAATTGACTGAAATGATGTCAATTAGCCTATCAGAAGCTTCTAAAGCCATGACATCATTTTCTGGAATTGTCCAAGCTGTTTAAAGGCACAGTCAACTTAGTGTATGTAAACTTCTGACCCACTGGAATTGTGATACAGTGAATTATAAGTGAAATAATCTGTCTGTAAACAACTGTTGGAAGAATTACTTGTGTCATGCACAAAGTAGATGTCCTAAGCGACTTGCCAAATCTATAGTTTGTTAACAAGACATTTGTGGAGTGGTTGAAAAACGAGCTTTAATGACTCCAACCTAAGTGTATGTAAACTTCCGACTTCAACTGTACATATATATTTATATTCTGGACTCGTTCTGATATTTCTTCATTCCTTTCTTTTTATTTTATTGGATTTGTGTTGTATTACACTGTTTGTATATTGCACTGTTGGAGCTAGAAACACAAACATTTCACTGCTCCTGTGAGAACATGCTAAATATTGTTACGAGACCAATAACATTTGATTTGATTTCCAGGGTAAAACAAAACAACATTTGTCTTGCACTCTAAGGATCCGATTTATCCAATCAATTAACCAACTGTGTGAAACAAAACGAAACTCAAGAGGAGACCGTTAACTGATTTGTAACACACTGAAAACACTGCACAACATACTACACACACAGAGGCTGTTACCAATGTTGCTGTTGTTGTTGTTGACATCTAGCGAATATATATTACCACCCTCTCCTACTTGAGATGGCACAGAGGACTATGTTCAAGGAGAGACACAAGCATACAATATGGGCTACAAGATCCTCTGGGTGCAATTACAGCATATGCAGTATTTCTGGAAGAGAATGGCTTAGCCAAGGGGACACCCCTATGAGTGAAAGTATTTAGTTGTCATGACTGTGTGACAGGATCCAGTCCTGTTAGGTAAGTTTGCTGATCCCCTGAGTCGGAAGATAATAGTGTCCAGCCCAAGAACCAATAAATCAATCCTTTCCAACACCACAGTTCAGGGGCTTGTAGTTAGCCATCTCAATAAAAACATGACTTCCTGCTTCACAAACCAGCCACTTCCATTTTTCATCGCTTGACACCAACAAATTACACTTTTTCCATTGATTTATACAATGTGGAGTGTATATAGTATTTATCACCGTTTTTTACTGTCTCTGAATATTAAGAACAGTATTCAACTCAATGGTTAATTTTACCCCCAACAATCGGACTATGACAAAATATGAGATCAAAACCTTAAAGATTAACTCAAACATTTTAGCAAATTAAGGTTATTTTGATAACCGTATGTGATAAAGAAGCATGTTCCTACCCTTAAAACTGCTGAAAAATTGTTTGAAAATTGCCTCATCTGACTACTGTGTGCTGCCATCTTGATAACGT
Source organism: Coregonus clupeaformis (assembly GCF_020615455.1). Taxonomy (NCBI): domain Eukaryota; kingdom Metazoa; phylum Chordata; class Actinopteri; order Salmoniformes; family Salmonidae; genus Coregonus; species Coregonus clupeaformis. The sequence goes on along the minus strand of NC_059195.1, from coordinate 11,203,146 downwards.
ATCATCAATGACATCAATTGAATGGTTCTTCTGACAGCCAACCCAGATTACAATGCATGTTAGTAGCCTCATTGAGAATGAAACTTCTACAATAACCAATATCACTTCCTAAAAAGCACAACCTTATGGAACAATCCTTAGATAGCTTTGAGAATTCACCGATACATTTCTCCACATGGAAAACTAAAGGCATAGAAAACGTAAATGACTTGGTAACAGGAAATACATTTATTTCCATGACAGAATTAAAAACTAATTTTGGACTGACCAATGTAGATAATTTCAAATACATGCAACTTAAAAGTTACATATCACAACATTTTGATTTGAAATATTTTGGACATCAGAGCAACCTTGAGGGAATCTTATTTGAGTCAGAAAATGATGTTTATATGATAGGGAAGATATACAAAACTTTACAGAGAGCATATCCAACTGACAATCACTTGGCACAAAATATCAACTTGGCACAAGATGGAGGGAAAGTTAACAAAAATGTATGCTTAGTCCAGTATAGGGTAATGTATAGAAATTATAAATTCTACAGCACAAAGACAGAGTCATGTCTTAAGTGTAAAATTAATAATTACTCAATAATCCATGCTTTCTGGGAATGCTATAAAGTCAGGAAATTGTGGGCGGAGCTAGAAAGTTGGCTGTCAGGAGTATTACAATTTAAACTTTTTTCAAGACATGGCATATGGGGGTTTAGTGAGATACCCGATGGGTTGGACGATATACAGTACCAGTCAAAAGTTTGGACACACCTACTCATTCCAGTTTTTTTTTTTTTTTTACTATTTTCTACATTGTAGAATAATAGTGAAGACATCAAAACTATGAAATAACACATATGGAATCATGTAGTAACCAAATGTGTTAAACAAATCAAAATATATTTATATTTGAGATTCTTCAAAGTAGCCACCCTTTGCCTTGATGACAGCTTTGCACGCTCTTGGCATTCTTTCAACCAGCTTCACCTGGAATGCTTTTCCAACAGTGCTGATCACTTGTTGGCTGCTTTACTTTACTATTTAAAGCAAAGCAGTTACATACAGTGAGCTCCAAATGTATTGGGACAGTGACACATTTTGTGATGTTTTGGCTCTGTACTCCAGCACTTTGGATTTGAAATGATACAATTACTATGAGTTTAAAGTGTAGACAGTTAGCTTTAATTTGAAAGTATTTTCATCCGTATCAGGAGAACCGTTTAGACATTACAACACTTTTTGTGCATAGTCGCCCCATTTTTGGGGATCAAAAGTATTGGGACATATTCACTTATATGTCTATTAAAGTAGTCAAAAGTTTAGTATTTGGTCCCATATTCGTAGCATGAAATTATTACATCAAGCTTGTGACTCATCAAGCTTGCATTTGCTATTTGTTTTGGTTGTATTTCAGATTGTTTTGTTCCCAATAGAAATGAATGGTAAATAATGTATTGTGTCATTTTTAAGTCACTTTTAACGTAGATAAAATAGAATATGTTTCTAAACACTTCTACATTAAAGTGTATGCTACCATGATTATGGATATTGAATGAATCATGAATAATGATGAGGCAGAAAGTTACAGATGCACAAATATCATACCCCTAAGACATGCTAACCTCTCACCATTACAATAACAGGGAAGGTTAGCATTTGTAGGGCGGTATGATATTTGTGCGTCCTAGCCTATTGATTTATCATAGTAGCAGCAGGCTACAGGAGGCAGCAGCAATCTAAATGATCAGACCGAAACATTAGATGAGAAGTGACCGTGTGAAATATGAAGTGAGGGAATGGAGAAAGCTTCACTCTATCTAATCAGAGCAGCAGATTCAACATACAGCCCACCCTTCTCTTTACAGACAGGCAAACTAGCCAGTTGAGTTATTTAGAGCATGTGCATGATACTTAGAAGAAAGATGACACGCTGTTGTTTTGGCTGCCTCCTTGTAGATGCTTTTTTGGTGTTAACAATTATTTATCATCATTAAACTATTGTTCTAAATTCAATCACCCTCTTCACCCTCCTCATCATTTTTGCCTGCGCTGCCCAATGCGCTCCTCTGCCTGTGTGAGTATCGATAGCAATGGCTCTGTTTGGGCTGCTCAATGACAAGACATGAGAGAGCTGTTAGCTAACGTTAGCTAGCTACTTTTGTCCCTCTAAACTCTGACAAACAGCTGTAACCTTTGATTGGTAGTAGATAATTATGTTCTGATTCCAGATTTGAATAGCAGAGAAGTAGACCAAGATGTCATACCCTTTAAGTTTTTGTCTAAAGTGCTGCGAAAGTTGTAAACATTTCAGCAGTTTGGAATTATTTTGAGGCAATGCCATTGACATGGTTAGTAAAACAACTATATCGTTCAATCAGTATAATATATATTTGAAAAGGAGATTTCATATAATCAAACATTTTGTGTAACTTGTTGGGAAAGTGATCAAAATGTAATTTGTTTTCAAAAAAATTAGAGGTAATGTTGTTGACGCGGTTAGTAAAACAGCTATATCTTTTGATCAGTCGAATATGATTTTGTTCCGATTTCAGATTTGAAAAGCAGAGAAGTAGAGGAAGATTACATACTCTCTAACTTTTCGCCTAGGTTGTTGGGAAAGTGGTCAAAGTAGTTGATTTGTGTTAAAAGTTACATTGTTTACAGTGAATTGAATAGAATGTTGGAAGTGATTATGTCACAATGGGACCTTTAGAGTGCTGAGGAAATTTCCATTAAAATGGATGGAGGACAAAAAGAAGGACAAAAGCTTAATAGTTTAAAAAGTATAAAATATATCAAAATGTTTTATGTTAGCAACTTAATCCAGTTTGAATGTGTTTCTATCTTAAACAGTGTAAGAGGAGTAGCATTCCAAAAAATAATAATAACTAAACTTAGCAAAAAAAGAAACTCACTCTCACTGTCAACTGCGTTTATTTTCAGCAAACTTAACATGTGTAAATATTTGTATGAATATAACAAGATTCAACAATTGAGACATAAACTGAACAAGTTCCACATACATGTGACTAACAGAAATTGAATAATGTGTCCCTGAACAAAGGGGGGGTCAAAAGTAACAGTCAGTATCTGGTGTGGCCACCAGCTGCATTAAGTACTGCTGTGCATCTCCTCCTCATGGACTGCACCAGATTTGCCAGTTCTTGCTGTGAGATGTTACCCCACTCTTCCATCAAGGAACCTGCAAGTTCCCTGACATTTCTGGGGGGAATGGCCTGAACCCTCACCCTTCGATCCAACAGGTCCCAGACGTGCTCAATGGGATTGAGATCTGGGCTCTTCGCTGGCCATGGCAGAACACTGACATTCCTGTCTTGCAGGAAATCACGCACAGAACGAGCAGTATGGCTGGTGGCATTGACAGACTGGGATGCTGACGGGAGAGGTTGTGTTTTCTCTAGCAGGAGGTAAGCTTGGCTTCTTATATGGTGTTGAGTAAAGCTTAAACCATGTATTTAGATTGTAGGTAGGTATTGTAGTTAGGTATTATAGGTAGTTTACTCAGGTAGTTATTGAAGGTTATTGTTGGTAATTATTGTAGGTAAGGACTGTATTCGGCGGACTCCGGCGAAGCACGAGGCTAGCCTACCCACTACTTGGACCAACAAAGCTAGCTAGCTAGCGGGTAGCTACCGGTAACTTTTTAGCAACTGTGGTTAGCTGTTTCCAATGTTATTTCACGCTTAAGAGTACCTGTAATTGAGCCAGCTAGCTGCCACCTTCAGCTGTTTTTCTAACCTCATTATCGTTAACGTTAGGTGGTTGGTAGCTGCTGTACTTAATTTCGGCTACTGATTGCAGTCTGCCAGTTTGGCTTTATACATAGCTTGGGCTTTGTCGAGTAAGGCTTAAACTATGTATTTAGATTGTAGTTAGGTACTATAGGTAGGCATCGTGGGCTGTATATTATTAAGTAGTATAGGTAGGCATCGTGGGCTGTTGTGGGTAGCTGTTGTGTAGTTATTGTAGGTTACTTTTGTATTCGGCGGTGCCGGATGTAGCACGAAGCTAGCTAGCTAACTCACCTCCTGGATTAGCTGGCGAGTTGCTATTAGCAACGGTTGCAACTAAAAACAATATCCTTTTAGCCAGCTACATTCGTTCGCAGCGACGCCGCTTTTTCAAACAAAGTCAACACAGTAGCCATTGCTAGCCAGCCAACACTACCAGCAGGCTGTGGTAGCTAAATACAATATCTTTGTGCTAGCTACCCAACGTTTAATCGTTGCTGCGTTATGAAAGGTAAGCTTGGCTTCTTATATGGTGTTGAGTTAAGCTTAAACCATGTATTTAGATTGTAGGTAGGTATTGTAGTTTGGTATTATAGGTAGCTTACTCAGGTAGTTATTGAAGGTTATTGTAGGTAATTATTGTAGGTAAGGACTGTATTCGGGCGGACTCCGGCGAAGCACGAGGCTAGCCTACCCACTACTTGGACCAACAAAGCTAGCTAGCTAGCGGGTAGCTACTGGTAACTTTTTGCAACTATGGTTAATTGTTTCCAATGTTATTTCATGCTTAAGAGTACCTGTGATTGAGCCAGCTAGCTGCTACCATTCAGCTGTTTTTCTAACCTCATCCGAGGCATTAACGTTAGGTGGTTGGTAGCTGCTGTACTTAATTACAGCTACTGATAACAGTCTGCTGTAGTTTACAACAATTCTAATTTCTAAAGTGGAAGTTGGGAGAGTTTTACTCGGGTGGTTCAGTGAAACAATTATAGTTTCTGAGGTGGAAGTTGGGAGAGTTATATATATTTATTTTTTTTGGTGAGGGAGGCCTGCTCTCTCCTTTCCCTGATGTTTAGTTCATTTCATCCCGATCTCCTCTGCATTATTGTAGCCATCTGCTGCAGCCTGTCAACTATGCCTCTGCCTATCCCTGTTCTCTCCTCTCCGCACAGGCTACACAAACGCCTCACACCGCGTGGCTGCTGCCTCTCTAACCTGGTGGTCCCTGCACGCACCACACACCTGGAGTTCCAGGTCTCAGGCAGCCTCTGGAACTGCCGTTCTGCCGCCAACAAGGCTGACTTCATCCCAGCCTATGCCACCCTCCAGTCCCTCGACTTCCTGGCACTGACGGAAACATGGATTACCACTGAAAACACTGCTACTCCTACTGCTCTCTCCTCGTCTGACCATGTGTTCTCGCATACCCCGAGAGCATCTGGTCAGAGGGGTGGTGGCACAGGAATCCTCATCTCTCCCAAGTGGTCATTCTCAATTTTTCCCCTAACCCATCTGTCTATCTCCTCATTTGAATTCCACGCTGTCACAGTCACTAGCCCATTTAAGCTTAATATCCTTGTCATCTATCGCCCTCCAGGTTCCCTTTAGAGAGTTCATCAATGAGCTTGACGCCTTGATAAGTTCCTTTCCTGAGGATGGCTCACCCTTCACAGTCTTGGGGATTTCAACCTCCCCACGTCTACATTTGACTCATTTCTCTCTGCCTCCTTCTTTCCACTCCTCTCCTCTTTTGACCTCACCCTCTCACCATCCCCCCCACTCACAAGGCAGGCAATACGCTTGACTTCATCTTTACTAGATGTTGCTCTTCTACTAATCTCACTGCAACTCCCCTCCATGTCTCCGACCACTACTTTGTATCCTTTTCTCTCTCGCTCTCCTCCAACACTACTCACTCTGCCCCTACACAGATGGTAATGCGCCGCCGCAACCTTCGCTCTCTCTCTCCCACTACTCTCTCCTCTTCCATCCTATCATCTCTTCCCTCTGCTCAATCCTTCTCCCTCCAATCTCCTGATTCTGCCTCCTCAACCCTCCTCTCCTCCCTTTCTGCATCCTTTGACTCCCTGTGTCCCCTATCCTCCCGGCCGGCTCGGTCCTCCCCTCCAGCTCTGTGGCTTGATGACTCATTGCGAGCTCACAGAACAGAGCTCCGGGCAGCTGAGCGGAAATGGAAGAAAACTAAACTCCCTGCCGACCTGGCATCTTTTCCTCCCTCCTCTCTACATTTTCTTCATCTGTTTCTGCTGCTAAGGCCACTTTCTACCACTCTAAATTCCAAGCATCTGCCTCTAACCCTAGGAAGCTCTTTGCCACATTCTCCTCACTGCTGAATCCCCCCCCTCCTCCCTCTCTGTGGATGACTTTGTCAACCACTTTGAAAAGAAGGTTGACGACATCCGATCCTCGTTTGTTAAGTCTAATGACACTGCTGGTCCTGCTCACACTGCCCTACCCTATGCTTTGACTTCTTTCTCCCCTCTCTCTCCAGATAAAATCTTGCGACTAGTGACTGCAGGCCGCCCAACAACCTGCCCGCTTGACCCCATCCCCTCCTCTCTTCTCCAGACCATCTCCGGTGACCTTCTCCCCTACCTCACCTCGCTGATCAACTCATCCTTGACCGCTGGCCATGTCCCTTCCGTCTTCAAGAGAGCGAGAGTTGCACCCCTTCTCAAAAAAACCAACACTCGATCCCACTGATGTCAACAACTACAGACCAGTATCCCTTCTTTCTTTTCTTTCCAAAACTATTGAGCGTGCCGTCTTTAGCCAACTCTCTTGCTATCTCTCTCAGAATGACCTTCTTGATCCAAACCAGTCAGGTTTCAGGACTGGTCATTCAACTGAGACTGCTCTTCTCTGTGTCACGGAGGCTCTCCGCACTGCTAAAGCTAACTCTCTCTCCTCTGCTCTTGTCCTTCTAGACCTGTCTGCTGCCTTTGATACAGTGAACCATCAGATCCTCCTCTCCACCCTCTCCGAGCTGGGCATCTCCGGCGCGGCTCACTCCTGGATTGCGTCCTACCTGACCGGTCGCTCCTACCAAGTGGCGTGGCGAGAAGCTGTCTCCGCACCACGTGCTCTCACCACTGGTGTCCCCCAGGGCTCAGTTCTAGGCCCTCTCCTTTTCTCCCTATACACCAAGTCACTTGGCTCTGTCATATCCTCACATGGCCTCTCCTATCATTGCTACGCTGACGATACACAACTAATCTTCTCCTTTCCCCCTTCTGATAACCAGGTGGCGAATCGCATCTCTGCATGTCTGGCCGACATATCAGTATGGATGACGGATCACCACCTCAAGCTGAACCCTGGCAAGACGGAGCTGCTCTTCCTCCCGGGGAAGGACTGCCCGTTCCATGATCTCGCCATCACGGTTGACAACTCCGTTGTGTCCTCCTCCCAGAGTGCGAAGAGCCTTGGCGTGACCCTGGACAACACCCTGTCGTTCTCCGCCAACATCAAGGCGGTGACCCGATCCTGCAGGTTCATGCTCTACAACATTCGGAGAGTACGACCCTGCCTTACACAGGAAGCGGCACAGGTCCTAATCCAGGCACTTGTCATCTCCCGTCTGGATTACTGCAACTTGCTGTTGGCTGGGCTCCCTGCCTGTGCCATTAAACCCCTACAACTCATCCAGAATGCCGCTCCCCGTCTGGTGTTCAACCTTCCCAAGTTCTCTCACGTCACCCCCCTCCTCCGCACACTCCACTGGCTTCCAGTTGAAGCTCGCATCCGTTACAAGACCATGGTGCTTGCCTATGGAGCATTGAGGGGAACGGCACCTCCGTACCTTCAGGCTCTGATCAGTCCCTACACCCAGGCGAGGGCATTGCGTTCATCCACCTCTGGCCTGCTGGCTCCCTTCCTCTGCGGAAGCATAGTTCCCGCTCAGCCCAGTCAAAGCTGTTCGCTGCTCTGGCACCCCAATAGTGGAACAAGCTCCCCTCACGACGCCAGGACAGCGGAGTCACTCACCACCTTCCGGAGACATTTGAAACCCCACCTCTTTAAGGAACACCTGGGATAGGATAAAGTAATCCTTCTACCCCCAAAAAGTATAATTGTAAAGTGGTTATCCCACTGGCTATAGGGTGAATGCACCAATTTGTAGTCGCTCTGGATAAGAGCGTCTGCTAAATGACGTAAATGTGCCCTTGAGCAAGGCACTTAACCCTAATTGCTCCTGTAAGTCGCTCTGGATAAGAGCGTCTGCTAAATGACTAAAATGTAAATGTAAATGTCATGCTGGAGGGTCATGTCAGGATGAGCCTGTAGGAAGGGTACCACATGAGGGAGGAGGATGTCTTCCCTGTAACGCACAGTGTTGAGATTGCCTGCAATGACAACAAGCTCAGTCCGATGATGCTATGACACACCGCCCCAGACCATGACAGACCCTCCACCTCCAAATCGATCCCGCTCCAGAGTACAGGCCTCGGTGTAACGCTCATTCCTTCGACAATAAATGCGAATGCGACCATCACCCCTGGTGAGACAAAACCGTGACTCGTCAGTGAAGAGCACTTTTTGCCAGTCCTGTCTGGTCCAGCGACGGTGGGTTTGTGCCCATAGGCGACGTTGTTGCCTGTGATGTCTGGTGAGGACCTGCCTTACAGCAGGCCTACAAGCCCTCAGTCCAGCCTCGCTCAGCCTATTGCGGACAGTCTGAGCACTGATGGAGGGATTGTTCATTCCGGGTGTAACTCGGGCAGTTGTTGTTGCCATCCTGTACCTCTCCCGCAGGTGTGATGTTCGGATGTACCAATCCTGTGCAGGTGTTGTCACACGTGGTCTGCCACTGCGAGGATGATCAGCTGTCCATCCTGTGTCCCTGTAGCGCTGTCTTAGTACGGAAATGGCACAGTACGGAAATGGCAATTTATTGCCCTGGCCACATCTGCAGTCCTCATGCCTCCGTCTTCAGGCCTTTTTGGTTAGTACATGATTCTATATGTGTTATTTCATAGTTTTGATGTCTTCAGTATTATTCTACAATGTAGAAAATAGTAAAAATAAAGAAAAACCATTGAATTAGTAGATGTTCTAAAACGTTTGACCGGTAGTGTATATATTTACAAAATAACATATATGGGGGATTGGAAATGATGCAGACAATTACATTCACGGAAGCCACAATCTATCTGCAATATTAAAGCTGATCTTTCCCCTACATAAAGATGATTTGTCACCATTACTTGAAAACGTGAATAAAACAGTAAATAAAATAAATATTACCACACAAAACATTTTCTGATAGTGATTTATTGATACAAGTGGCTCGTGCCGATGTTATGATACTTATGATTTGTCGCCACAGATGGCTTATTTACGTTTCTACCATTGTGGTGTCTTGACTCTCCCTGGGTGAGGATCAAAGGCCTCATATCAGCAAGACAATGCCCGACAACAACCAGACCCTCTTACCTATGTTGGGAATGATGAGAAATGGAATATGGAAAATGTATGTATATTTTGTGATGTCATTTAAAATGGTATAAAGATGTTATAACGAAAACACTGTGACTTGAAGAGCTTTTACACTGTGTATATCAGGGTTACATCCTTTACCTTGTGTAGAAAATATCAAGGAGGAAGACAATGTTTCCATGAAAATAGGAATGTGATTTTAGCTTTCTAACAAAATCATAGTAATAATAATACTTTTGGCTCGTAGCTAGCCACGCCAGAGGGAGCTCAGAGAGCGTGTCAGTATGATGGAAACGCCCCTCTTTACCAGAGTGCATAAAAGACTGAGATAAGAATTATCAGATCAGACTAGATGGACCTCAAGCTGCAGCTGTTGCCCATATTGGTCCCGACCCTGAAAATCAACACGAGGTGAAGACGACAATGTTGCCTCCACTAACAATCAATGTTACGGCTGAGTAGCTGTTCTAAGTACTGTATCTAAGAAGGTGAATTTAAGTGGGACCATCCTGTTACTCTCTTCAAACCATCATCTACTACACTGCTCTCATCACCCCACAGGGGATCATCGACACGGCTGATTAGCCTTCCTCAGAAGACCACTTCCAGAACGAGTGAAAGTAAACAGACGACTAAGAAGAAGAACATTGTGACCTCTTGTGGACAATCTGAGCCTTACATCTGAGCCTTACATCTAAAAGGCCAACCGAAAAGAGAAGGCCCAATCGACCCTTCCCACGAAAGCCTGGGTCCAACAGAGATGGCGAAGACAAACACGTAAATACATGCATTACTTCTTACCAAACGGGCGGCAGTTCTGGCAAAGTATTGGGATTACAATGAGCTTAGGTCCATGTGTATCCAAGTGTTTCTCTCTCTCTCTCTCTCTCTCGCTTTAACTCGCCATCTTTTGTAACAAGTGTCATATTGTGTTAGTCCGCTAGGGACCCGTTTTCATTGTATTAAGTTTCTAATCCCTACCTATACTGTGTATGTGTTTGTATCTTGTGTTATCATTTTTAATTAGTAAATAAATAATTAAATCAATTTGTGTGGTACGGAATGATCAGTAAGACGCGGGTTCGTGCAGACTTAAAGAGCCTATGACTTTCAGAATGAGACTGATATGAGGTAAATGATAAAAAAATTACTGTTAAATGATAAGAGATATCTAGATCTCTTTAGAGTTAATTTGGGAAACGGTAACTCGTTAAACAACTTTTCCCGTGGTGCCCCAAATTCCTAATGAGTTAATTGTTACATTATTAATTTAATCTAGTAACAATTAAACATAGTAGGTAATTATTCGATAAATAATAGTCATCACAATAATGAATGGCACGTCACGACAGTGGCTAGATGGAGTAGCAAGGCCTACAACAGCTCAATTTAGTGGTCGCGTTGGGGACAACAGTTGTTGACAACTGTAGCATTGTAGCTAAGCCTAACCCTAACCCTTTTCCTAACCTTAACCTCATTCTCTTAACCGCTTACATGAACTCACCTAACCTGCTGCGTTAGTTCTCCTAACCTGCCATGTTAATTCAGCTAACCTGCCACGCTAATTATCCTAACCTGCCACGTTAATTATCTTAACCTGTTATGTAAACAAACTATCTGTGGAGACAAATCATCAGTATCACAACACCGGCAGCCAATCACGTCACCCCTGACACTCACTTGGAGCCATTCAGTGTTGTTGTTTATGTACATAGCTAGTGGGCTAAGGTGTAGCATTAGCCATGTTTTTCAAAAGGAGACAACACACAAATGCAGAAATTCTGGAGAATTTTGTCAATTCTGACAATGAGTCTGAGTTTGAAAGAGAGGAATCAGATTCTGACTGTGACAGTGAGGAACTGACCCCCAACCTTATGGCCATTGAGAACCCTGAATCTGAGGACCCCTTGCCCTCCAACGAAGTCCCAGATCCCTCTGAAGATGCTGGTGGTGATGGAGGGTGACCAACAGTGGGTCAAGTACAGGTCTGTGGTAGCTGGAAGGCCACCATCTATTTCACAACTCCTGGCCCTGCTGTTGGCTTTGCAGAGTGCTTCAAGCTGTTTCTGACAGAGGAGCTGTTGGGAGACATAGTGGAGGAGACCAATCGCTATGCCTTGGAGCTACAGGAGAAGAGAGAGCCACAGGGAAGGTGGGCCACCTGATGGAAGAGAGAGAAAGATCAAGCCAGACTGTGTACATGACTATAATCGCAAAATGGGGGCCGTGGATAAGGCAGGCATGATAAACAGCTTTGTGGCATGTGCTCGGAAAACCACCAAGTGGTATAAGAATATATTTTTCCATCTGATCGACACTGCTGTCCTCAATGGCCACATAGTTCACCACCAGTTAATAAGTGAGATGATTACTGAACAAGGTGTTTTGTAATTGGTCATACAGTTCACATACAAGTCAAATACAGTTCCATCATGCAATTATATTGACAATATCCCACCCACCTCCACACTCCCTCAACATCCTCTCCACTCCCTCATCCTCTCCACTCCCTCTCCAAATAGTATGTTGCTAGCATACAAAAGCTGGCCTAAATCTTTGGCAAGAAAGATGACCAGTTCCAGTTATGATGGCAAATTATGTTCAATACTGTTTGTGTGTGTGGTTTCTGAAAATACAGAATAAAGAGGAATTATTAGAATACAATATCAGGACATAGCAATAAAAAATATTACAATTAAGTAACATAACAACACAGCTATAAAAATAATAAGTTGCACTGACAACATGATAATTATGAATGATATACATAAGAAACAGTAACTGAGGAGGGTAACACTTTATTGTATATTCCATCTGTAGATGGATTTACAGACTATCAGTAAAATTTCAACTAACTATCTAATAACCCTATCCCTAGCTCTAACCCTAACCTTAACCCTTATCCTAACTCTAAACTTAACCCTTACCCTAGCCCGAACTTTAACCCTTACCCTATCCCTTATTCTAAACCTAACCCTAACCTTAGCAAGCAGTTGCTTCAACAGATAGTTTGTTGATAGTATGAAAATCTGGAATATCCACAAGGGCTCGATAAGGGGGCAGGGCAGAGCTATGCTAAACTGGCCAAATTAATACACAGGCCAATGCATTGGCTATGATAAGGCCAGGGCAGCTTCAAAGGATACAACACAATTTAATACTTATCTGACACCATTAGCATTGTTTTACAGAACTAATAGAAGTATGTAGCTGCCTAAGCACAATTGAGTATATCACCATAAAGGTTATGAAATTAGTACCTTGTGTGTTCGCGGTTATAAAGGAATGCACACAGAATGCATTATGCTCCATACATACAATTGAAGTCGGAAGTTTACATACACTTAGGTTGAAGTCTTTAAAACTTGTTTTTCAACCACTCCACAAATGTCTTGTTCACAAACTATAGTTTTGGCAAGACGGTTAGGACATCTGCTTTGTGCATGACACAAGTAATTTTTCCAATAATTGTTTACAGACAGATTATTTCATTTATAATTCACTGTATCACAATTCCAGTGGGTCAGAAGTTCACATACACTAAGTTGACTGTGCCTTTAAACGGCTTGAAAAATTCCAGAAAATGATGTTATGGCTTTAGAAGCTTCTGATAGGCTAATTGACATAATTTGAGTTTCGTGGGGAATTGATAGGCTGGTCAGAGCAGCGCTACGGCGGAGCCCGATCCGGGCGGAGGTCCATCGGGGAGGATGTACGTACCCAAGGCTGCGCGCTCGCGTCTGCTTCAGTGGGCGCACGTGTCCGACCTCACCAGCCATCCGGGGGCCGCCAGGACGTTGGAGTTCCTGCGTAGGAGGTTCTGGTAGCCATCTGCTGAGGGGGATATGCACGCCTTTGTGGCTGCTTGCCCGGTGTGCACCCGCACGAAGAGCTCACGTCAGCCCCGGCAGGGCTGCTCCGACCCCTGCCTATCCCCAAGCGCCCCTGGTCCCACATTTAATTTCCGCCCTACCCCCTTCTGATGGATACACAATCATCCTGGTCGTTGTGGACCGGTTCTCGAAGGCTGCCCACTTCATTTGCCTTCCCAAACTCCCGTCGCCCCGGGAGATGGCTAAGTTGGTGGGGCAGCACGTTTTCCGGGTCCATGGCCTTCCCCAAGATGTGGTGTCGGATCGGGGCCCTCAGTTCGCCTCCAGGTTCTGGAAGGTGTTCGCCACCTGCCTCTGCGCCTCCGTCAGCTTGTCTTCCGGCTTCCATCCCCAGCCGAACGGGCAGACGGAGCGCGTCAACCAGGATCTGGAGAGGGTGCTGAGATGTTACCCCTCCAGCAACCCAGCTATGTGGAGTCAGCGACTGGCGTGGGTGGAGTACGCCCACAACACCCTTCTCTGCTCATCCACTGGCCTGTCCCCCTTCCAGTGCCAATACGGGTACCAACCCCCCATTCCCCGAGCAGCCGTCATACCGCTCAGGAAGGAGACGTGTTCTGTCTCCTAGAGATGAACGTACTTTGGTGCGAAAAGTGCAAATCAATCCCAGAACAACAGCAAAGGATCTACAGTAAAACAAGTCCTATATCGACATAACCTGAAAGGCCGCTCAGGAAGGAAGAAGCCACTGCTCCAAAACCTCCATAAAAAATCCAGACTACGGTTTGCAACTGCATATGGAAACAAAGATCGTACTTTTTGGAGAAATGTCCTCTGGTCTGATGAAACAAAAATAGAACTGTTTGGCCATAATGACCATCATTATGTTTGGAGGAAAAAGGGGGATGCTTGCAAGCCGAACAACACCATCCCAACCGTGAAGCACAGGGGTGGCAGCATCATGCTGTGGGGGTGCTTTGCTGCAGGAGGGACTGGTGCACTTCACAAAATAGATGGCATCATGAGGAAGGAAAATTATGTGGATATTTTGAAGCAACATCTCAAGACATCAGTCAGGATGTTAAAGCTTGGTCGCAAATGGGTCTTCCAAATGGACAATGACCCCAAGCATACTTCCAAAGTTGTGGCAAAATGGCTTAAGGACAACAAAGTCAAGGTATTGGAGTGGCCATCACAAAGCCCTGACCTCAATCCTATAGAAAATGTGTGGGTAGAACTGAAAAAGCGTGTGCGAGCAAGGAGGCCTACAACCTTACTCAGTTACATCAGCTCTGTTAGGAGGAATGGGCCAAAATTCACCCAACTTATTGTGGGAAGCTTGTGGAAGGCTACCCAAAACGTTTGACCCAAGTTAAACAATTTAAAGGCAATGCTACCAAATACTAATTGAGTGTATGTAAACTTCTGATCCACTGGGAATGTGAAATAAAAGCTGAAATAAATCATTCTCTCTATTATTCTGACATTTAATATTATTTAAATAAAGTGGTGATCCTAACTGACGTAAGACAGGGAACCTTTACTAGGATAAATGTCAGGAATTGTGAAAAACTGAGTTTAAATGTATTTGGCTAAGGTGCATGTAAACTTCCAACTTCAACTGTACATACGGTGTGCTAGAGTAGAAATTACATAACACGATATGCAGAAACTGTATTATGGTAAAGTAATAAGGCACTTACTTTGATAGGAAAGCACACTTATACAAAGTAATTATTAGTAAGGAAAACAACAATGAAGGCAATGCAGGTGCCAGCAGGAAAATGTGCCAGGGGAAAAAGTTGGTCAGGTTCTGTTCTGTCTGGAGATGCACCATTGTCTGCAGACGTGACCTGGAGAAACACTGGGGGAGTGCTTGGGCTGTCATTGAAGAGAGAAGATTGTCCGGCTCATGTAGCTAATCCTCATCTTACATTAGCATAGCGTGCTATAGTATCTGAAGATTATGCCTTTGTTAAATGTTTTTCATGAAGAAATAGAATGTTGTTTATGGTAGTATCAAGAGGGAATGTTTTAGGTGTAATACCACATACCACAGACAGGAGGTGGGTTGTAGACAGGGGAGACTGGTGATTGGCCAGAAGAGGGGAGTCACTCCTCTTTTTGCATTGTTTATAAATAGGGGGTAAACGATGAGACGGCAGAACGGCCATAGCAATCTTGAGGAGGCGTTCTCCGGACAACGCGTGTCTGTAATTTATGCTGTAACCTCGTGGTATGAATAAAAGCCTCTAACACGATGCAGCATAGATCGGACTCTTTTGTTGACAGCGATAATTGCCACCATTTATCATATACGACATAATGGCGCCCAACGTGGGGCTGGTTTTGCGTCTCTTCTGTGTTTCAGTCAATCGCCGAGCTAACTCTCTCTGAGGCATGGAAAGGGTGAGTGTTCTTGCCGCTTCGGAGTTTGTTAGATTGGATATGACTTGTGTACATTGAGGAGATGTTCCATTATAACCTGGCCTCAGGTGGCGTTGTTGCTGGTCGACTAGAGTCTGCTAACATTTATCTCATTGGTAACGGGTGACAATGACAAATTTAGAGCAAAAGGAACGGTAGAACTTTATATTTCATTGGTAACGGGTGACAATGGATTGGCAATTAATGTTGGAATACGTATGCATTTTTAGGGCACCGTTAATCTGGAAAGACCTCAAAATGGGGCGACTCACAGGAGTGGGCCAGAAATCCAGGTCTTAGTTAGACTGAGTCAGGTTGATTCCTTAAGCGGGAATTATGAAGTGAATGGTTGTAGCTATGTTATACTCCTCCTCTGGTCGACGGGAAATTGGTTGGGGGTAACCTCTTGATATGAGATTCATCTTTCAAGGCAGCATAAAGTTAGACGGGGAGAATTGGACGATTATTTATTTGGCAACGGTGCAGGATATTGATTTGTGTAGTAGGCTGCAGTTGGCTAGAGGCTGAAGCTAAGGCTGGATTGTTTTGGGCCACGTGGTACATCGTTGCTCAGGCTAATCTTTGTAAGGCTAAAGTGTGAATCATGCTATAGTGTACCTTAGGCTAAGCTAAATGCTAATGCTACATGCTAATTGTGTTGCGTGCTACATGCTAACGTATCCTTAGAGATTCCGTTGCGACGGGTGAAAGTCTCTTAAACTTGTTTATGTGTTTGTAAGTCAGGTTATATGTTTTGTGAGCGCTGGTAAATGTTGTTTGACTATAAGGGGGAAATGGGGAATTACAGCTGGACTGGTATTCTGTTTGGAGAGAGAGAGTAGAGAATCTTCCTTTCACGGTGAAATTGTATTGAGGAATGATATTTGCGCATGCGTTTAATTTTGCGACACTACAGTACCAAACGTGGGAGTTGGAGTTTATGGCACGAGATTAGGGAACGTTTTGTTTTACGGCACCATGAGGGGATGCTGAGACTCAAGTGAGGTTAAAATGATATTTGCGCATGCGTGATTTTACGGGGCTAAAAACTACAACATGTGGTTATGTGCTAAGCCTACAAAGCACGGCATTATGGGTAAGGGTCATAGGTCCCATGTGGGGTTTTTTTTTGGGGAAAAATCTCTTAGGTGTTAAACGGCTGTTGTTCGAACGGGAAACTATTTGGCGATATGTAGTAAAGTTATAAATCAAATATATGTTGACGGAGTATAATTAATTAAATTAAAAGACGATTAAAATTAACTGAAATGTTTTGGAGCGATCTATGTAATAAATGATATTTACGCATGCGTGGGATTCTGCAAAACAACACATTGGTTAAACTGCAGGGGGAGACAGAGGAACACAGACGACGGAACAAATACGCATAAAGAGACTTTAACACGAATCTTATAAGTTTAAACGGCGGTGGGTTAAGATGAAACTTGTTTTGGGACCTATTGAATTTATAAATTAAATATATGATAATGGATTATAATGGATTGAATTAAATAATTAAATAACGGATTAAAATAATGTTTTTGAGCGATCTATTTAGTTCTGAGTTTAGTCTTAGAGTGAATAATGTAGAACGAATGAATATTGAATGGTTGGAAATACTCAGTGATGGCATGAACTACTAAAAGCTGTTCTTGTGTCTTTGTCCCTTGTCATGAGAGACAGGAGAGAGGGGGAGCGAGGAGATACAGGAAGTGATCACGTGACGCGGCAGAGGATCAAGTCATAAAAAAGGTTACTGTTACAAGATATGTGATGTTATGACGATTTTACATAGACTTGGCAAATACTATTTCATTAAAAATTGCATTTTGGATGCTCTGTGTATCACTGGGGTTTAATTACAGTTGGGTTGGGAATCAAGGACTGACATTATTCTTTAAATTTAAGATAATTAGGTGCTTATAGTGCAAGAGCTAATAGAGCAAGGGGTTATGGGAATTGGAGTATTGAAGGGTTAGAGGCTTTGTTTTTGGGATTGCTTTGAAGTTGACTAATTTACTTGCAGTTGATGGGTTGTGGTAAGATAGCTAACCCTAATTGATATTGGTGACATAGGAATAGGAATTGGGGTTAATTATTCAGGATTGTTAATGGATTTGTTTAGGTTATATTAAGAATTTAAGGGGGGAAGTCATAGCCATAGGCTATACAGTCTAAAATAACATAGGTCACAATAAAGGAATATAAAGGGTTGATATAGGGGAAAATTTACTAAAATAGTAATTATTTAACTAAGGTAGTGTTAGGAGAGACTAATGGCAGATGTTAGTACACCTTTCTCACATACGGATTCAGCACAAAGACACCCACCTTACGAGAAGGAAGCTTTCAGTGATCATCTAGCATGGTGATTATGGCATCAGAGATGAAGACGAATACGAGCAGAAACGACTTGATGAAGATGAATTCAAAACTCCAGAAGGAAGAAAATGAGAGGTCTGGAACGTGAAGGAGAAGAGGATGATGAAGATGAGTGATTGATGAGAGGTCATGGGTGGAGGTGACTCTGTGATCAGAGGGAAGGGGCAAGAGAGGAAAGAAGAAATGGATACTAGAGATTTGATCTCTGATGAAAGTTGAAGGTACAAGAGCAAAGAAGAAATGGAGAAGTGGAAGAAGTAACACGACTGGATGAAGACCTCAAGAATTGAAGGAGAAGAATAATACAGTGAGGCCAAAGGAAAGGCCACTGGTAAGAAGATGATATTTCAAGAACAGAACTTAGAAGATAACCTTTGGAAGAATACTGATAGGTCCACAACGAGAAGAACCGGACGAAGAAAACTCAATCAAATACAACTTATAACTGGTGGTGGAGAAGAAGAAAAGAAGTGTTGGTTATGAAGAATCAGAGTGAACCAAATCAACAATCACTGTTACAGCTTCAACTGGACAATGTCAAGTGCAATTGTACCAGCCAAGGGGGGTACCAGGTTATCCATATCCACTGTCAGTTTCTGGACAGACACAGAATTGGAGAAGAAGAAACAGAGGAAGATCAAGGAGCAAGTGAAGATCACCTGTGCTTCAGGTGAACACTAAATATTCTAGAGTGTCTAGAATATCCGGAAGGGGGGTATCAGCTGAGAGCATCGATTAGAGAAGAAGAGAAAATAGCAACAATTGAAGTAAAAACAACCGACCATTAGAAGTGATAGTGAATAGGGGAAAAACTTATCTGGGTTCAGCCTAAAGAGGTTATCCATATCCACTCTGTAAAATAAACTAATTAGGTTAGGATAGGGATTTGAGGTAGTAAAACAGTTTACTCTTCGGGAATCAATTGAGCTCTGCTATAGAAGTCAAATAGGAATTAAAAGAGACAATATACCAATGACATTGTGGGAAGAGATGTATGGTGTAAATTGAAGTGTTCAATCAGAGGCACACTAGACGACTGACTGTCTGGTAGAATATTTTAAGAAGTAGGGGTTTTGGGAATCATTTGCTTAAAAGATAATATCATAGGAAGGATGATAATGTATTAGATTGCCTGTTAGACAATCTGTCTGGGGGAAAAAAACTTAATAGGGGTGACTGTTATTTTGGGTTACATTCTTACACTAAGAGATTTGAGGTTAGGCTAAAAGGTGTTTAGTCGTTTTGCCAAGTCTGTGTAAAGGAGTCAGGAGCAGGTGGGGGAATTCCCAATCACGTATTCTAAAAATTGGTGGGGAAGGAATTTTGTCAATAAATCAGTGGGAAAAGGTTTTAAATGTTATGAGAGAAAAGATTAGATTAAAATAAGTTAGGAGAACTAGGGGTGAAGGAACTCTGAGACAGTGAGCTAAGTTCAAAGTTAGTAGTAAGAGAGAGAGAGAACAGTAATGAATGACACTTTAGAATAGGAAGATCAAGGTAATTGTGGGTACTTTTTGTTATAATCAAAAGGTTTAAAGTTTAGAGGTAGAACTGAAAGGGGGAAAAAGTGACACTAATGGTGATGGATGGAAGTACAAGTAAAGAGTTCAGAGCTTTGGGATGAGGTAGTAACAATAATGACATCACCACGTGAGTCTATTAAAACAACAGTGAGAAGTAATTTAACTCTTTCAACATTGATAGTTATTAAAGCCATAAATATAGCGCATTTGATTATAAGGGTCCAGCATCAATTATAGGGGGAAAATACTGTTATTAGAGTTAGGATAATAATAATAATAATATGCCATTTAGGATGATGACGTTTCTTTCACAGAGAGAGAGAGATAATTAGGGAGAATAAGTATTGTTAGCAGGATCAGAAGTAGAAGCTGTTGCACTTAGTCAAATAAGGGATTATTTTGTGTAAGGTTACAGATAAAGATCAGGGAGAATATGTGTACTTATCTAGTGAAAGCATAGAAATTTGTACCGGTTAAGAATTATGGGTTAAAGGGCTATGTAATTTATAAGGTGATGCTTATAATGGAAGATTTGAAGTCTGTAAAACTTTCTACAGTCACAGAGGGAGTTAAGGATAAGTTTATTACAGTAGTCACTCCAACAGGGAATAATCGAATAGGATGTTGGTAGTTTCCCACTAGAGGGAATTAAGGGTTTTAATTCATCAACTAAATCAACAACGTTAATGGTAACTTTGGGAAGGGATTAATGATACGATGGTAATAGCAAATGTAGGAAGGATGACAACAACTTTTCTGAAATTAAAGGAGGCAGCAAGAGAGACTCAGGGGTTTAGGTTACGACGAATAGGGTTAAAAAAGCAGAGCAGATAGTAGTAGAGAACAATATAGATTAATCTGAAATGGAGAAGAGAGATTCATCATGGAAGCTGTAGGATGAGGTCTTTTGATTTTGATGACAGAGGGGGGGGGCATCTGATCAGTGCTGCTCGTTCCTCTGTTGTGAAAATTAGAGATAGATTAACTCATTCTGTAAGAATCAGTGAGGAATCTTGGGGGTTGATGTCTGTTGGGGATGCCAGCCCAAGACGTGTTGGACGGTTGCGCAGCCTCTAGCGGGTCTGGGTCAGGGTTATGCTTTGTCATGACTGTGGTATCGGCAACAGTCATTGACAGATAAAATAATGTCGTTGTCAGAACAGTGGTTTAAGCCTAGGTTTAAGTAGTATTCTGGGGTAAATGAATTACCCTATGGGAATTGTTAGATGGAAAGTAAAGTCAGGTAACAGTGGAAACCTGAAGTATTCAGGTGAAACATTGAGGGCTAAAAGTTGTTTTTGTTCTAATAAAACATATGAGGTAAGGGGTGTGTTCCTGGGAAGATCAGATTGGGATGGTATATGATAACTTTGGATAAGCATGACCTTAAGGGTAGTAATGAGAAATATGTTACTTTTTAGGTAGCAGGTAGTAAGAAGAGCAGGACGTTGATGGTTAAAAGATTAGCTTGTGCCTGACAATTTGACTATGGGGAATTTTAGAGATATTTAGAGGGTTTGGGATGATAAAAGCATATATATTTTTACATTATGGATGGAAAGGATTTTGTTACATGTTAACGTTGAAGCTTCCATATGAGGTTTTACCATTATAAGAGGGATAGCATTGGACACAGTTAAATCTAGGGTTAAAAGGATGACATGGCTACATGTCATAGTCTTCAAGCCTACCATTGGAGAATAAGTCTAAGGGAGAAGGGGGGACTTCTTCCATGGTATGGTGTAACATTTGGGAAGATCATATGGATAAATATTAGTTATACTTTGAGTCCAGATAGGTCAGATAATATCACTGGGGTTATAGATACATTATAAGAGATGTGTTTGGGAGATCTGAGAAGATTTGGTTACAAGATTAATTAGGTCAGTAGGGGCAGTGATGGGTCAGATTTTAGTTTCAGCTTTGATAACACTGTGATGTTTGTAATTTGTTACTGATCGTTGAGAAAGTTATGATATTGAGATAGGTTGGAGAAGTGGTGCCTGGAGACAACACTCAGATGCCGGTGTTGACTGTTCCTGATCTGGATAAAGATTGACAAGTGGAACTGATGGATAAATATCCTTTTTGATTATTTGATCATTTTATTTTTATTGTTTCAAGGAAAACATTTTGTAGGCTGATTTTAATATGATTTTAGAATGATTTTATGAATAAAGGGGGGAATGGATAATGTGATTCATACATCATTGATATGTCATTTTTATATTCTTTTAAATTGATGTGGAGGTTTAATTTGAAAATGTTGTTTTGCAAAGGATACTGTTTGGTCGTTTCTTTTCTTTTCATTCCAGAAGCATGTGGGGGAACATGGGAAGGGAGAATATGACTGGAGGAGATGAAATAAGGAGGGTGTGGCTGAGTCCATCATCAACAAGTCCATTGGAGGAGGAGACTACGGAGGAGATGAAGTGTAGTGGACTACATTCCAGTGTCTGCAATGAAATATAGACATATTTGATGTGTAATACATAATGGTGTCATATTCTTAGGTATTGATTTTAGTAGAATGATGTTTGATGTTATTGAATGCAGATGAGGATCTTAGATGCTTTTGTTTATTTCGATGGGGTTAGGGAAAGGACGGTTAGGCAGGGAGAGATTCCTTTTCAAGTCCTATGGGTTGACCAGCTTGAGAGTGGATGTTTCTGGATAGGATTTTGTTTGCAGGGGAAACATGTGTATTTAATGGCATCATAGTTTCAAATGTCTTTACATGAGTTATGAGTTTATCTGGAGTACCGCGGTGGTTGCCTGGGGCAGAGGGACCGTGAGAGAATTTTACTGTCTTGATTGATGGATGGATGGATTTGGAACAAAGGTTGCCGGACAGGTTTTTCGCTCTCACACTCCATAAAGATTTATTCATAATTCATAGTAATGTGTTCACACTTCATCAACAGTTATTCATATTTCATAAGAAAGGTATTTACACTCTAGAGGAGAATGTTTTGGTTTAAGGTTAAAGATACTCAATAAGATAAGTTGTTACTAGTCATAATCCTATTCTGTTTGGTTTCGAGACGTTTAGTTCGTCTCGAAAGGGGGGAATATAGTATCTGAAGATTATGCCTTTGTTAAATGTTTTTCATGAAGAAATAGAATGTTGTTTATGGTAGTATCAAGAGGGAATGTTTTAGGTGTAATACCACATACCACAGACAGGAGGTGGGTTGTAGACAGGGGAGACTGGTGATTGGCCAGAAGAGGGGAGTCACTCCTCTTTTTGCATTGTTTATAAATAGGGGGTAAACGATGAGACGGCAGAACGGCCATAGCAATCTTGAGGAGGCGTTCTCCGGACAACGCGTCTGTAATTTATGCTGTAACCTCGTGGTATGAATAAAAGCCTCTAACACGATGCAGCATAGATCGGACTCTTTTGTTGACAGCGATAATTGCCACCATTCATCATATACGACAGTGCCTCAAACGTAAATTGTCCACCACAGTGAAATGAGTCAGTGCATTCTGACATAATGCGCATTTAAAACATCATGCTGGGGCGACCATTAGAGATATTTGGAACTCACAAGTAAAAAGGTTAACCTTGTTACTTTGGATTGTGGGACAGTTAGATCACACATTTCATCAGAAATAACTACACTTGGACTACTACACTTTTATACACTCTCCCACTAGAATATCACAGTATATGACGACTAAAAAAATCGGCTAAATATGGTGATTTTCTATCAATCTTCTAAATTTGTCTGCCTTTATGGGTTCACAGAATATATTTTTATAAGCTGCACAGGGCTCTTTAACATCAAATAGATATTAGACATTTATACTGAACAAAAATATAAACGCAACATGCAACAATTTCAAAGATGTTACTGAGTTGCAGTTCATAGAAGGAAATCAGTCAATTGAAATAAATAAATTAGGCCCTAATTTATGTATTTCATATGACTGGGCAGGAGCCAGGCCCATCCACTGGGGAGCCAGGCCCAGCCAATCAGAATGAGTTTTTCCACACAAAAGAGCTTTATTATAGACAGAAATACTCCTCAGCACCCCAGTTGTGTGTGAGTGTCTGAGGTGTAAAGTGCAGTATGTTGATCAGCAAATGATGGGACGGGTGTTGTCATGATGAAACTGCCATTCAGCTCCTCTTCAGTCATCTACTGCTTGATATCCAACATAATGTCCAATCCATCGAGAGGGATACAGTTCACAGGATAGTTCTGCTCCAATGAGACATGCAGGCAAAGGAATAATTGTTTATCTTAATCTAGAATCCACTCCAGGAAGAAGCCAAGGCACCACATGGTATTGTCTAAGACAAATAATATAATAAATAATATTATATTGTACAGTTTGAAATACAGTTGAACTGTGCCAGCATAACATCAACATTAGGGTTGGCTAATTGAACATGCATACATGTGCACAGGCACAGAGATTATATTTAGAACAATATCTAGCCTAATAGAAAAAAAAGATATATTGCATAACCCAACTTTTGCACAGTTACCAGACTGTACAAATGTACCTAGGTACAGCCATGTCTATCAGGCATGCATAGGCAAATATTTTTCTAGTAAATATTTTTCTAGTAAAACCAGCGTATCAGTTTTACTGATTTCTAACAGTAAATTGTTGTGTTATTGTTTATCCTCACTGTTAGGAAACTTAGCTAGCTAGCTAGCTTGCTGTATAGCAAATAATTGTTATTTACATCTGTTGGGAATCATATCTTGCGTCATGCTGTATGATTAAAATGCATCCACTGTCATAATCATACCCAATGTCAACCCTCATCAATTATGTAACATAGAGTAGCTAACTTGACAAATTATTTACAGTTGCTGATGTTTCACATGTTTGCTAACAAGTTACAAATGCGAGGCTTGGCGCATAGCAAGTTAGCAGGCGCCAGGCTAACTAGCCAACTCCAGTCATGTGCTAACGTTTGCTAGCAAACCTTGCTTTAGGTGGCTGGTTTTAACCTTAGTAGCTTGCTGTTTAGTAGCCAAATCTACAAAAAAGAGAAGAGGTTTTACAATCGAGATACAATAGAGCTCCGATTGTAAAACCTCTTCTCTTTTTAGTCATAGATATTGGTAGCTATTTAGCTAACACAGCTAGCTAGACTAGTTAGCAAACAGAAAAGTAGTTAGATTTCTCCCACGGTAACACAGTAGCATGTTAGCCAGCAATACACAATATGGGTTTCAGTAGATAAACTAAAGTTAACTAGCTAAGTGGCTTCCATGAAAAATTATTTACTTAGCAAATGTATTTGTCATCTGCCCTCTTGGTGCTGGCATCGGCTGTAGCTGAGCTTCTAACTAAATCCAACTCTTTGTTCAAATCCTCTTCGCTATATTTCTGTTGAAACATGTATGGTTGAATGTCACCATGTAGCTAATAGAACATTAAAAAATGCTCCATCGTTTGAATTCGTGTTGATGAGAGGAATCACTTGAAGCCACTGCAGTCTGGTCAGTTCTTTCAGTTTTGCCAAGAGTATTTTGTGTTGTGTCTGCCTCCCTTAAAAAAAACCTGTCTTGGGGGAGCGACGGGGCACGAGCAGGACTGCATTTATTTTCAGATCTCGTACCCCCCCTAGAAATCACTCGGACATGATCATGCATTTAGCTAGCTTAGCTACTAATGTCTGGTAACAGTAGATCTGATGCCATTGCCCATGTGAAAATCACTTTAATACAGCCTACAGCTGAATGAGCTCAAAAACGTTTGCAATTAGATTTTTGTCCAGACTATACAGGCTTGTTAACATGGTTGTTAATATGGTATTGTTTTTACATATCAAATTGGTAGTTTAACTTTGAGTTTATTCACTGCTTGATCAGAGTCTTGATCAAAAAGCCATGAGTAAAGTCAGCACGCAGACATTGTACCATTCCATGACGTTGTTTCAATATGGCTTCGGCCACATCTCTCTAAGCTTGTGCTAGATGCTCAAAAAATTTATAATATTATGTTCTAAAAGCGTTTTCATAACATCGCATTTAACAAGGTTACCTAACATCGACATGTAAAACAATGTTGTAGGTTGATTTGAGCGATTCAGTTCCACTTTAAACATCTCATTATATGTATAGAATAGTTGTGCTTTGAGTTTTAATATGAAAAGGTATTCAGAAGAGAGACGATCTGGGACTGGTGCTGTCACCCGGGGGGTACAATAAAGGTAAAAGGGACTGGCAGCACCTGCGTCCCCGTGTTCAAGCTGCCAGCATTGTGCTCCAGGGCCCATGGAGAGGAGCCTGATTCAGGGCAGGGAGGCAGGGACTTGTACTGGGGCTGGGGCTGAGCCACCCTGGTCCTCATGCTGGGTGAATGTCAGCAGAGACCCAGCCAGGCCCATGGAGCCCTCCGCTCCCTCTGCTCAGCTCCCTCCGCTTGCACCGCCACCCAGCGTGACACCGACGTGATCATGGACGGCAGTTGTGACACATGTAAGCAATGACTCCACACAGCTATCTGATCAGCATTACCACTCTGTCAAAAGCACTGACTGCAGGGGCATGATGGGAGCTGTGATAGGGCCCCTTCCCTGTAACACAGGTCAGAGATGACGCCACTCCAGCGGTGCCCCAAAATCAGCTAAGCGCTAAACTCCACCATCATCATCAACAACATGGGTCTACATTGAAAACAACAGCCTTAGCTTTTAATAAAAGCCTTATTAAACAATAGTCTATTAGGGTAAAAATAATGGGCAATATAACCCATATATAACTGTGTCATGATGATAAACATTTAAGGAGATTGTCACTTGTTTGGTTTATGTTCTCACATACTCCAAATTGGGATATAAACTCCATAGGGAACAAAAACAGCATTATTTGTCATAAAGCTACGAGGGCATCAGCCATCAATCATTGGCATCACATTTGCCATTGTCTGTTGTCAGTGCCTATTATGGCTGAATTCATTTTCCTCAATTAATTCAAAATCTAACCCCATGGCAGCCATGGGTGTATGTTTTTTTTTTATCCATCCGCCTACCTATTTGTCAAAATGGTCTAAGTGACAGTACAGTAATGCACATTCATTATAAAATGTGAAACAATAGTGGGCATATATCATTAATTAAGTCAATATTTGGAAAGGGGGAATTTTGTTGGAATAATCAGTATTACTGCAAGTTATTTATGTAGCCTACCTGCAAACTGCAATAGAATCAAATATATTCCGAGACCCTTATGACTTTGAAAATGAAATACGTTCCAAAAGAAAGTATTTGGGGTAAAATTTTCTATGGCTAATATTAGCTAATCATAATTTATGATCTGGAGAGCTTTTTAATTGTTTGTCAGGTCACAATGAACTAGCAATACTGATTATATTCAAACAACTCCAAGCTACTTTAAGGGTATAGAACAAAAGAAGACAGAAATGTCACTGCAGTGGATTTGTCTGATCATTTGTATGATCTAACACACACACGCATGCACAAACACACAGACACACAGAAACAAGTATCATCTTCCTTATCATTAGCGACATTAGAAAAAACAGTTGGGAATGCATGAAGCATTACTTCTTTAAATGTGGTGGTTAAATTAATTAACTGTAAACATGATTTAATTTCAGGATATCATTTGAAAGTGTAATTGCACACTGGGATTAAAATGAACTGTCGGCCATGTAGTCCCCCCAACTGAGCGCCCATGTTCGAGAAATGTCCATTTTTAAGATGAACATGCATCTTAGATGAACAAGTCTTAATCTCAATCTTAGACATTTAAAAAACACTTGGAACCTTCCTCGCAATCAGACGCAATTTGACTGCAACGTCCACCATGTAGAATCCGCGATTACATTTTTCATGTGCATGATTCAAATCGCTTTAGCGACCGCGCGGGGAGCATTTCACCGTGCATATTAATTACACACAGTCTTTGTCATCGGAGGGTCTCAGCAGCCATGCTTGCTAAGCCGGCTCATTTGAACTGAGACCACAGCTTTTTGAGCCTGCTGTGCGCATCATGCCCACCATCAAGAGCCAAAGGCTGCAGAGATAGGTTGCTGGTGTGATTACTGGTAAAAAAATAAATACCAATTTCTCACCCGCACCTGCAGACTGGAGCGTCTAAGCATCTCGCAATGGGATTAAAGCATAGTAATTAGACTGCTGTATTAGTGTTAAATGCATAAACACTGGAACCGATCGGAAAGTTAGACTGCTACTTCTGGGATCTAGCACTGCCATCAAGTCATTCACTGTCTAATTGTGTGTTTAATTCCTGTTCTGGTTAGAGAACACATAGAAATCAAGGCTCAGTTATACAATTACCAAATCACACCCATCCAATCGTTTTTTGGGTTGTATGCATAAAACTTCTCAGATTTAGGACATTTCCCTCCTAATTGTAAGATATTTTCTTAAAGTAATGAATAAAGCATTTTAAGCATGGGTGTCTATAGAGGTATAGGGGCAAGGGCTTTCGGACACGACTTCATGACTACATTATGAATTCCATTACAGAAGAAAAGACCAGTGCTTTGTGTAACTCAAACTAATCTACCTATTTGTTTGCTGAGCAGTGCCAGGGCCACTTATGTCTTGGGTGATTTGAGTCCATGTGACATTTTGATGGAGGGAGGGAGGCGCAGGGCAGGCAGGAGTCGGTGATGGTTAGGCATAGAAGCCACTGACTCAGCTATCTGATGTGTGGGACATTTCACACATCTCTCTAGGCCTCCCCCCACGCCAAACAGACCCAAATAGCCCTGATTAACGATTCCCTCCCCAGCCATTGGTGACAAGCAGGAGGGAGATTTTCCTCACAATTATTCCAAGGGCGAAAGCTTTGAAAATGAAATGCAACAAAGTCTAAAGATCACATGTGAATATGCCCCCTAAAATAGGTTGGGTCTCGTTTGGCTCCACCTCCATGTGAAAGAAACCAAGCTTTACTGATGCCAGACATACTGTACTGTACATAACAATAAGTGCATCCCAAATGGCATCCTATTCCCTCTATACTGCACTACTTTTGACCAGAGCCATATCGGCCATGGTCAAAAGTAGTGCACTACATAGGGAATAGGGTGGCATTTGGGACATAGACAGTGTTTGATGTGGTTAAGAGCGTTGGGCCAGTAACTGAAAGGTCGCTGGTTTGAATCCCCAAGCCGACTAGGTGAAAAATCTGTCGATCTGCCCTTGAGCAAGGCACTTATGCCTTATTGCTCATGTAAGTCGCTCTGGATAAGAGCATCTTCTAAAAAAAAATTAAAAAAAATAAGAAATGTAATGAAGATTGTGGGCTTATTTAATAATCCTTGATTTGACATTTGAAGATGGTACTCTCCAGGAGTCACATGGCTGTTTTATAGAAAAACATGGCATTGTATTATGATCCAAACTGCAGTAACCCCACACATTACTACAAACCAGCCCACTCTGACAAATGGACAGTAGTTGAACCCTGAAAGAATTACTGCCATGATGACGGGGGGCCAGTATGAAAAATGTATGCACTCACTAATTGTAAGTTGCTCTGGATAAGAGCGTCTGCTAAATGACTAAAATGTCAATTGGATCACAAAAAAAAAGACCATACACTCATTCAAGATGGCTCATTTCATCTCTTCAAATCTCTTCAAATCAAATCACAATCTGCTCAGGAATTTACAAGATTGATTTGGGGGCATAATACTTCAGCCATTCCATGAGGAAAATGACTTCAATGTATGAACAAAAATAATTCCAGTGGTATTTGAATCCAGAGAGCTATATCTGTTACGACTGTGCGTCCTTGACACAATTAAAACTCAGCTGTTTTCACAGAACATATTTTGTCTTCATTTCCCTGAACCTTGCATAGAAATATCACCTTCCACTCTATTACTGTACACAAGGAACCATTGTTCAGGAGGAAAAGTGAATTAAGCCACATTCAGTATGTAGAAATTACATCCGAATCCTCTCATGTGTCCTTTTGAGGTACATCTAACAAGTTTGCTTGATAAATTAGAGGAGGGGAGATTTAATGAACAGAACACGTGGGGTCACCTTTGTTTCTTGGGGTAAAAAATAATCATATATTTTTCTTACTGCCACATGCCTCCGTAATAATCAGATTTCTCATCCTCGCCATAATAGAGGGCACCCGGAATCTCATTACCTTATCTAGCAGAGAGGAAAAGGGATTTATTTGTATTTTTACTTCCATAGTAAAAAACAACAACAACATAGATACAGAGTTCTGCTTATTTGCACATACATCGAAATCCTCTCCCAGATATGTAAATGACTCGGGCAAAAACTAAATGCTAAAGTCTACACCATTAGTTTCCCACATCATAATCTCCACATGGGGCTGTTAGCGAGATAATGCACCATACAATACATGGTTTACTTTTAATTAATAGGAAAACGTATTTTGAAATGAATATTAAATCTAGATTAATGTGGAAAACCTCCAAGGTCTAGCGGTCTCTTTTTAATTTAAGGCTCTATTACATTGCAAGAAAGGAGAAAACAGAGACAAGGCTTCTAAGAGAAAAGGCTCTATAAATATTTAAATTCAAAAAGCATGAAATTGTTTTATGGAACAATGGAAGATCACAAGTTTGTTATTCTACAAATAAGGGATGTGAGGGACAGCGTGTAATCATGTCACCAGAGTGAAGAACAAAGTATCTCAAATATAGTAAAGGAAAGATGTACAGATTGAAGATAAAACCTATACACGGGAGGTGATGGTAAATAATTGGTATGACAGTAATATGCATTTCATTATTAGGTTGCAACATGACAAAACAGTAAGCTTTGTTGTTTTTTTTGTTGAGTGGATATCTTACAAGACAAGGACCTCAAATCTACCATGTAACCAACTTTTAGAACAATAAAACCACTTTTAGCACAATACATCCACTTTCAGCACAATAAAACCCCTTTTAGCACGATAACACGACTTTTAGCACAATAAAACCACCTAAGTACACTGCAAAATGCTCATCAGCATCATTTCCCGATATTGTTGTTGTGTTTTGTATTAAAATAGGACATATAAAAATAGTCATGCCAAAAATGAAGAAACCCAAACAAAATTGACAGGCGCCCAGCCGCCCGGCAGTGGTCTACTCTCTGTTTTATTCCAACGTCAGACCTGTTCTGAAGTCTTAAACAATCCCCTTTTGATCTTTTCTGACTTACACCACAAAGCAAAAGTAGAAAGGACAGCTTGTGCACCGCCCAAAGAGGCATCACCCTCTACAGCCTCCCTGCTCCCCACAAATGCCAAACTTTATTGCAAGGCATTGGCCAGGTTAGGCCAATCTGCACTTCTAACATTTCCTGGATGGTCTTCTACTTCTGCCATGCTTTTATTGTCACCCCTATATAGTGTGCTCTATGACTTCAGAAACGTCCTTGATCACTGTGCTAGATGATTCCTTACTTGGCACACAGGGGGTGTACACTGTACTGTAAGTATGTCAGTACTAAAGCTTAACAATTAAAGATGACATGTTCATTTATGTACTAACTCATCTCAGTTCATATCATACAAGCCGCTCCTTTCCCTTACAGAGTTAGGCTACCCCTCATCAGTAAGGGACTAAGTGACAAAGCATTTAGCAACTGTGCTAAGTGACACATTAGCTTCTTGCATTAACTCCAACAATTAATGCATGTTAATGTTTTATTATGTTAATTTCAATTGAAGTTTTAACAGGATGGCTGGGTGAGAATCCCAGGGTCTGTTGACAACTATGCTGATGTGTTGTTTGCTAATGCAAGCAGCATACAGTGAGGGAAAAAAGTATTTGATCCCCTGATGATTTTGTACATTTGCCCACTGACAAAGAAATGATCAGTCTATAATTTTAATGGTAGGTTTATTTGAACAGTGAGAGACAGAATAACAACAACAAAAATCCAGAAAAACGCATGTCAAAAATGTTATAAATTGATTTGCATTTTAATGAGGGAAATAAGTATTTGACCCCCTCTCAATCAGAAAGATTTCTGGCTTCCAGGTGTCTTTTATACAGGTAACGAGCTGATATTAGGAGCACATTCTTAAAGGGAGTGCTCCTAATCTCAGCTTGTTACCTGTATAAAAGACACCTGTCCACAGAAGCAATCAATCAATCAGATTCCAAACTCTCCACTATGGCCAAGACCAAAGAGCTCTCCAAGGATGTCAGGGACAAGATTGTAGACATACACAAGGCTGGAATGGGCTACAAGACCATCGCCAAGCAGCTTGGTGAGAAGGTGACAACAGTTGGTGCGATTATTCGCAAATGGAAGAAACACAAAAGAACTGTCAATCTCCCTCGGCCTGGGGCTCCATGCAAGATCTCACCTCGTGGCGTTGCAATGATCATGAGAACGGTGAGGAATCAGCCCAGAACTACACGGGAGGATCTTGTCAATGATCTCAAGGCAGCTGGGACCATAGTCACCAAGAAAACAATTGGTAACACACTACGCCGTGAAGGACAGAAATCCTGCAGCGTCTGCGAGGTCCCCCTGCTCAAGAAAGCACATATAGAGGGCCGTCTGAAGTTCGCCAATGACCATCTGAATGATTCAGAGGAGAACTGGGTGAAAGTGTTGTGGTCAGATGAGGCCAAAATCAAGCTCTTTGGCATCAACTCAACTCGCCGTGTTTGGAGGAGGAGGAATGCTGCCTATGACCCCAAGAACACCATCCCCACCGTCAAACATGGAGGTGGAAACATTATGCTTTGGGGGTGTTTTTCTGCTAAGGGGACAGGACAACTTCACCGCATCAAAGGGACGATGGACGGCGCCATGTACCGTCAAATCTTGGGTGAGAACCTCCTTCCCTCAGCCAGGGCATTGAAAATGGGTCATGGGTGGGTATTCCAGCATGACAATGACCCAAAACACATGGCCAAGGCAACAAAGGAGTGGCTCAAGAAGAAGCACATTAAGGTCCTGGAGTGGCCTAGCCAGTCTCCAGACCTTAATCCCATAGAAAATCTGTGGAGGGAGCTGAAGGTTCGAGTTGCCAAACGTCAGCCTCGAAACCTTAATGACTTGGAGAAGATCTGCAAAGATGAGTGGAACAAAATCCCTCCTGAGATGTGTGCAAACCTGGTGGCCAACTACAAGAAACGTCTGACCTCTGTGATTGCTAACAAGGGTTTTGCCACCAAGTACTAAATCATGTTTTGCAGAGGGGTCAAATACTTATTTCCCTAATTTAAAATGCAAATCAATTTATAACATTTTTGACATGCGTTTTTCTGGATTTTGTTGTTGTTATTCTGTCTCTCACTGTTCAAATAAACCTACCATTAAAATTATAGACTGATCATGTCTTTGTCAGTGGGCAAACGTACAAAATCAGCAGGGGATCAAATACTTTTTTCCCTCACTGTATCACATGTTCTAATGCTAGCAGCATATTCACATGTTTTCTAAGTGTAAGGGGCCTCTAAGGAGGAAGTCCAAACATGACATGTTTTCATCTCATAAAAGTAATTGGGATATTTCTGCTAAGAATTCAAACTGAGAAACTGTGAGATCTGTGAATCTGCTCTGCTTGTTGTGGATTTGAACACTAACACTAGCGGTTCATGTTAACACTAACACTTTGGGACAAATATAAAGCATAAACAGGGTCTGAGGAACTGTTGAAGGATGAGGTGGTGAGATCGTTTAAATGGAGAGTTTAAGGCGAGAGAAACGGTTTCCTAAGTAGCTAGAGGGTCATTGCAACTACTTTAATTATGATTATACAGTAGAGAAGGAAGGTAACCCTAACGACAGGGAGTGAAAGTGGAGAATTGTGTGCAGGGGCTGTATGTATCAGCCTCTCAAGAGTAGGAGTGCTCATCTAGGATCAGGTCCCTCCTGTCCATATAATCATATTAATTAGGATTTAAATGTAAAACTGATCCTAGATCAGCACTGCTACTCTGAGATGCTTTATATACATGAAGCCCATGGTCTCAAATGCATCCACAGTAGCCTACTTGCGCACAGACAAAGGGGCTTCAGTACATGAACATTATATTCTTTACATTATTCATCCAGGGTTACTGACATGTCTAATGTTAGATTTGGTACTCACATGAGACTTAATACCTTATGTTCTATTAATGACATCTGTGGGAACTTGAAGGTGTTTATACTGTCTAGATGGTAGCAGGCAGCACTGGCAGCACTCTGAAGATGAACATTGTGACTACAACCAGTTTTTCCTATTGTCTGAAGACCTGGCATTGTACTTTCAGAAAGCAAATTTTTTTTGCACTATTGGTATGATTGTTTGGGGGAGAGAGGGAGAGAGAGAGAGAGAGAGAGAGAGAGAGAGAGAGAGAATGGTTGCCAATGACTATGATAGTGGGAATATTCACCTGACATGAGATGTGTGCGTCGCATGGCACAACCAACCACGACTGGGCCATTAAATATATGTAAATGAAGAGAAACACAAGAGAGCCGGGGCATAATAGCACGCACAAGGGAGAAATGAATCCTGGGTAGTGATTAATTTATTTGATGATGCCTCTAGTGAGGAATTTTAGGTCACAAATGAAGTGACAGGATGACAAATTACCATTTTAAGGAATTTACTGGGAATCATTAACGAACAATTGCGAGGTAGTTTATGGCAGGCCAGAGATGACGGAATAAATGTAGATTGTATTCCTTATCTGGCGATGAATTATTAATTATCTTTTTGGGGGGGACAATATTGCCAGAGTGCTTGTCTTATTGGGTGTAATGCATGGTGTAGTTCTGACTAAATTGTAAATTAATTTAGGGACAAGATTCTGCACAATTAAATTGCTGGTCGGCGGGAGGTAAGGAGATCAACTCTGAGGCGGATCAAGAGGAGAAATAGACTAGTGTCAGTTTCTTTCCATAGAGTTACCAATCCGTGTCAACCCTGCTGTGATTCCATGCTAATGTTTCTTGTTTATTCAGATTCTAAAATGGCATACAAAGAGACAACATTTTACAGTGGTTTAGAAGACTGTTCTATACTGTTGTATACATGCAATTGTATGCACCACATGCATATCTGTACTATACTGTATGTGTTTACTGTTAGCCAGTTGGATAGAAGTGGATGCTAAATGACCATAGTAGAGTATTTTCGTAGCCAACTTTAAGAGAAGTTCTTCTTTTGGGTTATTATTTGAGTCACAGAGCCATATCTGTGTGGAAGGTGATACTTCAGAACACCCATATTATGTCCAGTCAAGCTGAAGACATTGCTTTCTATTGAATAATGCTATCATAATTGTTAGCAGAAACGTCTCTTGCCAATGGTGGAGCGGAGACCAGATACAAATATGTCTTTAAACGACTGAATTCCATATGAACAAATATATATGGACAACAACCCCTTGTTTTCCTGATGAAACAAACATTTAAAAAATGTATTTCAACTTATATGGCAAGGTCTGGTGTCTCCTTGGGATGGCTCTGAGATGGACTTATTCACGTGACACATCTCAACCCACATAGCTTCTTCTCTCTGACAAAATAAATAAATTCACTCTTTAAAGTTAAGCAAATACATCAAAGGTAATATCATACATTATTTAAGTGTTAAAGGAGACAGATGCTCTGACAAGAGTCGCTATCAAGCTTATCTGTTCTGTTCAGTTTGTTGCCTTAAAACTGCTCTCAAAAGCCCTGATAAGATAAAAGCTGAGTTGACAGGAAACAACGTTCACTGTGTACATTAATAAGACAGAATCCTTGATTTCCCTCCTGGGCCTATTGGCGGAATTCACTTTCTACCTCCCAAATGGGACCCTATTCCCTGTAGTGCACTACCTTTGATCATAGCCCCATGGGCCCTTGCCAAAAGTAGTGCACTATATAGGGAATAGGGTGCCACTTGGGATGCAGACACTGCTCAACTACTGTAGTAGGTGTGACAAATGGCTGTGGTTTAGAAGTGTCGAAATTGTATGTTCACAGATGAGATGTCACTAGGATTTCTAAAAACACTTAGTAATTACACATTACAAAAGTGAAACCGCTGCTCCCCAGTTTTGGGACATGTCACAACGATTAGTGAATTGGAGGAATCTAAGTTTGTGCTGATTATACTGTGGTTTCTGAAGCATCACAATAGCACAGCAAGTTTGGGACCAGCAAAGAGAAATTCAATGAGAATGTTTTCCTTGGCTTTGTGAGATTAAATACATGTTTTTCTGTTATAGCGATACAATCTATGACTCTATTTGTCCCCATACACACTCAGGTTATATATTACTAATGTACAAAAAAATAAGTACAGTTGAAGTCAGAAGTTTACATACACTTAGATTGGAATCATTAAAACTCGTTTTTCAACCACTCCACAAATGTCTTGTTAACAAACTGTAGTTTTGGGAAGTCGGTTAGGACATCTACTTTGTGCATGACACAAGTAATTTTTCCAACAATTGTTTACAGACAGATTATTTCACTTATAATTCACTGTATCACAATTCCAGTGGGTCAGAAGTTTATATACACTAAACTGACTGTTCCTTTAAACAGCTTGGAAAATTCCAGAAAATGATGTCATGGTTTAGAAGCTTCTGTTAGGCTAATTGACATCATTTGAGTCAATTGGAGGTGTACCTGTGGATGTATTTCAAGGCCTACCTTCAAACTCAGTGGCTCTTTGCTTGACATCATGGGAAAATCAAAAGAAATCAGCCAAGACCTCAGAAAAAAGATTGTAGACCTCCACAAGTCTGGTTCATCTTTGGGAGCAATTTCCAAACGCCTGAAGGTACCACGTTCATCTGTACAAACAATAGTACGCAAGTATAAACACCATGGGACCTAGAGATTAATGTACTTTGGTGTGAAAAGTGCAAATCGATCCCAGAACAACAGCAAAGGACCTTGTGAAGTTGCTGGAGGAAACAGGTACAAAAGTATCTATATCCACAGTAAAACAAGTCCTATATCGACATAACCTGAAAGGCAGCTCACCAAGGAAGAAGCCACTGCTCCAAAACAGCCATAAAAAAGCCAGACTACGGTTTGCAACTGCACATGGGGACAAATATCGTACTTTTTGGAGAAATGTCCTCTGGTCTGATGAAACAAAAATAGAACTGTTTGGCCATAATGACCATCGTTATGTTTGGAGGAAAAAAGAGGATGCTTGCAAGCCGAAGAACACCATCCCAACTGTCAAGCACGGGGGTGGCAGCATCATGCTGTGGGGGTGCTTTGCTGCAGGAGGGACTGGTGCACTTCACAAAATAGATGGCATCATGAGGAAGGAAAATTATGTGGACATATTGAAGCAACATCTCAAGACATCAGTCAGGAAGTTAAAGCTTGGTCGCAAATGGGTCTTCCAAATGGACAATGACCCCAAGCATACTTCAAAGGTTGTGGCAAAATGGCTTGAGGACAACAAAGTCAAGGTATTGGAGTGGCCATCACAAAGCCCTGACCTCAATCCTATAATAGATTTGTGGGAAGAACTGAAAAAGTGTATGCGAGCAAGGAGGCCTACAAACCTGACTCAGTTACACCAGCTCTGTCAGGAGGAATGGGCCAAAATTCACCCAACTTATTGTGGGAAACTTGTGGAAGGCTACCCAGAACATTTTACCCAAGTTAAACAATTTAAAGGCAATGCTGCCAAATACTAATTGAGTGTATGTAAACTTCTGACCCACTGGGAATGTGATGAAAGAAATAAAAGCTGAAATAATTCATTCTCTCTACTATTATTCTCACATTTCACATTCTTAAAATAAAGTGGTGATCCTAACTGACCTAAGACAGGGAATTTTTACTAGGATTAAATGTCAGGAATTGTGAAAACTGAGTTTAAATGTATTTGGCTAAGGTGTATGTAAACTTCCGACTTCAACTGTAATATATATATATATATATATATATATATATATATATATATATATATATATATATATATATATACATCCGTACACACAGTGCATTTAGAAAGTATTCAGACCCTTTGACTTTACCAACATTTTGTTACGTTACAGCCTTATTCTAAAATTGATTAAATCGTTTTCCCCTCTCATCAATCAACACACAATACTTGCACATTTATATCAAATAAAAAACAGATACAGTATATAATTTACATAAGTATTCAGACCCTTTACTCAGTACTTTGTTGAAGCACCTTTGGCAGCGGTTACCGCCTCGAGTCTTCTTGGGTATGATGCTACAATTTTGGCACACCTGTATTTGGGGAGTTTCTCCCATTCTTCTCTGCAGATCCTCTCAAGCTCTGTCAGGTTGGATGGGGAGCGTCGCTGCACAGCTATTTTCAGGTATCTCCAGAGATGTTAGATCGGGTTCAAGTCCAGGCTCTGGCTTGGCCACTCAAGGACATTTGGAGACTTGTCCCAAAGCCACTCCTGCGTTGTCTTGGCTGTGTGCTTAGGGTTGTTGTCCTGTTGGAAGGTGAACCTTCGCCCCAGTCTGAGGTCCTGAGTGCTCTGGAGCAGGTTGTCATCAAGGATCTCTCTGTACTTTGCTCCGTTCATCTTTCCCTCGATCCTGACTAGTCTCCCTGCCGCTGATAAACATCCCCACAGCATGATACTGCCACCCCCATGCTTCACCGTAGGGATGGTGCCAGGTTTCCTCCAGACGTGACACTTGGCATTCAGGTCAAATAGTTCAATATTGGTTTCATCAGATCAAAAAATCTTGTTTCTCATGG
Source organism: Coregonus clupeaformis (assembly GCF_020615455.1). NCBI lineage: Eukaryota > Metazoa > Chordata > Actinopteri > Salmoniformes > Salmonidae > Coregonus > Coregonus clupeaformis. Next base: position 11,165,105 of record NC_059195.1, on the reverse strand, counting down.
TCAGAGTCCTTTATTTGCCTTTTGGCAAACTCCAAGCGGGCTGTCATGTGCCAATTGCTGAGGAGTGGCTTCCATCTGGACACTCTACCATAAAGGCCTGATTTATGTGCTGCAGAGATGGTTGTCCTTCTGGAACGTTCTCCCATCTCCACAGAGGAACTATGGAGCTCTGTCAGAGTGACCATTAGGTTCTTGGTCACCTCCCTGACCAAGGCCCTTCTCCACCGATTGCTCAGTTTGGCCGGGCGGCCAGCTCTAATAAGAGTATTGGTGTTTCCAAACTTCTTCCATTTAGGAATGATGGAGGCCACTGTGTTCTTGGGGACCTTCACTGCTGCAGAAATTTGTTGGTACCCTTCCCCAGATCTGTGCCTGGACACAATCCTGTCTCGGAGCTTTACCGACAATTCCTTCGACCTCATGGCTTGGTCCCCATATGCAGTTGCAAACCGTAGTCTGGCTTTTTTATGGCGGTTTTGGAGCAGTGGCTTCTTCCTTGCTGAGCGGCCTTTCAGGTAATGTCGATATAGGACTCGTTTTACTGTGGATATAGATACTTTTGTACCTGTTTCCTCCAGCAACTTCACAAGGTCCTTTGCTGTTGTTCTGGGATTGATATTGTTTGTACAGATGAACGTGGTACCTTCAGGCGTTTGGAAATTGCTCCCTAGTATGAACCAGACTTGTGGAGGTCTACAATGTTTTTTCTGAGGTCTTGGCTGATTTATTTAAATTTTCCCATGATGTCAAGCAAAGAGGCACTAAGCTTGAAGGTAGGCCTTGAAATACATCCACAGATACACCTCCAATTGACTCAAATGATGTCAATTAGCCTAACAGAAGCTTCTAAAGCCATTACATCATTTTCTGGAATTTTCCAAGCTGTTTAAAGGCACAGTCAACTTAGTGTATGTCAACTTCTGACCCACTGGAATTGTGATACAGTGAATTATATGTGAAATAATCTGTCTGTAAACAATTGTTGGAAACATTACTTGTGTCATGCACAAAGTAGATGTCCTAACCGACTTGCCAAAACTATAGTTTGTTAACAAGAAATGTGTTGAGTGGTTGAAAAATGAGTTTTAATGACTCCAACCTAAGTGTATGTAAACTTCCGATTTCAACTGTATATACAGGCACAAGCATTTCACTACACCTGCGATACCATCTGCAAATCTTTGTACTTGACCAATAAACTTTGATTTGATTTGTTTTGAAAAACATTGCTACCCTGAATTGAACTGGGTATAAGTAGAGAGACTACTTTCTGGAGGACAATGCCATGCTGACTCGTGTGTTTACATATGTGGGCAGTGGTGGAAAAGTACCCAATCGTCACACTTGAGTAAAAGTAAAGATACCTTAATAGAAAATTACTCAAGCAAAAGTTGAAAGTCACCCAGTAAAATTCTACTTGAGTAAAAGTCTAAAAGTATTTGATTTTAAATATACTTAAGTATCAAAACTAAATGTAATTTAAAAAATATATACTTAAGTAACAGAAGTATAAGTATAAATCATTTAAAATTATTTATATTAAGCAAACCAGATAGCCAGGGGCACACTCCAACACTCAGACATAATTTACAAACAAAGCATGTGTGCTATGAGTCCGCCAGATCAGAGGCAATATGGTTGACCAGGAACGTTCTCTTGATAAGTGCGTGAATTGGACCATTTTCCTGTCCTGCTAAGCATTCAAAATGTAAAGAATAGTTTTGGGTGTCAGGGTAAATGTATGGAGTAAAAAGGACATTCTTTTCTTTAGAAATGTAGTGAAGTAAATGTAAAAGTTGTCAAAATTATAAATAGTAAAGTAAAGTACAGATACCCAAAAAAACTACTTATGTAGTACTTTTAAGTATTTCTACTTAAGTACTTTACACCACAGTTTGTGGGTGGGGTGGGGCTAAGGCTTAAGAGGGTGTAAAAGACGCTGAATGTGCGTAAGCAAAGAAGAGCTCTCTATGAAGTGTGAAAATCTCATCAAAATCTTTCAAAGGGCATTTCTCCTACTTGTCTCTTAAGTGGGATAACAAGTTGATAAACTTTTAAAACAGCATATCTTTCCCATGTTTGCTCCAACTACAGTGTATGATATAAACCTCAAAACAGAAATCTGGAAAAAAAAATGTTTTACAGAACAACATTCCGTTGTATCACAACTGATGTGCCAAATGAATTCTACATCAGTTGTACCATTTGAGTGTGTATTAGACCTTTGTAAGATGTCTTTCTTGTAAGCAAAATCTTGTAATTGTTGATTAATGTGTCCAAACTGTGGGAATATGGAATATGTGACTTATGTGACTGTCATGGTTGATAACCTAGATATATGAAGTGTCCCACTTCACTAAGGTGAACAGACAGCTTGTCTGTGAATACAATTTTCTCTAAACTGATATGATACTGGCCACTAGGGAGCTTTATTCATGCAATGACCCATTTGTGATCTAGAAGACAACATTTAGGATGTCAAAAATGAATGCAAGTCCTCCTCATAACAACTCCTTGAAACCGTAGGCCTACTCTTGATTTATGCTCTGCATGGGCAGTGCACCCACATCCCTTCTCCTTGGTCCTAGAATAAATTAAATCAAATATAACACTGGGGCAACTTGGTGCTCCTATGAAATATCTGGGTTATTTTGTTCACAAGTTTCCTCGAAATTAATTACATGAGTGATTACTTTGCTCAGAGAGGAAACACACTTGCTGCACTGAAAACTGTCTGTAGAACACAACAGGCTATTGCGACCCACTGGTGCAGACAAAGCCTATTTTTAATCGTGCTGAATTTCAGTATCGCAGCAGAGGGAAAACATGGCTAAATTGGATGCTAAAATTAGAATCTCCCCTTTGGAAAGACTGGCGCATCTGAGGAATGATCCATTTCCACCGGTCCCATCCTACAGTCAGAACCCAAATAGATTTATTGATTATTTAATTGGGTGGTTAATCATTTGTCAAGAAGTTCACGTTGGCACTCTAGAGAATACATCATACATTTCTCTTAAAAGTGCAATTTAAATCATTCAATTTTTATGTGCCAGCTTGATGGAGCCACTCCATTTAATTCTGCACCAGCTTTGAACTGAGGAGGGATTGATCAATACATACTGCTTTATAGTACCTGACTGTAGTAATTCAACCACAGCAGACACTTTCAAAAGACAGTCAATGGTCAGGTCAAATGAGAACGTTCCAGGATATAATGCATGCCTTAGTAGTGTGTCATACAGTGCAATGTCATAATCTGCCTAAATGACTACCGACCCGTAGCACTGACATCTGTAGCCATGAAGTGCTTTGAAAGGCTGGTCATGGCTCACATCAACACCATTATCCCAGAAACCCTAGACCCACTCCAATTTGCATACCGCCCCAACAGATCCACAGATGATGCAATCGCTATTGCACTCCACACTGCCCTTTCCCACATGGACAAGAGGAACACCTACGTGAGAATGCTATTCATTGACTACAGCTCAGCATTCAACACCATAGTGCCCTCAAAGCTCATCACTAAGCTAAGGATCCTGGGACTAAACACCTCCCTCTGCAACTGGATCCTGGACTTCCTGACGGGCCGCCCCCAGGTGGTAAGGGTAGGTAACAACACATCCGCCACACTGATCCTCAACACAGGGGCCTCTCAGGGGTGCGTGCTCAGTCCCCTCCTGTACTCCCTGTTCATCCATGACTGCATGGCCAGGCACGACTCCAACACCATCATTAAGTTTGCCGACGACACAACAGTGGTAGGCCTGATCACCGACAACGATGAGACAGCCTATAGGGAGGAGGTCAGAGACCTGGCTGTGTGGTGCCAGGATAACAACCTCTCCCTCAACGTGACCAAGACAAAGGAGATGATTGTGGACTACAGGGAAAAAAAGAGGACTGAGCACGCCCCCATTCTCATCGACGGGGCTGTAGTGGAACAGGTTGAGAGCTTCAAGTTCCTTGGTGTCCACATCACCAACGAACTATTATGGTCCAAACACACAAGACTGTCGTGAAGAGGGCACGATAAAGCCTATTCCCCCTCAGGAGACTGAAAAGATTTGGCATGGGTCCTCAGATCCTCAAAAAATTCTACAGCTGCACCATCGAGAGCATCCTGACTGGTTGCATCACTGCCTGTTATGGCAACTGCTTGGCCTCCGACCGCAAGGCACTACAGAGGGTAGTGCGTACGGCCCAGTACATCACTGGGGCCAAGCTTCCTGCCATCCAGGACCTCTATACCAGGCGGTGTCAGAGGAAGGCCCTCAAAATTGTCAAAGACTCCAGCCACCCTAGTCATAGACTGTTCTCTCTGCTACCGCACGGCAAGCGGTACCGGAGTGCCAAGTCTAGGTCCAAAAGACTTCTCAACAGCTTCTACCCCCAAGCCATAAGACTCCTGAACAGCTAATCATGGCTACCTGGACAATTTGCACTGCCCCCCACCCCCACCCCCCACCCCATATTTTTACGCTGCTGCTACTCTGTTCATTATTTATGCATAGTCACTTTAACTCTACCCACATGTACATATTACTTCAACTACCTCAACTAGCCGGTGCCCCCGCACATTGACTCTGTACCGGTACCCCCCTGTATATATAGCCTCCCTACTGTTATTTTATTTTACTTCTGCTCTTTTTTTTCTCAACACTTTTTTGTTGTTGTTTTATTTTACTTTTTTATAAAAAATAAATGCACTGTTGGTTAAGGGCTGTAAGTAAGCATTTCACTGTAATGTCTGCACCTGTTCTATTCGGCGCGTGTGGCCAATAAAATATGATTTGATTTGATCTTATAGGTTTGCATCTGAATTATAAGTACTTTTTAATACATATGTTTTGTGAAATCTTGAAGGAATAGCATGGTTATAAAGGCATGGATCAGTAATCTACCTCTACATAACCTCTGACCAGTCCTTTTTGTGTGTCACAAATGAATGCATGAGTGACCACAATAATGTTCACACTCTGCATAGAACACACACAACATGTGCCATGAAAGCGACGGTGAGCTTCTTTACAGATTGTGCCCAATTTCATGCTGCTATAGACACCAAGCTTCAGTTCATCACACTAGATTTAGAATATAAATCAACTGTATTCAGCGGTTCAAGGTACAGTATATCCCTTATCATAATTGTACAGTACAGTACAGTATAAAGGTATTCATTTCATATTTGAAAGTTACATGCATCCTTCTGTAGGTGAGAGTCCTAAACCTAGAATGAAAGTGCATCCTTGTATCTGTGTGGGCTAATATAGTCAAAATGTTTGCCTTGGGTTAAGTTGAGCCAATGGCAAGTTGAGCAAATTGAAGTGTTTTCTTCCCAGGCGTAATGCAAGACATTATCGCTGAGATATGAGGTAACAACAGGGCCTGGCCTATGTTAAAAGTGTTTTAAAAAGTACAAAGTGTTTGTTAGGTGTTAAGCCTGTGTTAAAATATGCTTAAAATGATTAAAATACAAATCTGTTATTGTGTTGAATTGTGTTTGGGAAATAAAGATAGACATGATTCTAAAAAGGTAGTGGTCATAGTTCATTCAGCACAGAAATGTGTAGGCGGCTTAACTTACCCTGTGTAGGTGTCACGACTTCCGCCGAGGCTGCCTCCCCTCCTTGTTCGGGCAGGCTTCTGCATTCGTCATCTCTGGCTTACTAGCCACTGCCGCTCCATTATTCATCATTCCATTTGTCTTGTATTGTCAATCACACACACTTAGTTCTTATCCCCTCATTAGTCTGTGTATAAGTGTTCCCTCTGCCCCCCTTGTCTTGTGGGTGATTGTTTATTTGTGAGAGTAGTGTAGCTCGGTGGAGCTACTCGTACATTATTATTGCCGGGGTAGATATTTCCCCTGTGCCTGTTATTGTTGGAGCTACCGTTACCTTGTATTGCCAGGGTAGATTTTCCCCTGTGCCTGTTTCGCTTGTCGCTATCCAGCGCTATTTGTGTACGACGGAATAAACTCTGCATTCGGTGATTACCCTCCTGCGCCTGACTCCTTCTATCACACTCATCACAGAATCACCCACCCGCTATGGAGTCAGCGGGAGAAGAGCGCATGCCTGGAGTCGTGGCAGGGGTCCAGGAGCATTCCACGATGCTGGCCAGCTTGGGGGAAGCGATGGATTGGGTTCTTCAGGTCGTCCAACTCTTGGAGAGGAGAGGACCCGATCTGTCGAGACCAGCTGGCCAACCGGATCCAGCCACCTACACCCCAGCACCCGGAGGGATCCAGATATCCCGACCATGGGCGTTCGACGGGACGGCGGCGCTCTGCCAAGGATTCCTCCTCCAACTGGAGCTTTACTTCTCCAGCATCAGGCCGGCGCCATCGGAGCGGGAGAAGGTGCCAGTCCTCGTTTCCTGCCTCTCGGGGAAAGCCCTGGAGTGGGCCAACGCGGTTTGGAACGAAGAAGGAGCCGCGTTGGAGGACTACGGGGAGTTCGCTCGCCTCTTTCGGGTGGTCTTCGATCACCCGCCCGAGGGTCGAGAGGCGGGCGAGCGGCTGGTCCACCTGAGGTAGGGGACGAGGACCGCGCAGGACTTTGCGTTGGAGTTTTGGACTCTAGTCAACCATTTCCGGTGCCATCTGCGGGAGGACGTCCGACGGGAGCTAGCCTGCCGGGACACCATGTTGTCTTTCACGAAACTGGTGGACATGGCCATCCGCTTGGACAACCTGCTGGAAGCCAGAGGACGTCCAGGTAGGGGTCTGCCCTTTTCCACCCCGGACGACTCGGATCCCGAGCTGATGGAGCTGGGTGGAGCCACCGTCCGAGAGAGCGGAGGACGACAGTGACAGTGCCACTCTGGTGGCATGAAGGGACAGTACACCACACGTCATCGTCAACGCTCTTTTGGGCCTGGAGGTGGCAGGCAGGGCACTCTCGCATCACCCCAGGTATCGAACACCCACAGTCGTTCAGAGCTCTCTGCTGCACACTGTACCCTACCTATCCACTTTTCCGATCACATGGTAGTTCCCCAGTGTAAGGCGCTAGTCGATTCAGGAGCAGCTAGGAACTTTATGGACAGGGCATTCTCACGCCGTCAAGGCATTTCATTGGTTCCCCTATCCATTCCACTCCCCATCAGAGCACTTGATAGTCGACCATTAGGGTCCGGGTTTGTAAAGGAAGTCACTGTACCAGTCACCATGATCACTCATTGTGAGAAGGTTATTTTTTCGATTATTGAGTCTCCTGCTTTTCCTGTGGTATTAGGTATCCCTTGGCTAGCACTCCACAACCCCACCTTCTCATGGCCGCAGAGGGTTCTCACGGGGTGGTCGCGAGAGTGTCAGGGTAGGTGTCTAGGTGTTTCCGTTGGTGCAACCACAGTGGGTGGTACATCCACCGTGCGCATTCCCCCGGAATACCATGATCTGGCACACGCGTTTTCTATGACACAGGCGAAAAAATTACCACCTCATCGGGCGGGGGATTGCGCGATAAACCTTCGGGTAGACGCTGTACCTTCCAGGAGTCATGTGTACCCCCTGTCGCAGGCTGAAACGGAGGCTATGGAAACATACGTCACCGAGTCCCTGGGCCAGGGGTATGTACGTCCCTCCACTTCACCCGCCTCCTCGAGTTTCTTCTTTTTGAAGAAGAAAGACACCGGCCTGCGCCCGTGCATTGATTATTGATCACTGAACAAGGAGACGATAAGATTGAGTTATCCTCTCCCCCTCATTCCTTCAGTTATCTAGTCAATGCATGGGGCGTGCTTCTTCACCAAATTAGATCTCAGGAGTGCGTACAACCTGGTGCGTATCCGAGAGGGGGATGAGGGGAAGACAGCATTCAGCACAACCACGGGGCATTATGAATACCTGGTGATGCCCTATGGTTTAATGAATGCTCCATCCGTCTTCCAGTCCTTTGTGAACAAGGTGTTTCGGGACATGCTTGGTCGCGGTGTAGTGGTCTACATCGATGACATCCTGGTGTATTCTGCTACGCGCACCGAGTATGTGTCCCTGGTTCGCAAAGTGCTGGCCCGACTGTTGTAAAATGGCCGTTATGCCAAGGCAGAGAAGTGTATGTTTTTCCAGCAGTCCATCTCCTTCCTCGGATACCGCATTACCAGCTCAGGTGTGGAGATGGAGGGAGATCGCATTTCAGCCGTGCGTAATTGGCCGACTCCAACCACGGTTAAGGAGGTGCAGCGCTTCCTTGGCTTCGCCAAGTACTATCGGAGGTTTATCCGGGGCTTTGGCAAGGTTGCAGCTCCCATTACATCCCTGTTGAAGTGTGGGCCGTCCCGGCTCCGCTGGTCTGCTGAGGCTGACCTGGCCTTCAGCAAACTGCGGGGTCTGTTCACCTCAGTCCCAGTACTGGCCCACCCCGATCCATCACTGCCGTTCGTAGTGGAGGTGGATGCGTCCGAGGTAGGGATAGGCGCTGTCCTATCCCAACGCTCGGGCATGCCACCCAAGCGCAGCCCCTGTGCCTTCTTCTCTAAGAAGCTCAGCCCGGCGGAGCAGAACTACGATGTTGGTGATCGGGAGCTGTTGGCTGTTGTCCGAGCTTTGACCGTGTGGAGGCATTGGCTCGAAGGGGCGAAACACCCTTTCCTCGTCTGGACGGACCACCGTAACCTGGAGTACATCCGGGCAGCGAGGAGGCTGAATCCTCGCCAGGCCATGTGGGCCCTATTCTTCACCCGGTTTGATTTTACACTGTCATACATTCCGGGTACGAAGAACGTGAAGGCAGACACACTTCCCCGGCTGTATGACACAGAGGAGAGGACCAGAGACAACACCCCCATACTCCTGCATTGTGGCGCCGGTAGTATGGGCGATGGACGCGGATATAGAGCAGGCATTACGCACAGATCCATCTCCACCTCAGTGTCCAGCTGGGCTGCGGTACGTGCCTGCTCTTATCTGTGATCGTCTGATCTTCTGGGCACACACGTCACCCTCCACTGGTCACCCAGGTATCGGTCGTACAGTGCGCTGCCTGATCGGAAAGTACTGGTGACCTACCTTGGCTAAGGACGTGAGGGTGTACGTCTCCTCCTGCTCGGTGTGCGCCCAGAGTAAGGCACCAAGGCACCTCCCAGCGGGAAATTTACAACCTTTACCAGTTCCACAATGACCATGGTCTCACCTTAGTGTTGATGTCTTGACTGATCTTCCCCTCTCCCAAGGTAACACCACCATCCTGGTCGTTGTGGACCGCTTTTCCAAGTCCTGCCGCCTCCTTCCTCTGCCCGGTCTCCCCACGGCCCTGCAGACTGCGGAGGCCCTGTTTACTCACGTCTTCCGGCACTACGGGGTGCCAGAGGATATAGTGTCCGACCGAGGTCCCCAGTTCACGTCCAAGGTTTGGAAGGCGTCCATTAATGTTTACATTAATTCTGATTAGGGATTGAACGTTATTTATAATAAGGGTTACATAGAGAAAATCGGACCTCTCTGAAATCAAAATGGATGGCCCTCCCTTCAGCAAAATATATTTTACCTAAACCCTCCCTGAATTGTTGAAAAAAAAAAACTGACCCTCCCCTATACCGAAAATAATAATTAAAACAAAGTGGATAGCAGAGAACATGTCTACCATTTACCCTCACTTCTTGTACATTTACATTTACATTTACGTCATTTAGCAGACGCTCTTATCCAGAGCGACTTACAAATTGGTGCATTCACCTTATAGCCAGTGGGATAACCACTTTACAATATGTTTTTTTTTCTTTTTTCTTTGGGGTGGGGTAAGGGGGGGTAGAAGGATTACTTTATCCTATCCCAGGTATTCCTTAAAGAGGTGGGGTTTCAAGTGTCTCCGGAAGGTGGTGAGTGACTCCGCTGTCCTGGCGTCGTGAGGGAGCTTGTTCCACCATTGGGGTGCCAGAGCAGCGAACAGTTTTGACTTGGCTGAGCGGGAACTGTGCTTCCGCAGAGGTAGGGGGGCCAGCAGGCCAGAGGTGGATGAACGCAATGCCCTCGTTTGGGTGTAGGGACTGATCAGAGCCTGAAGGTACGGAGGTGCAGTTCCCCTCACAGCTCCGTAGGCAAGCACCATGGTCTTGTAGCAGATGCAAGCTTCAACTGGAAGCCAGTGGAGTGTGCGGAGGAGCGGGGTGACGTGAGAGAATTTGGGAAGGTTGAACACCAGACGGGCTGCAGCATTCTGGATGAGTTGTAGGGGTTTAATGGCACAGGCAGGGAGCCCAGCCAACAGCGAGTTGCAGTAATCCAGACGGGAGATGACAAGTGCCTGGATTAGGACCTGTGCCACTTGCTGTGTAAGGCAGGGTCGTACTCTCCGAATGTTGTAGAGCATGAACCTACAGAAATCGGGTCACCGCCTTGATGTTGGCGGAGAACGACAGGGTGTTGTCCAGGGTCACGCCAAGGCTCTTCGCACTCTGGGAGGAGGACACAACAGAGTTGTCAACCGTGATGGTGAGATCATGGAACGGGCAGTCCTTCCCCGGGAGGAAGAGCAGCTCCGTCTTGCCAAGGTTCAGCTTGAGGTGGTGATCCGTCATCCACACTGATATGTCTGCCAGACATGCAGAGATGCGATTCGCCACCTGGTTATCAGAAGGGGGAAAGGAGAAGATGAGTTGTGTGTCGTCTGCGTAGCAATGATAGGAGAGGCCATGTGAGGATATGACAGAGCCAAGTGAATTGGTGTATAGCGAGAATAGGAGAGGGCCTAGAACTGAGCCCTGAGGAACACCAGTGGTGAGAGCACATGGTGCGGAGACAGATTCTCGCCACGCCACTTGGTAGGAGCGACCGGTCAGGTAGGACGCAATCCAAGAGTGAGCCGCGCCAGAGATGCCCAACTCGGAGAGAGTGGCGAGGAGGATCTGATGGTTCACAGTATCAAAGGCAGCAGACAGGTCTAGAAGGACAAGAGCAGAGGAGAGAGAGTTAGCTTTAGCAGTGCGGAGAGCCTCCGTGACACAGAGAAGAGCAGTCTCAGTCTCAGTTGAATGACCAGTCTTGAAACCAAGAAGGTCATTCTGAGAGAGATAGCAAGAGAGTTGGCTGAAGACGGCACGCTCAAGAGTTTTGGAGAGAAAAGAAAGAAGGGATACTGGTCTGTAGTTGTTGACATCAGAGGGATCGAGTGTTGGTTTTTTGAGAAGGGGTGCAACTCTCGCTCTCTTGAAGACGGAAGGGACATAGCCAGCGGTCAAGGATGAGTTGATGAGCGAGGTGAGGTAAGGGAGAAGGTCACCAGAGATGGTCTGGAGAAGAGAGGAGGGGATAGGGTCAAGCGGGCAGGTTGTTGGGCGGCCGGTCATCACAAGTCACAAGATTTCATCTGGAGAGAGAGGGGAGAAAGAAGTCAAAGCATAGGGTAGGGCAGTGTGAGCAGGACCAGCAGTGTCATTTGACTTAACAAACGAGGATCGGATGTCGTCAACCTTCTTTTCAAAATGGTTGACGAAGTCATCCACAGAGAGGGGGGGGGGAGGATTCAGCAGGGAGGAGAAGGTGGCAAAGAGCTTCCTAGGGTTAGAGGCAGATGCTTGGAATTTAGAGTGGTAGAAAGTGGCTTTAGCAGCAGAAACAGATGAAGAAAATGTAGAGAGGAGGGAGTGAAAAGCTGCCAGGTCCGCAGGGAGTCTAGTTTTCCTCCATTTCCGCTCGGCTGCCCGGAGCCCTGTTCTGTGAGCTCGCAATGAGTCATCAAGCCACGGAGCAGGAGGGGAGGACCGAGCCGGCCGGGAGGATAGGGGACATAGAGAGTCAAAGGATGCAGAAAGGGAGGAGAGGAGGGTTGAGGAGGCAGAATCAGGAGATTGGAGGGAGAAGGATTGAGCACATGGAAGAGATGCTAGGATGGAAGAGGAGAGAGTAGCGGGAGAGAGAGAGCGAAGGTTGCGACGGCGCATTACCATCTGAGTAGGGGCAGAGTGAGTAGTGTTGGAGGAGAGCGAGAGAGAAAATGATACAAAGTAGTGGTCGGAGACTTGGAGGGGAGTTGCAGTGAGATTAGTAGAAGAACAGCATCTAGTAAAGATGAGGTCAAGCGTATTGCCTGCCTTGTGAGTAGGGGGGGACGGTGAGAGGGTGAGGTCAAAAGAGGAGAGGAGTGGAAAGAAGGAGGCAGAGAGAAATGAGTCAAAGGTAGACGTAGGGAGGTTGAAGTCGTCCAGAACTGTGAGGGGTGAGCCATCCTCAGGAAAGGAACTTATCAAGGTGTCAAGCTCATTGATGAACTCTCCAAGGGAACCTGGAGGGCAATAAATGAAAAGGATGTTAAGCTTGAATGGGCTAGTGACTGTGACAGCATGGAATTCAAATGAGGAGATAGACAGATGGGTCAGGGGAAAAAGAGAGAATGTCCACTTGTACAGACCAGAGCCTTAGATATGCAATTTTAGAAACTGTTCTTTGTCCTTTAAGAATTAGTCTACATTGCAACGCAGGAATTTTGATAGTACAATTTTGGCTGTGGGCCAGAAGGTTGTGGGTTCGCAGACCACCGTGGACAAGAGTAGGGGTGGAAAGATCTCCTTTATAGTAAAAGCATTGCATGAATCTATCATGGTATTTGCAGGTCCGAGACAAAATAGCCTTTTATTAACATTTCATGCAATTCTGCATAATTTTTTAATACCACACAATTTACCAAAATTACAGGCTAAGACTGAGAGATAGGCCTATGTGTTCATCTTATCATATTTCTCCAATGCCAAATCAGTGTGTCTCGTTTGCAACGAAACGATCCCTGTTTGCAAATAATGAAATCTGAGATGGCATTAGGAATCTGAGCATGGTACTTTCAAAAGTTACAGATGCAGAAAAATGTACGCTTTAACTGCTGGCTACTATTCTTCCTTGGCTTCACCCAACGAGAGAAGTGGTGCATTCAACAAGGAAAATAGTTTGCAAACATTGGCTAACGTTAGCTAACATATTCCATTTGTTTTGTGTTAGCCGCGACCGTTCCCTAACGTTAGCTAACAGTCTTAAAAGATAGTGTGCGGAGAACGTAAGCTAAGTGTCAGCAACACAATGTAAGTTACTCGAATCTGGCTTATTGTGAGGTCAATAACTCTAATAAATACATAATGAGCAAGAAACATATTGTTTTTAATAAAAATAAATTATAGTAGTAGCAAGCTATCAAAGTTGACCTCCGGTCCTCCTTCTAATATTTGCGCTTTTCTTCTCAAACTGAACAGAACATAGGCTATAGACTAGTTCGTGCACAATCAACAACAAAAACAACTGAAGAAACCTTTGACTCTCCTCCTGAACTGCCACAGTAGCCCTACACAGCACAGCTATTGGTAAAGCAACACACAAAAACGTTTTTGATCAGCAAGAGCAGAGCAGGCCGTGGCTCATGGTTGGAATGTCCATTACAGTGTGTAATGCAGCCTAGTTTTATTTACATCATCCCAGCAGCTATCTTAGAAATATAACTTTGCTCTGTGCTTCTCCAAGCATGCACTTTGTAGCCAATAGCCTATAGGCTATGGATCATTTGATTGAGACCACACTAAATAGCCTATCATCGCAATTGATGAGGGTGGCATTGGGCACACATCGATATATAGCCTGATAAGCAACTAATTATAAAACACTGAGAAATATTGAAATTTCATAAATAAAAAATTACATGACCCTCCCCTGGACTAGATTTAAAAAAGAGTAAACCCTCCCCATGACTGAAATTGAAAAAGCATGACCCTCCCCCATTTCCCTCCAGGTAACCATTCTGTAAATGTCGATCCGTCCCTTGAATGAATGTAGAAAATGGCTCAACTTCCCCAAATTATAAATAAATATATATGTATTTCATATTTTATTGAATACCATAAAAATGTGTTGTGTCATGAATTATATTCTCCCTACTTAAAGGAAATAATCTATTACATTTCAATACAAACTATTCCATGCAATTCCCTATTGACATGAAGCCAAGAAGGAGCAACAATTATTTTCTCCCTTTGTCTCTTTGCCTCTTTTCTTGGCCTGTATGATGAGAATAATACGAATGGGCTGAATACAAGATGTTGTGCTGTGGATGTGGCTTGATTAACCTCTGCACTGGACTGTTGTATCATTGCCTATTGACCTCCATATGCTTTGTGTTGCCGCTAGTGCAAAGGTCTGGAGGTCTGGGACCTACGGTGGTAACAGGCGGCAGGGCCTAATTGTCTGTTCTTTGTAAGCTGAAGTTATTGGCAGCTGCCACTGTTTCAAGCGCCTCTGTCGTCACCCAGCAAAACTAACTGGCGCACACTAATTGCAATGGCCTTTTCATCATCTCAAATCAACCACTTTCATACAAGCGGAGGGAAACAGCATCCTCTCAGACCATTAGTGGAGTAGAGGGAGGTAAGTACTGCACTGTACCTATAGACATAAGCCCCTGGACTGGACAGGCACACCACACCACATCATCTCTCTCTCTCTCTCTCTCTCTCTCTCTCTCTCTCTCTGTCTCTCTCTCTCTCTCTCTCTCTCTCTCTCTCTCTCTCTCTCTCTCTCTCTCTCTCTCTCTCTCTCTCTCTCTCTCTCTCTCTCTCTCTCTCTCTCTCTCTCTCTCTCTCTCTCTCTCTCTCTCTCTCTCTCTCTCTCTCTCTCTCTCTCTCTCTCTCTCTTCTTGGAAATGGTGCTGGAATGTATAGCGTCCGTTTTATGGGTTCCTGAACAATTCGGGTATTTTTTCAGATGTATTTTCTCTGATCGTAACTCTTTTTGTACATAATGTTTCCACCATCGGTTCCTATGACCGAAATGAGCTTCTGGACATCAGAACAGCGTTCACTAACCTCGATTTGGATGAAGATTTCCACTTCAACGAGTCAGGACATGGATAATATACATCTAGCTAGTTTTTACATGCATCGGCAGGACAGAATGACAGCATCGGGTAAGTTCAAAGGGGGGGGTTGTGTGTCTCTTTGTTAACAACAGTTGTTGCACAATTTCTAATATTTAGATTCTGCTCACTATTATCGAGGTTCTGCTCGGCTGAGTTAGAATACATTTACATTTACATTTACATCATTTAGCAGACGCTCTTATCCAGAGCGACTTACAAATACTTCATGATAAGCTGTTGACCATACTATTTACCAAGAGAGTTTTCATCTACCACAAACAGATGCTGGCACTAAGACCACACTTAACGAGCTGTATAGGGCCATAAGCAAACAATAAATGATTTTAATGCAGAAAAACTGAACTCTGTCGTTCCTAATTTCTACCAGCATGTCACGGGTGCAACTAGAGGCGAAAAAACTCTAGATCACCTTTACTCCAAACACAGAGATGCATCCAAAGCTCTCACTCACCCTCCATTTGGCAAATCTTACCATAACTCTATACTCCTGATTCCTGTTTACAAGCAAAAACTCAAACAGGAAGTTCAATACTGAAGTGGTCCATGGACGCGGATGCTAAGCTACACAACTGTTTTGCTAGCACAGACTAGAATATGTTCCTGGACTGATCCATTGACATTGAGGAGTTTACCACATCAGTCACCGGCTTCATGAATAAGTGCATCGACGACGTCGTCCCCACAGTGACAGTACGTACATATCCCAACCAGAAGCCATGGATTTCTGGCAACATCAGCACTGAGCTAAAGGCTAGAGCTGCCGCTTTCAAGGAGCGGGACTCTAACCTGGACGCTTATGAGAAATTCCGCTACCCCTCCTCCGAACCATCGAACATGCAAAGTGTCAATACAGAACTAAGATCGAATCCTTCTACACCGGCTCTGACGATTGTCGGATGTGGCAGGGCTTGCAAACTGTCAAGGATTACAAAGGGAAACCCAGCCATGAGCTGCCCAATGATGCGAGCCTACCAGATGAGCTACTGTAAATGCCTTCTTATGCTCGCTTCGAAGCAAGCAACACTGAACCATGCATGAGAGCACCAGTTGTTCTGGATGACTGTGTGATCACATTCTCCGTAGCTGATGTGAGTAAGACCTTTAATAAACAGATTAACATTCACAAGGCCGCAGGGCCAGATGGATTACCAGGAAGCATGCTCAGAGCATGCGCTGACCAGCTGGCAAGTGTCTTCACTGATATTTTCAACCTCTCCCTGACACATTCTGTAATACCTACATGTTTCAAGCAGACCACTATAGTGGTCCCAAAAACGCTAAGGTAACCTGTCTAAATGACTATCTCCCCGTAGCACTCACATCTGTAGCCATGAAATGCTTCGAAAAACAGATGACACAATCTCTATTGCACTCCACACTGCCCTTTCCCACTTGGACAAAAAACACCTACATGAGAATGCTGTTCATTGACGACAGCTCAGCATTCAACACCATAGTGCCCTCCAAGCTCATCACTAAGCTAAGGACCCTGGGACTGAACACCTCCCTCTGCAACTGGAACCTGGACTTCGTGACGGGACGCCCCCAGGTGGTGAGGGTAGGCAACAACACATCCGCCACGCTGACCCTCAACACAGGGGCCCCTCAGGAGTGCGTGCTTAGTCCCCTCCTGTACTCCCTGTTCACCCATGACTGTGTGGCCATGCACGACACCATAATTAATTTAGCAGTTGACACGACGGTGGTAGGCCTGATCACCGACGACGATGAGACAGCCTATAGGGAGGAGGTCAGAGACCTGGCAGTGTGGTGCCAAGACAACAACCTTTCCCTCAACGTTAGCAAGACAAAGGAGCTGATTGTGGACTACAGGAAAAGGAGGGCTGAGCATGCACCCATTCACATCGACAGGGCTATGGTTGATCAGGTCTAGAGCTTCAAGTTCCTCGGTGTCCACATCAATAAGGATCTATCATGGTCCAAACACACTAACACAGTTACGAAAAGGGCACAACAACGCCTCTTCTCCCTCAGGAGGCTGAAAAGATTTGGCATGGGTCCTCAGATCTTCAAAAAGTTCTACAGCTGCACCATTGAAAGCATAGTGACTGGCTGCATCACCGCTTGATATGGTAACTTCTTGGCATTCGACCGCAAGGCACTACAGAGGGTACTGTGTATGGCCCAGTACATCACTGGGGCCGAGCTCCCTGCCATCCAGGACCTCTATACCAGCCGGTGTCAGAGGAAGGCCCTAGAAATTGTCAAAGACTCCAGCCACCTAAGTCATAGACTGTTCTCTCTGCTAAGAGGTACCGATGCATCAAGTCTGAAACCAACAAGACCCTGAACAGCTTTTACCCCAAACCATAAGACTGCTAAATAGTTAGTTAAAGAGTTAACCAAATAGCTACTGCATTAACCCCTTTTGCACTACATTTTTTGACTCATCACATGTCACTTTATTCCCATTTATATGTACATATTTACCTCAATTACCTCGTACCCTCCACATTGACTCGGTACTGGTACCCCATGTATATAGCCAAGTTATCATGACTCATTGTATATCTACTATTACTTTTATTATTACATATACAGTGGGGAGAACAAGTATTTGATACACTGCCAATTTTGCAAGTTTTCCTACTTACAAAGCATGTAGAGGTCTGTAGTTTTTATCATAGGTAGACTTAAACTGTGAGAGACGGAATCTAAAACAAAAATCCAGAAAATCACATTGTATGATTTGTAAGTAATTCATTTGCATTTTATTGCATGACATAAGTATTTGATCACCTACCAACCATTAAGAATTCCGGCTCTCACAGACCTGTTAGTTTTTCTTTAAGAAGCCCTCCTGTTCTCCACTCATTACCTGTATTAACTGCACCTGTTTGAACTCGTTACCTGTATAAAAGACACCTGTCCACACACTCAATCAAACAGACTCCAACCTCTCCACAATGGCCAAGACCAGAGAGCTGTGTAAGGACATCAGGGATAACATTGTAGACCTGCACAAGGCTGGGATGGGCTACAGGACAATAGGCAAGCAGCTTGGTGAGAAGGCAACAACTGTTAGCGCAATTATTAGAAAATGGAAGAAGTTCAAGATGACGGTCAATCACCCTCGGTCTGGGGCTCCATGCAAGATCTCACCTCGTGGGGCATCAATGATCATGAGGAAGGTGAGGGATCAGCCCAGAACTACACGGCAGGACCTGGTCAATGACCTGAAGAGAGCTGGGACCACAGTCTCAAAGAAAACCATTAGTAACACACTACGCCGTCATGGATTAAAATCTTGCAGCGCACGCAAGGTCCCCCTGCTCAAGCTAGCGCATGTCCAGGCCCATCAGAAGTTTGCCAATGACCATCTGGATGATCCAGAGGAGGAATGGGAGAAGGTCATGTGGTCTGATGAGACAAAAATATATGTTTGGAGGAAGAAGAAGGATGAGTACAACCCCAAGAACACCATCCCAACCGTGAAGCATGGAGGTGGAAACATCATTCTTTGGGGATGCTTTTCTGCAAAGGGGACAGGACGACTGCACCGTATTGAGGGGAGGATGGATGGGGCCATGTATCACGGGATCTTGGCCAACAACCTCCTTCCCTCAGTAAGAGCATTGAAGATGGGTCGTCGCTGGGTCTTCCAGCATGACAACGACCCGAAACACACAGCCAGGGCAACTAAGGAGTGGCTCTGTAAGAAGCATCTCAAGGTCCTGGAGTGGCCTAGCCAGTCTCCAGACCTGAACCCAATAGAAAATATTTGGAGGGAGCTGAAAGTCCGTATTGCCCAGCGACAGCCCCGAAACCTGAAGGATCTGGAGAAGGTCTGTGTGGATGAGTGGGCCAAAATCCCTGCTGCAGTGTGTGCAAACCTGGTCAAGACCTACAGGAAACGTATGATCTCTGTAATTGCAAACAAAGGTTTCTGTACCAAATATTAAGTTCTGCTTTTCTGATGTATCAAATGCTTATGTCATGCAATAAAATGCAAATTATTTACTTAAAAATCATACAATGTGATTTTCTGGATGTTTGTTTTAGATTCCGTCTCTCACAGTTGAAGTGTACCTATGATAAAAATTACAGACCTCTACATGCTTTGTAAGTAGGAAAACCTGCAAAATCGGCAGTGTATCAAATACTTGTTCTCCCCACTGTATATATATATTTTTTCTCTATTTTCTTTCTCTCTGCATTGTTGGGAAGGGCCCGTAAGTAAGCATTTCACTGTTAGTCCACACGTGTTTTTTACAAAGCATGTGATTAATAAAATGTGATTTGATTTCTCTCTCTCTCTCGCTCTCTCACACACACACACACACACACACACACACACACACACACACACACACACACACACACACACACACACACACACACACACACACACACACACACACACACACACACACACACACACACACACACACACACACACACACACAGTCTTGTACAGCTAACCTTGTGGGGACACACAATTCAGTCCCATTCAAAATCCTATTTTCCCTAACCCCTAACCCTAACCCTAACCCTAACCTGTACTCTTACCCTAACCCTAACCTTAAACCTAACCCTAACCCTAACCTTAACCCAGAAACCTAACCTTACCCCTAACCCTAAAACTAACCCTAGCTCCTAACTCTAACCCTTAACATAATTCTAACCCTAACACTAATTCTAACCTTAACCCTAAACCCCCTAGAAATAGCATTTGACCTTGTGGGGACTAACAAAATGTCCCCAGTTGGTAAATGTTTTGTTAGTTTACCAGAAGTCCCCACAAGAATAGTTAAACACGTCCCACACACACACACACACACACACACACACACACACACACACACACACACACACACACACACACACACACACCCTCAAACTCTCTCTCTCTGTACCTGAATGCCATAACCTGGTTTTACCAGTCATTTAAGAGGGTGCTTGGGAAGAGAGTGGGGAGTGGGCGTGAGGAGAGAGGGTTGGGGAGAGGTGGGTTGGAAAGTTCAGTGGTACTAGATAGTAAGGCTGGTCCTCCTGACAAGAGATCAATACTGTCCTTGGAGTGGCTGGAGTCAAGCTGCTGGGTCTGACAGGGGGCTGTGTGGCGTAATTGGATCAGGGGCACGGCGAGTCGCCTGGCTTCCCCCTTCAGCACTGTCACAGCTGTCAGATGTCATCCCCCAGCACCGCTGTCACTGCAGGAGGCTAGTGGCTCTTTTCTCCCCGCATCTCGCCCCATGCAAATGTCCACTTAGCAGATGAATGCCGCTGATATTAGCCACATTTTTCAAGCTTTTATGCAAAAGAAAGATCTGTGTCATCTGAGATTTTCATGGAAATAAAGTCCCCATTTATTCAGCGCTGGAAGTGTGAAACGGCCTGTAAAAAGTGAAAATGATTCGGTTCATGTTATAAAAAAATTGAAGAAAAATGTGGCTTTGAAAAACGAACAATGAAGGAGTTGGGGGTGAGATTAAATCAAAAGAAAATAGTAAATAAGAAAACTTGATAGGAGATAAATAATGAAAATGTCCCACCGTCTATAACACCTCAAATAATACACCTGTAACACCTAATCCAAGTTCATTGATTGGCTGTGGTGTAACATCGAAGGTTTCCGAGGTGAAACTTTACATTGTGAGATCTAGATCGTTTTTCAAATACATATTGATCTTCCTCATGGTGCTGGAGCCGCTTAAAATAGGCTTGGGTGTCAAGTAGGTTTGGCTGAAGGCAATATTCGAGCCATCAAACAGCCACAAAGCACAGCTGGCTAAAACAGATGTACTTTTATCTAACATCATGTCTAATGTATTAATTGATGATTTTTATCCTACTCCTTCTAGTCCAAGTGGGGGAATGATGGATTTTACCACTGATGATAACTCTCTATGCGGAAACAGGATAATACATGTGATAATATGACGCTAGTCTCTAGTTAATCTAACCAGTGTGAGTCCACGCAGCCCAAAGCCCTAAAACACTCAAAGGAGTTTGATTTTCCTCGCTGAAACAGAAATGATATTTTGTCCACCGTGACTAAAATGCTTGCAGTTTAAAAGCCGCAATAATTGCCACCATTTTATCAGAGGGGCCAAAACGCATTTAGAATTATCATGCATCATGTGACAGATGCTGGAGTTTCAAACTGCAGCAGACAATAGAGTCTGGATGGATTAAAGGATGGTTAGACATTAAACAGGAATCCATATGTAAATTTACAGCTCCAATTAGGAGACAGTGTTTGTGATGTAATCCGCCAAGAGATTCTCTGCCCTCTATTTTCGCACACTTAATCAAATTAAAAGCTTAGGGGAACAGTGTGATTATCAGGATTGTCGACAATACACACGTTCAATTCCTTTTAGTTTGTTGGGCAAATAATACGTGGTTTCGCTACAATTTATCTAGAGGCTTAAGTCAATTTCTACTGTTGCTCCATTTGGGGAGAAAATGGAATACATGATTTGTATTCTAAGCATCAGACCCAATTAATTATTATATGAGGAAGGATTATTTTGGAAATATATATTAATTTTCCTCTAGATGAACATAGATTATCAAAGAGAGATTGCTGT
This sequence comes from Coregonus clupeaformis, assembly GCF_020615455.1. Taxonomy (NCBI): domain Eukaryota; kingdom Metazoa; phylum Chordata; class Actinopteri; order Salmoniformes; family Salmonidae; genus Coregonus; species Coregonus clupeaformis. The sequence goes on along the minus strand of NC_059195.1, from coordinate 11,143,693 downwards.
ACATAGAGTACACTGGTAAATGTAGAGTCAATGTAAAAGCCATCAGTCCCCTGTCTGGGCCTGGTGAAGGGAGAGATTGGTTGTTCAGAGTGGGAATGGCAGAGTTCAGATGGCAGCACTTTGATCATGAGACCTAAAGGCTCCTGGACCTCAGGGCTTATCAGACAGCCAGAGCACAGACGGACAGACGCTCTCTCTCTCTCTCTCTCTCTCTCTCTCTCTCTCTCTCTCTCTCTCTCTCTCTCTCTCTCTCTCTCTCTCTCTCTCTCTCTCTCTCTCTCTCTCTCTCTCTCTCTCTCTCTCTCTCTCTCTCTCTCTCTCTCTCTCACACACACACACTACACACACACACTACACACTACACACACACACACAACCTGGTGAGACTGAATCATTGTTTCACTGCTTTATGGCAGCAGGCGAAGACGGTCCATCGGGGACTGCATGTTCACCTCTGGAGTCTCAATGGTTCAGCGGGCCCAAGAATGTGGTTAACAAATGGGGAGAAAGCTATCCAACTTCAGGGCGGTCGCCGGCTTGTGCTAAGTGATCTGTATTCCCTGTGAATCTGCTGTTCCCTAACCCTGTGAAATTAACAGTACTTCCTGACACCCCACCCCCTGACCTCTCACATAATACCACATTCAAAAAGCACCATGCATGAGTGTCCCCATGTAATGTAAAAAAACAAAAATTTAGCCCAGGTTTTAGGATCTAGCTAACAGCCACTTGTTTTAAAAATCAACCCAACATGAATCAACTTTTACTTTCTATTTTCATACTTGTCCAAATATAATTCCAGTTGAATATACCGTGACGCCATCTTGTCTCTAAATTGGAGTGATTTTGTTTCTCTCTGTAAAACACCATTCTCCATTGTGAGAATCCCAGCAGAATGAATTTGGATATCTGGAGGTATTAAATGGTGGGGAAAAGAAGTGTTTTGTAGACATAATTTCCCAGATACCACCTGGAGTATGACAGCGTACAAGATAAGGAACAAGGCATCGGGAGTCTCCTGCAAAGTAAAGATTGGCAGCTGGAAGTGAGGCTTACAGGCTGACCTACACACAAGACCTCTTCACCCATGACTCATAATCACCACTCAGGGAGAGCCACGTGGCCAAGTAAAAGGCAGACGCAGCCATTAGGGGGGTGCTTAAAACTCTACTTAAAGATCACTTTATAGCCTATTACTTAAACCATGGTTTGGTATTTACATGACACTTTCAGGGAGCTTTTTGGCATGGAAATACAATTGCTTTGCAGGCAGAACATGGGATGTGGTGCTGTTGTGACAAAGTGCTCAACACGAAGACGGACACTAAGAGACAATTACCACACTAAGACAGACAATGGGATAAGTATTACCTAGCCATACAGGCTCTCAAATCCATGATGTAACAAAAAGAAAAGGGAGTTCAGTAAAGCTAATATAACATGGGATTTAAGTGAATTCATATTATTGTTTGTGGTGAAGAATGGGCCTAGCCGTTTTGAATGCGATACACATGGTATACTGTATTTCAGACCTTATCTTCAAAATGTATGTTCAATTCATTCAGTGAAAAATCTACATTTGCTTTAGATTTATATTTTGACCTGTCCATTTGTTTGGTGACATGAAATGGCTGTGGCGGTGGTGGCATTGTGTGTTGGTCCCCCAGCAGGATGAACTTGGATCATTGGAGACAGCCCTACCCTGGGGTCAGCAGCAACCACGCCTCTCTGATGTGATGTGGAGCAGGGGTGATGGTGTGTAAATAAATGCAGAGAATTGTGAATCTTGTCATGGCTGCATGGCGGAGCAGCTCAAGCATTTAAAGATGGTTGCCCGCAAACCTGACTGGGAGGCGATTTGTGTGTGGCTGTGTGGTGGCTGAGGCTGGGGTGAAGACGGTGGTTCCCTCCACCACTGCTTCCCTCTCACTCCCTCCTCCTGTTCTGGCCTAACATATCAGGACCAATTCACCCGGCTGCTCATCGCTGACATATGACTTAATCACCCACATGTGCACTAATGAATAGCAATATGAAAACAATTATGGCTACCATACAATCCACGGTAGGTTCTTAGTTATCAACAATTTAAGCTATTTCTTCGGTTGTGGTTAGATCTAAGAGTGTATAATTGAATTTTTAGGCTTAGTGAACCAATGTCACCATTCACAAACAACTCACTCTGCAAATAATTCAGTTGATTCATCATCTTTGATGTATCATCAGAACACTATCTAAATGACATTTCTTATCAGCGGTTCCTACCATATACGCTGTCGGTGGATTGATGACTTTTTCTTATTTCAGTGTCATATTCAGTCTAAATATGCATTGTGTTAATGTCTCCTAGACTAAGGATTACATCAATTAAACGTTGATGAAAATGGCATCCTTCCTGGTAACACACTGTCTGTTTCTCCTGACATTTTGCACCGTTATAATTTCAGATATTTGACGCATTTCTGACACATTCGTGGACATTTTGATAAACGCTGAAATGGAAAGTGTGAGGCAAGGTGAGGCAGTGTATCTCACCACTCTGCATTTCAACAGAAATACCAACTTCTGTTTCCAAACTGTGAAGGGAGGTTAAGAAGAAGCCAATCCACGTATTTGTCAAAGCTGTCACAGAGACCATGATCCAGCCAATCACAAAGTGGCTTAATTTGGCTGTGACACAATTGCCTTTATAAAATGTATTCCGAGGGGAGAGGAAGTGCTTCAAGTTAATAGGGTGAGGGACAGTGTCCTTAAACTCCAGTCAGAAGAGTAGGTTTAGTGTACTTTTACCTTAATGCCATAATAGGTGGGGATATGAGTCTGTTCATTCATAATGCAACTCATAATTTTAGTAAAATCATATGAATGGAATTAACACAAACTACAGGGTGTGTTTGACTGTCACAACATGCAGGCGTCTACACCAGCCTTCCTTTCTTATCTAAAAGTGTTAAGCTACTTCAAGGAACATAATATATATTTGTATCTACTGTATGGACTGCAATCCAATGAGGCTGTGCCATAGGTTCATTTCTATTGACAGAGACTGTTGATTTCTATAGGTGGGATGACAGCCACCCTTCACCATTGAATGGATTAATATCCTTTATTTGTCATTCATATCTGTGTTTACGCATAATAATTTTCAAAATATATGATTCAGTTTAATCAACAGGCTTTATGTGCAGCAAATTCACTTTCTGACTGTGTCTGTCTAATATGAGGCGGGCCATGGGGAAAGCTTGTCAATGTTTGCCAGTGGGTTTGCTGAAGGATGAGAATGTGATGAATATCCCACTTCCATATAAAGTATATGCAGGGGGACTTTAATTCACTGTAAAAACACAACTCATACGCCTCTCATGGCTTTGAAATTCTTAAACATTTCTCACAGAAAGGTGAGATTTATCAATCTCACAACTCAGAGTCCCTATTGTGCTTTTTACTTTATTAATAACCTTCATTGGCATCTGGCAGAGCTTCAATCCTTTCTTTAAAAGAGAAAGCAAACATTAATGCAACATATTCATTCTGCATCTTCCTTCACCAATGCATTATTTCAAGAATAAACCCTAAAATCTTGTTTGCTTTTGTTTATGAACATTTTGCATGCTAACAAAAGGTCCGTAATTCATGATGGAATTCAGGGGGGAAAAATCATAATTTGGACAAACAGCATGGTTCATTCCACCATAATTCCTTATTTAACCGGCATATCATGGAAATTACAACAGTCATAGCAGATTAACCCTGTGTGTGCTTTCTGTGGCTTCCCCTTTTGATAAATTGACATGCATCAAAACTCTGTTTGGAAAGAGACAGATGGTTTATTTAATCCTATCCCTTTCCTTTCTCTTATGAAATAATCACAACTGTTACATTGGAATATTTAGGCATAAATAATGAATTGCTTCAGAGCATTCTCCATTTGAAAAAAGGCCTACAGATATTTCCTGTGGACTTCTCCCTCTTCATGGTGGAATACCCATTGAAATAGAATAACTCTGGCTCCAAATGCTGGACCACATAACTTTTCAAACCCACACAACTTTTAGCATCTAGGACCAAATGTGGAACAGGTTGTCTGGACAACGCGAGCAAACGTTATTACATTTACCTCTGAGATGTATCCCTGTGCTTCATTCCTTTCTTTGAATAAAACTGTGCATATTAATCAAAGGAGCTGATCGTGGACTACAGGAAACGGAGAGCCGAGCACGCCCCCATCCACATCGACAGGGCTGTAGTGGAGCGGGTTGAGAGCATCAAGTTCCTTGGTGTCCACATCACTAAGGAATTATCATGGTCCATACACACCAACACAGTCATGAAGAAGGCATGACAATGCCTCTTCCCAGGAGGCTGAAAAGATTTGGCATGGGCCCTCAGATCCTCAAAACGTTCTAAAACTGCACCATTGAGAGCATCTTGACTGCCTGCATCACTGCTTGGCATGGCAACTGCTTGGCATCCGACCATAAGTCACTACAGAGGGTAATGCGTATGGCCCCGTACATCACTGGGGCTGAGCTTCCTGCCATCCAGAACCTCTATACCAGGTGGTGTCAGAGGAAGGCCCAAAAAATTTTCAAAAACTCCAGCCATCCAAGTCATAGACTGTTCTCTCTGCTACCAAACGTCAAGCGGTACCGATACACCAAGAGTGGAACCAACAGGACCCTGAACAGCTTCTACCCCCAAGCCATAAGACTGCTAAATACAGTGGGGAAAAAAAGTATTTAGTCAGCCACCAATTGTGCAAGTTCTCCCACTTAAAAATATGAGAGAGGCCTGTAATTTTCATCATAGGTACACGTCAACTATGACAGAGAAAATGAGGAAAAAAAATCCCGAAAATCACATTGTATGATTTTTAATGAATTTATTTGCAAATTATGGTGGAAAATAAGTATTTGGTCAATAACAAAAGTTTCTCAATACTTTGTTATATACCCTTTGTTGGCAATGACACAGGTCAAACGTTTTCTGTAAGTCTTCACAAGGTTTTCACACACTGTTGCTGGTATTTTGGCCCATTCCTCCATGCAGATCTCCTCTAGAGCAGTGATGTTTTGGGGCTGTCGCTGGGCAATACGGACTTTCAACTCCCGCCAAAGATTTTCTATGGGGTTGAGATCTGGAGACTGGCTAGGCCACTCCAGGACCTTGAAATGCTTCTTACGAAGCCACTCCTTCGTTGCCCGGGCGGTGTGTTTGGGATCATTGTCATGCTGAAAGACCCAGCCACGTTTCATCTTCAATGCCCTTGCTGATGTAAGGAGGTTTTCACTCAAAATCTCATGATACATGGCCCCATTCATTCTTTCCTTTACACGGATCAGTCGTCCTGGTCCCTTTGCAGAAAAACAGCCCCAAAGCATGATGTTTCCACCCCCATGCTTCACAGTAGGTATGGTGTTCTTTGGATGCAACTCAGCATTCTTTGTCCTCCAAACACGACGAGTTGAGTTTTTACCAAAAAGTCATATTTTGGTTTCATCTGACATTCTCCCAATCCTCTTCTGGATCATCCAAATGCACTCTAGCAAACTTCAGACGGGCCTGGACATGTACTGGCTTAAGCAGGGGGACACGTCTGGTACTGCAGGATTTGAGTCCCTGGCAGCGTAGTGTGTTACTGATGGTAGGCTTTGTTACTTTGGTCCCAGCTCTCTGCAGGTCATTCACTAGGTCCCCCCGTGTGGTTCTGGGATTTTTGCTCACCGTTCTTGTGATCATTTTGACCCCACAGGTTGAGATCTTGCGTGGAGCCCCAGATCGAGGGAGATTATCAGTGGTCTTGTATGTCTTCCATTTCCTAATAATTGCTCCCACAGTTGATTTCTTCAAACCAAGCTGCTTACTTATTGCAGATTCAGTCTTCCCAGCCTGGTGCAGGTCTACAATTTTGTTTCTGGTGTCCTTTGACAGCTCTTTGGTCTTGGCCATAGTGGAGTTTGGAGTGTGACTGTTTGAGGTTGTGGACAGGTGTCTTTTATACTGATAACAAGTTCAAACAGGTGCCATTAATACAGGTAACGAGTGGAGGACAGAGGAGCCTCTTAAAGAAGAAGTTACAGGTCTGTGAGAGCCAGAAATCTTGCTTGTTTGTAGGTGACCAAATACTTATTTTCCACCATAATTTGCAAATAAATTCATTAAAAATCCTACAATGTGATTTTCTGGATTTTTTTTTCTCATTTTGTCTGTCATAGTTGACGTGTACCTATGATGAAAATTACAGGCCTCTCTCATCTTTTTAAGTGGGAGAACTTGCACAATTGGTGGCTGACTAAATACTTTTTTCCCCCACTGTACCTAAAATCTAAAATCTAATGTGCCATGGAATCTGTCCATTGAAAAACTCTTCCCATTCATTTTGCAACCTGTATGGCGCAGCTGTCAACATTTTTGTCCTCAAATGAAACTGGTATATTTTTCTATTTATGCCAATCCTTTTCAGCCAATTTGATTCTTTAATATATGGCAGACAAACAAGTTACCTACCTTCTCCCTCTTCCACTTGCCTCCTCCATTGCAATAATGCAGCAATCAGTTGGTTGTATCTTTGGATTGAGCAGACATTCCCATATATTTTCGATAGCTACATATGTGACATAACTCCACCATTTCTATTCATAATATCATTAATAAATATAATACAATTGGCAGTGACTTTTTTTTATGCCCATGAAGATTGTTTTTTTATTAATCAGTATATTTGTTCTATCTTTTCCAGAGGACAACATTTAAATTGTAACCAGCTTTGTATGCCTTGTTAAAGAAAGGGTGATACTTTAAACAAAGTTTGATTTTCAATTAGTTGGAAATGAGAAGTTGTAATCTGTATAAAGGCAAAAAGGCCATTTTTGAACAAAGGATGAGCCTTTCTTAATAACCTACTGTAGAACCAGTTAGGGTTTAAGTATAACTTACTGTATGTATGAGTGAAGCTCTTAGTGAGCGGTTTAATGCTTTAATATTTAATCATTTTAGCTTCCCAAACTCATATTCATTATATAAATAGGCACGTTTAATTTTGTCTAGCTTAGCATTCTAAATAAAGTGAAATATTTTTTGCTCATATGATTTAAAAAACGAGTCGTCTGGAGTAAACTGTGATAGAACCAAAGAGTTAATCTATGTGATTTTTCCATAAATAGACAAGTACTTACCTCTCCATGGTTGTGGAATCTTATCAATTTTTGCAAACTTTCTATTGAAATTGGTTGTGGTAAGTTCATTGATATTTTTTGAGATATGAATACCAAGTATGTCTAATTCACCATCCGCCCATTTTATTGGTAAACTACAAGGTAGTGTAAACATTGTGTCTTTTAATGATCCAATACATAATTTGGTACACTTGTCATAAAATGCCATCGGCATACATTCACACTTTTGTTTTTAACCCCTGGATTTCTAACCCCTTGAAGTTCCTGTTGGATCTGATTTTAATAGCTAGCATTTCAATGGCCATAATAAATAGATATGGAGACAACGGACAGCCTTGTTTTACTCCTTTTAACAGCTAAATACTTTCTGAGAAGTAACCATTATTTACTATTTTACACCTGGGGTTGCTGTACATAACTTTAACCCATTGTATAAGAGATTCATTGAAATTAAAGTAGGCCAGGCATTAAATATATATTCTAGTCGTACTTTATCAAATGCCTTTTCAAAATCTGTTATGTAGACCAGGTCTGGTATCTTTGATGTTTCATAATGTTCAATTGTTTCAAGTAATTGTCATATATTATCTCCAATATATCATCCATGTAAAAAGACCTGTCTGATCAGGATGAACAATATCTGGTAAAACCTTTTTAATTCTATGTGCTATGTATTTCGCCAGGATTTTCGCATTACAACATTGAAGTGTAAGAGGCCTCCAGTTTTTTAAATGGACAGGATCTTTATACTTATCACCTAGGTCCTGTTTCAGTAGTAATAAAATCAGACCTTCTTGTTGAGTACCTGAAAGTCTACAATTTTTATAGGAGTAGTAAAACATGCTAATAATGGATCATTGAGTACATCAAAAAAGGTCTGATATACCTCTACTGGTATACCATCAAGCCCTGGTGTTCTTCCAGACAGAAAGGTTTGAATTGCCTCAGGAAGTTCCTCCTCTGTAAGTTGGCCTTCACACAGGTCTTTCTGTACATTTGTTAGTTTTACATTATTATTACAGTGCTTTGCAAAAGTATTCATCCCCCTTGGTGTTTTTCCTATTTTGTTGCATTAGAACCTGTAACTTAAATGGATTTTTATTTGGATTTCATGTAATGGACATACACAAAATAGTCCAAATTGGTGAAGTGAAATGAAAAAAATAACTTGTTTCAAAAAATTCAAAAAAATAAATAGCAGAAAAGTGGTGCGTGCATTTGTATTCACCCCCTTTGCTATGAAGCCCCTAAATAAGATCTGGTGCAACCAATTACCTTCAGAAGTAACATAATTAGTTAAATAAAGTCCACCTGTGTGCAATCTAAGTGTCACATGATCTCAGTATATATACACCTGTTCTGAAAGGCCCCAGAGTCTGCAACACCACTAAGAAAGGGGCACCACCAAGCAAGTGGCACCAAGAAGACCAAGGAGCTCTCCAAACAGGTCAGGGACAAAGTTGTGGAGAAGTACAGATCAGGGTTGGGTTATAAAAAAATATCAGAAACTTTGAACATCCCACGGAGCACCATTAAATCCATTATTAAAAAATTGAACGAAAATGGCATCACAACAAACCTGCCAAGAGAGGGCCGCCCACCAAAACTCACGGACTAGGCAAGGAGGGCATTAATCAGAGGCAAGATAACCCTGAAGGAGCTGCAAAGCTCCACATCGGAGATTGGAGTATCTGTCCATAGGACCACTTTAAGCCGTACAATCCACAGAGCTGGCCAGAAAAAAGCCATTGCTTAAAGATAAAAATAAGAAAACATGTTTGGTGTTCGCCAAAAGCCATGTGGGAGACTCTCCAAACATATGGAAGAAGGTACTCTGGTCAGATGAGCCTAAAATTGAGTTTTTTGGCCATCAAGGAAAACGCTATGTCTGGCGCAAACCCAACACCTCTCATCACCCCGAGAACACCATCCCCACAGTGAAGAATGGTGGTGGCAGCATCATGCTGTGGGAATGTTTTTGATCGGCGGGGACTGGGAAACTGGTCAGAATTGAAGGAATGATGGGTGGCGCTAAATACAGGGAAATTCTTGAGAGAAACCTGTTTCAGTCTTCCAGAGATTTGAGACTGGGACGGAGGTTCACCTTCCAGCAGGACAATGACCCTAAGCATACTGCTAAAGCAAGAGTGCTTGAGTGGTTTAAGGGGAAACATTTAAATGTCTTGGAATGGCCTAGTCAAAGCCCAGACCTCAATCCAATTGAGAATCTGTCATATGACTTAAAGATTGCTGTACACCAGCGGAATCCATCCAATTTGAAGGAGCTGGAGCAGTTTTGCCTTGAAGAATGGGCAAAAATCCCAGTAACTAGATGTGTCAAGCTTATAGAGACATACCCCAAGAGACTTGCAGCTGTAATTGCTGCAAAAGGTGGCTCTACAAAGTATTGACTTTGGGGTGGGTGGGGGGGGTGATTAGTTATGCGTGCTCAAGTTTTCTGTTTTTCTGTCTTATTTCTTGTTTGTTTCACAATAAAAAATATTTTGCATCTTCAAAGTGATAGGCATGTTGTGTAAATCAAATGATACAAACCCCCAAAAAATCCATTTTAATTCCAGATTGTAAGGCAACAAAATAGGAAAAATGCCAAGGGGGGTGAATACTTTCACAAGCCACTGTATTATGAAAGAAATCCTTACAGTTAACATCATTCAGTGGAGATGGGGGAGACTGAAAATAAAACATTTGCTTAAAATATTTCGCTTCCCCTTTCAAAATATAATTTGGTGAATCATGGATGTGTCACGATCGTCGAAAGGATTGGACCAATGCGCAGCGTGGAATGCGAACATACTTTATTAAATATTCACCACACGAACAAAACAACAAAACGATACGTGAAGTCCTTGGTAACAAAACACAAACCATACACGGAACAAGATCCCACAATACACTGTGCCAAACAGGCTGCCTAAGTATGGTTCCCAATCAGAGACAACAAGCAACAGCTGATTCACGTTGCCTCTGATTGAGAACCACCCCGGCCAACATAGAAACACATGAACTAGAAACTGAAACAATGAACCCAAAACATAGACTCTACACACCCTGGCTCAACATAAAAGAGTCCCTAGAGCCAGGGCGTGACAGTACCCCCCCCCCAAAGGCGCGGACTGCGACCGCGCCAACATAAACCGAACAGGGGAGGGCCGGGTGGGCATTCCTCCTCGGAGGCGGATCCGGCTCCGGGCGTGACCACCACCCTCTAATAACCCCCCCGTAGTGCCCCTGGTCTGGTCTGGCCCCGCTGGCTGGAGCTGGACTGGACATCGGTGGAGCGGATTGCTTAGGCTCCGGTGTGGAGCAGCTGACCAGGCACCGGTGAAACGGGCACGGGCTGTGCCGGACTGACGACGCGCACCACAGGCTTGGTGCGGGGAGCAGGAATGGGCCGGACCAGGCTGACGACGCGCACCACTGGCTTGGTGCGGGGAGCAGGAACGGGCCGGGCCGGGCTGACGACGCGCACCATAGGCTTGGTGCGGGGAGCAGGAACAGGCCGGACCGGGCTGGCGACGCGCACCATAGGCTTGGTGCGAGGGGCAGGAACAGGCCGGGCCGGGCTGGCAACGCGCACCATTGGCTTGGTGCGGGGAGCAGGAACAGGCCGGGCTGGGCTGGCGACGCGCACCATTGGCTTGGTGCGAGGGGCAGGAACAGGCCGGACCGGGCTGTGGAGACGGACTGGAGGTCTGGAGCGAAGAGCTGACACAACCCGTCCTGGCTGAATGCCTATCTTAACACACTCTGTGTGAGGCATCAGCACAGGACGTACAGGGCTGTGTACACGTACTGGCACAACAGCACGTGACACTGGCGCAGGATATCCGGGACCGAGGAGGGGTACTGGAGGCCACGAGCGTTGAGCCGGCACACTCCGTCCTGGCTGCATGCCCACCTTAGCACGACACGTGCGTGGTGCTCGCACAGGACGTACCGGACTGTGCCGGACCACTCGCGGCACAGTACGCAGCTCCGCATATCTCAGAACCTGCCCAGTCTCACGCTGCCTAGCCTGAGTACGGGGAGTTGGCTCTGCTCTATCTCTAGGCTCCGCCAACCTCCCTTCCGGCCCCCCAAACCCGGTGGCCTCCTCTCCTAATCCCCAAACTCGCCCTGTAGCTGCCTCCAGCAGCCCCGTCGTCCATGCCGTGTGCCCCCCCTAAAAATTTATTGGGGTTGCCTCTTGCGTGTCCGACGTCGGCCCGGTTGGCGCCGCTGCTCCTCTCTACGGGGCGCCTCCACCGTCTCCTCCCACGGACGGCGATCCATACCGGCCTGGATCTCCTCCCAAGTCCAGGACCCTTTCCCGTCCAAATAGCCCCCGCGATATGCAACTTTTCAGGGAAGTTAGGAACCAATATACACAAGCAGTCAGGAAAGCAAAGGCTAACTTTTTCAAACAGAAATTTGTATCCTGTAGCACTAACTCCAAAAAGTTTTGGGACACTGTAAAGTCCATGGAGAATATGAGCACTTCCTCCCAGCTGCCCACTGCACTGAGGCTAGGAAACACTATCACCACCGATAAATCTACAATAATCGAGAATTTCAACAAGCATTTTGCTACAGCTGGCCATGCTTTCCATCTGGCTACCACTAACCCGGCCACCAACTCTGCACCCTCTGCTGCAACTTGCCCATGCCCCCCCGCTTCTCCTTCACACAAATTCAGACAGCTGATGTTTTGAAAGCGCTGCAAAATCTGGACCCCTACAAATCAGCTGGGCTAGACAATCTGGACCCTTTCTTTCTAAAACTAGCCGCCGAAATTGTCGCAACCCCCTATTACTAGTCTGTTCAACCTCTCTTTCATAACGTCTGAAATCCCCAGAGATTGGAAAGCTGCCGCGGTCATCCCCCCTCTTCAAAGGGGGTGACACTCTAGATCCAAACTGCTACAGACCTATATCCATCCTGCCCTGCCTTTCGAAAGTATTTGAAAGCCAAGTTAACAAACAGATCACCGACCATTTCGAATACCACCGTACCTTCTCCGCTATGCAATCCGGTTTCCGAGCTGGTCACGGGTGCACTTCAGCCACGCTCAAGGTCCTAAACGATATTATAACCGCGATTGATAATAGACAGTACTGTGCAGCCGTCTTCATTGACCTGGCCAAGGCTTTCGACTCTGTCAACCACCGCATTCTTATTGGCAGACTAAATAGCCTTGGTTTCTCAAATGACTGCCTCGCCTGGTTCACCAACTACTTCTCAGATAGAGTTCAGTGTGTCAAATCGGAGGGCCTGTTGTCTGGACCTATGGCAGTCTCTATGGGGGTGCCACAGGGTTCAATTCTTGGGCCGACACTTTTCTCCGTGTATATCAATGATGTCGCTCTTGCTGCTGGTGACTCTCAGATCCACCTCTACGCAGACGACACCATTTTGTATACATCTGGCCCTTAATTGGACACTGTGTTAACAAACCTCCAAACGAGCTTCAATGCCATACAACACTCCTTCAGTAGCCTCCAACTGCTCTTAAACACTAGTAAAACTAAATGCATGCTTTTCAATCGAACGCTGCTGGCACCCGCCCACCCGACTAGAATCACCACTCTCGACGGGTCTGACCTAGAGTATGTGGACAACTACAAATACCTAGGTGTCTGGTTAGACTGTAAACTCAACTTCCAGACTCACATAAAGAATCTCCAATCCAAAGTTAAATCTAGAATCGGCTTCCTATTTCGCAACAAAGCCTCCTTCACTCATGCTGCCAAACATGCCCTCGTAAAACTGACTATCCTACCGATCCTTGACTTCGGCGATGTCATTTACAAAATAGCCTCCAACACTCTACTCAGCAAATTGGATGTAGTCTATCACAGTGCCATCCGTTTTGTCTCCAAAGCCCCATACACTACCCACGACTGTGACCTGTACGCTCTTGTTGGCTGGTCCTCACTACATGTTCATCGTCAAACCCACTGGCTCCAGGCCATCTATAAATCACTGCTAGGTAAATCCCCGCCTTAACTTAGCTCATTGGTCACCATAGCAGCACCCACCCGTAGTCTGCGCTCCAGCAGGTATATCTCACTGGTCATTCCCAAAGCCAACACCTCCTTTGGCCGCCATTCCTTCCAGTTCTCTGCTGCCAATGACTGGAACGAATTGCAAAAATCTCTGAAGCTGGAGACTCTTATCTCCCTCAATAACTTTAAGCATCAGTTGTCAGAGCACCTTACCGATCACTGCACCTGTACACAGCCCATCTGAAATTAGCCCACCCAACTACCTCATCCCTATATTGTTATTTATTTTGCTCTTTTGCACCCCAGTATCTCTATTTGCACATAATCTCTTGCACATCTAGCATTCCAGTGTTAATACTATTGTAATTATTCTGCACTATAGCCTATTTATTGCCTTACCTCCATAACTTGCTACATTTGCACACACTGTATATATATTTTCTGTTGTATTTTTGACTTTATGTTTTTTACCCCATATGTAACTCTGTGTTGTTTTTATTGCACTGCTTTGCTTTATCTTGGCCAGGTCGCAGTTGTAAATGAGAACCTGTTCTCAACTGGCTTACCTGGTTAAATAAAGGTGAAAAAAAATAAATAATAATATCTCCTCCCAAGTCCAGGCTGTCTGCTCCTGGACACGCTGCTTGGTCCTGTTATGGTGGGATCTTCTGTCACGATCGTCAAAAGGATTGGACCAATGCGCAGCGTGGAATGCGAACATACTTTATTAAATATTCACCACACGAACAAAACAACAAAACGATACGTGAAGTCCTTGGTAACAAAACACAAACCATACACGGAACAAGATCCCACAATACACTGTGCCAAACAGGCTGCCTAAGCAGTGGCGGCTCCTGAAAAAATTCTCAGGAGGGGCAATTTTTCTGATGATTTAGGTGACCTACACACATTTAAAAAAAGATATGTCCAGCAACAACATGAAGACAGGGGCAGCATATAAGTCAATACCAGAAGCATTTATTGACTGATCTCAAAAGTGTTGGCTTACCAGGGTTGGTGGAGCCCTCAGTTTCATCTTTGCCTCGCAAAGCTAACTCAAACACTCCGCAAAACTTCACACACTGGATTAGCCGGCTGAGGATGTGGCGGTTCTTGCTAATGTCGTAGTAAATATATTTGTTATAGTGAATATGGAATATGATATGTTGAGTAAAATGTTGTGCTAAGATCTATTTAGGTCAGGAGCTGGTTATAAGTTATGTTCCTATCCAATAACAATGGACAAAAGGGTCCTATCTTGTCAGCCTTGTCAGCAGGTGGCCAAGGACAACACCCACGCCATAGGCCTCTCAGTTCTTCCAACTCACGAGTTCTTGCTCTGAGGCACACACACACACACACACACACACATCATCACTGTTAAACACACACACACACACACACATCATCACTGTTAAACACACACACACACACACACACACACAAAAATCCCCTCTCTTAGGCTGAACATTTGAAGACAGAGAACCCGACTCAGAGCCAATGCAACAGTGACAGTAGCCTGGAGGGGACCTCGCCCAACTCATCAGGACCAATCAGAAGATCAGAACTACTAGATTGAACCTACTTCATTTATTGCATAAAATGTCTGCACACAATGTTTCGGGGCTCTCTTCAGATAATAATAATAATAATAATAATAATATGCCATTTAGCAGACGCTTTTATCCAAAGCGACTTACAGTCATGCGTGCATACATTTTTGTGTATGGGTGGTCCCGGGGGATCGAACCCACTACCTTGGCGTTACAAGCACCATGCTCTACCAGCTGAGCTACAGAAAGTGGATACTCATGGATGCGCATTGCAATTGTAAAATGTCAACACAATTGGAGACACCACGTCATTTTTGGAGACATGTTATTGACAGTAAACTATTGTAGATGCGACTGCTAACTAAATAAAACATTTTAGCTGGCTAGCTAATCATCTTAGCTAAATGTGGGGCAAACAATTCAGTTATTTACCGTTAATTTGAGGGATTGGGGTGAAAGAAATCGAGTTACATAGTGATACTTTACGATATACTGTATTGACAATATCGCAATATTTTAGCGCTAGTTGGCTGTACCTGCACCAAAACACCATTATTGTTCCTTCATAGCTTGTTCTCAATCTTTTCACATTGGGAGCCAATTTGTTTTCAGCACTTTTATTTCCATGACTGATCAAAACTCGTTCTCATGGCTTTCTGATCCCTCTGCAACAGACATATGGTGCGCAATAAAATCACAGTATCGAATCGCAATACGTATAGAATCATGAGACTCGCAATGCTGATGCATATATCTTATCGTGAGGTTCCTGGCAATTCCCAGCCCAAGTTCATTTGCCACAACAAATCTCTTCGCTAGCAAACGCAATGTGTCTCCAGCAATGTTTACTTTTTTGACGTTCTATGGCATCTCCACTTTCCAAGCATATATGACCACATGTAATATTTTGGTAAGTGATGCAAATAGTGAACTATGTAGGGCCAGGATGTAAAATATATGTAGCTGCAGCAATTTCTCTTATCTGATATGGTAAGTAATGGGGCTTGATTTATAGCTCCCTAAGAGTTTGACGAACGGGTCCGTGAACGCGATTGCAGATATCTTTACCTCTGAATAAACTGCCTTATATTATACAATTATCCACCTTGTCCAAAAGTCTCTACTTTTTCTCCGTTCTCCAGTAAACTTGTTTTATCAACAATAGTAAGGTTCAATGACACAGAAAGCAGTTCAATGTCGGGGTACAGTCGCTCTCTTACCAGGATCGCGGTCCGCTCTGACCAGGGTGAAGGTGGCCGGCTCCACCTCTCTGCCAGCAGCGTTTTCATTATTTAGTCCGTTCGTAGCGGGTATGTACACGATCAACAAGATCAGTCCAAAACCGAAGATCAGTCCAAAGCAGAATGTTTGCAGAATGTTTGTAAACTAAGTCTACAAATTAAAAACATAAAATAACGCCACACTGCAGGTCGCAACATAGACACTGATAGCCGCCATTGTCTTAGTTACGTTCAACGTTACGTCACGTATGACGAAAGCGCGTAAGTGCATGCACACAGACACCCATAGAGAATGTATTGAAAGCTTTGAAATGTGAAAAAAATAGATTTTACATGACAGGCTATGAGAGACTTCTGGGCGATTTTCAACCTGACTGAAATCGCCCAAAAAACGGGCGGGGCCATTTGAAGCACGACTTTAGCCTGATTTGACATTTAGTGGCTGGCAGATCAGACGTGAACACTGATAACTGCTGTTGCCGTGATATAATTTTTTATAAATTTATAAAAAAAAAATATAATTTTTTTTATTTTTTATTTTTTTATAATTGATTAGAAAAAAAATCCCTTCCTTTTCCCGTTTGGCAGTGCGTCGCCCATATCGCCCTATTGAACAAGCCGTCCCTGTGCCTAAGTATGGTTCCCAATCAGAGACAACAAGCAACAGCTGATTCACGTTGCCTCTGATTGAGAACCACCCCGGCCAACATAGAAACACATGAACTAGAAACTGAAACAATGAACCCAAAACATAGACTCTACACACCCTGGCTCAACATAAAAGAGTCCCTAGAGCCAGGGCGTGACAGGATGACTCCATCATTTGTAATGAGTTTCGTAAATTATTTTCTGGTAGCATTCCACGTGTTATTACTTTTCTATTATTTCTCTTTTTTTCTCTCTGCATTGTTCGGAAGTGCTCATAAGTAAGCATTCCACTTTTAGTCTACACCTGTTGTTTATGAAGCACGTGACAAATAACATTTCATTTTTATTTGAATTCCCCAGCCTAAATTAACTGCTGGAAGCCTTGCCCCATTAGAATAGTCTGAAGGAAATGTAGATGATCATTATTAGACCTAGTACTCAGTCCTCATATTCTATTTCTTTACATGTAATTGCTCAGCTCCTCTGCTCAATGAGCACTGAACACGTTGAGTGTACCGTAAAACTTCACTTAAACGCAGTCTCAAATAGCCACCTGTCCCCTTTAATAGCTGGGCAACAGCACACATTTCAGCAAATAAACACCTGTTTCTATTTATTGAAGTTTTAGGGTAATACAGTGCCTTAGCTACATATTGTCCTCAGAACTGTATTCTAATAACATCATATAACAGCAATGATGTCAAACAAGCAGAATTGACAATAACAATACATACCTCCATGGAATTATTGTCCTCTAACCAAACTTGTTGACATTGGATGGGGCGGGGAAGATCACAATTCAGGGCTTGTGATTTGCCTCACACCGGACCACATTCACACTACTTTCCCCAAATTAGTAATGGTGTCCTGGGACGGGCCAGAATACATACAGCGACGTGATTACTATATCAATATGCAGTATGGGACCTGAGATATGCCTATGTAGTGGAAGATAGGAAACATTCATACAAATATGAAAATCAACACTGTTACCCTATTTCCTCTATAATCAGTCCTCTGTAGGGGAAGATATGGTTGCCGTTCTCCATTCTGCAGATATAGTGTGCGCAGCGGCATTAAGAAATCACCCTGAATGTGCCGGGGAAGATAACTACACATGTTGGGTGTCTACAGGAGATTATTTACACAAAACAGGGAGCAGATAGGGTATATTTAATTGACTAGGGACAGTTTGCAGGGGTTTGGAAGACGCTCTAGAAGTAATCTGGATGAGGGGCTTACGGCAGACTACAAAGGGGCCAGTGGAGTGGCTCACAGACCTCGTAGAGCTACAGATTGATGCTGACGTCTCTGCCACACCAATTACAGCCCACTGCTTCATTGGGGAGGAATCCCCACCATTATCTCTTTTGGTGACCTAGCACAAACTCAGTGTGTCAGAGGTCAGCCAGGGGAGGAAAGGCTCTGCCTGGGACCTCCCAGTGGGGGCCGATCCTACAGGCCTGGTGCTTCAGGCTCCCCCGTGGAGCGAGGTGCAATAGAGAGGTCCACAGCACAGACCAGCCCTGTCACTCACTGGGCTCTCCAAGCTCTGCACAGTAGGAGGAAGGATCAGCCCAGAGACTATTGTTAGAACACTGGCATTTTCCCTCCTCAATCTCTACTGCTCAGCCCCATCTCAAAATCTCTCTCCTCGACACTCATTCGACACTTTTGTGCTAAGCTTTTAAAACGAGAATGCATCCTTAGTACAAATGTCCAGTTGCAACAAAGAGATTGTACAGTAGTGTATTTAGCCTTATGCTGCAGTGATGATCCTCTCCAGAAGATGCTATTGATGCTCTCGTGACAATGACATCTTCCGGGGATTATTTTAAAGTATCATAACCTCCTTGTATCCCGTACTGCTGTGTAGTGCCTTCGCACCTAATGCAAAGAATACTGCAGTACAAAAACATTGCAACAGTACAGGCTATTTCATAAGGCTGGATAGCGTCCCATACATCAGACAATGCAGTAGTTCCAGAACATTTCCAGTTCTCAACTAACATGTCCACATGGTCGTGGCGTGCAGTTGGAGCGCCGGAAGCCACGAGGCCGGAGCGGCAGGAAGCCATCACATTGAGTTATCAGCTACATCCCAGCGTCTTTTAAGGCAGTGTCCAGCCAAGCACCAGTCAAAGCCCCTCAGAGCCCCCACCACAACACACACAGATCCCCGTCCCAAACGGTGGGGGGCCGACAGGAGTCATTAGAGAGCCAGGGCCTCTGATACCACCAACAACCAACACCTCCACCTACAGCCGTGGTCCCCACAAAGCAGATATCCTTGACCATGCAGCCACCAGCCACACACCACTGTCTGTGCCAGTACTTGATATAATTACTAACAAATACATTTTTATTTTTACGTCAGTGTTAGGGACTAGGTTCAAATAGCTGAAAGTGTGGTTTTCCAGTATGTTGTCTGATACAGAATGATAATAAAAAGCATGAGGATGTTTATTTTTATTTTTATCATTACAATGATAGATCCACTGTGCACTGGCTCACAGTATTCAAAGGCTTGTTGCTTGTTCATCCTACCATGATCTGGGTAAGAGACGAAGCACAGCGAGCCGGCTCTAAGAAAAACAGTCTCCTAACGGCACAACTCAACATAAAGCAATGCTGCACAGGTACAGCCGTATCATAAGCTTATTAACTTTAATTAGATAAAATGTGATGCTCACATTTCTACTGCGACAATAAATTCATGACTACCCAAAGAGAATAAAAAGAGTGGTATGTGAAATGGGTTCTCGCCCATATTTCAAGGCTTTTATAATGGGTCCTGAGCACACCTAAAAGCTCCTGGGAGTTTAGATCAAACCCCTCCTGTGCGGAGCGGAGGGAGGCCAGACATAAATTGCTAATAGACTAAATGGAACGAGGTAGGAGGCTCCTGCAATGCAGCAATTACCCCTCAGATGTGGCCATTCATGTCCCTGCATGTCTCGTTTCATTAAGAGATTGCCAGCACTTTGTCAGGCCCAGGCATCACAGCTCTGTGAGTTAGGCAGGCATGGGAAAGATCTGGGGAAACATTTGAAACAACAAAGTGCCGTTTGACTGCCTGGCCGACAGTCCACAGGAGCACCGGTGTGCCTCCTCTTCCTGGCTTTCATGTGTTCCAAGGATTTATTTAATCAATTATTAATCAAAGTTGCGTTTTGAAACTCAAAGACACTTCTAGCACTCTTAAGTATTTTCTTTAGAGGATATGTTGCCGCGTTTCATATGACTTCATTTGTGATGCTGTTATGTTGTTCTAATGGGGCACTTTCAGGTATAAGAACTCACAGGGTACGCTTCTCTTTGTTATTTTAATCCATACTTGACAAAGGACATGCATTATTACCATGGATTACTACTACGGAAATGAGTCAATCACAATTCCCTACATCCACAGTGAGCAGAGCAGGACTCAAGGGAGAACCAAAGCCTTGGGGAGTCTGCCTAGTAAACTAAGCACTGGCTAGCTCTCTAACTAAATCATACTTGTTGTGTGCAAAATGAAAGATGTATAGAAATGTTAAAGATAATTATATAAAAATATATCTAACATCATAAATATATACTGTACTTTATGTGTATTCAATGTCATGGTTTTGATATCATGGAATACATATGTATATGAAAAGGCATAAAATAGGCCCCCAAACAAATGTAACTATTGGTATCAGCAGTTGGAGTAGAAATAGCAGCCACTTGAATGCAGGATATTGTCATCTCTCGCCACAGGGACGTATGAGGTGGCCATGGACCAGTCACTGTTCAACGGAATCTCTCAATTCAATTTATAAATAAAGATAGTGCCATGAACTTGCAACTCAATTCACACATTCAGTAAAATAATTTATACATTCTTTGGATGAAAATCCCACTACTCTGGCCCCTTTTATTGTTAGACAAATTGAAGTGTGCACTCGGTAGGGAGGCTAATGGTAAACAGAATCCATTTAACCATTCCATGGTGTGGTTGAGAGGAGGACACCAGCGTTGAAAGGCAGGAGCAACAATGTGAGTGACATCAGGTCATCCTACCTCCTCACAGTCACCTGCCTGATAGAATTGTTCTCTGTTCAGATAAGAGGCTCTCTGAATCAGCAGCTTTTTGTCATTGCCATATCTTATGATTGATGGCTCCATAGCCACAGCGAATGTGCCCTTTTTAAATAATTTATTTTGCCATCGCTATGGACAACTAGCTTATAACCGGGTTGTTATTTTTTCATTGACTGGGGGGATCAATACTTTAAAGACTTGAGATACCCACTAATGAACTACTTAACTGGATCTCTGGGGTGCAAAACAATTGCACTATTTACTCAAAGCCAAGAAAAAGGTGACAATATAAAGTGCTTCTTTTCGGGATATTGCCAAGAATTGGAAGGAAGTAAACAGAGTGGGAAGCCAAGGGAGTTCAATCGTTAGGTGAATGTAGTCCAACAACAGAAACATATGTTTATAATGTTAGTCAATGAACGTCAAGTGTAAAAAGTATAATCTGCCAATGTGCCATGAGTTTGTTTACTCTTTATCATTGCTTATAATGTATATAATGAACTACACAAGGTCTCCAAAAAAGCGTTGTAGTTCTTCTCTAAAGAGGTACAGTAAGAGTTGTGAGTTGTAAATCAAAAGCCCCTCTATTCATTCCTGCTCTAACAAAGTGACAAATTAGCCAAACAATTTCTTATTAAAGTTGATTAATTCATATCATTAGTTAATCACACAACAGCTCATAAAATATAGTAAATTAATTTCTTTAGTGTGATTAATTTCCAAAACACTTGAATAAACATCAATAAATCAATTTGTGAATCAATTACATTATCATTTTTAAATACAGAGCTAATAGTATACATTAACTATTGAGCCAGAAGTGATCATCTATCACTTCACAGGAAGAGCAGGAGAGCAAGCTGAAATGATCAATGATCAAAGGGATCTGACACTGCCCTTAATAGGTCTCAACACATTTGCATTACTTTATTGCTGCTGCCGATTGATATAATATTTTCGACCACCAGAGTTCACTAAAAGTCATATTTCCTCTGATTCCAGAATTATGGGCCTGGTTATCGAGAGATAAATTCATATTACACCAAACATAAGGGCTTGGAATTGCGAGGGACCTAATTATATGATATTATCACGATACTTAGGTGCCGATACGATATGTATTGCAATTATATACTGTATGTATCACAATTGATAACGATTCGATACTGCGATTGTAATACAATTCGATGTTCCAAACATATTGCTCACAATATGTCTGCTTGAGAGGGACAAGAGAGAGCCATGAGAAAACCAGTTTTGATCAGTTATGGAAACAAAAGTGCTGAAAACATGCTGCCTCACCATTTAAAAATAATTTTGAGGCCAAGCAATACAAGGAGAAATACCGGAGTTTTGGCACAGGTAAAGCCGACTTGCGCTAGCTAACATTAATTAACTAGCAAAAAAAAACAATTGATACTTGGAGTCATAGAATCGATATAATATCATCCAAAATAATATTGCGAAACTTACTGTATAGATTTTTTCCCCCATCCATACTGAACATATGGGACTGTTGAACCTAAACTATATTAGGAACTTGTATAGTAGGTAAAGAGAGAATGGAGATAGAAATATAGGCCTAAAGTTGATCAGGCTCTGAGAAGGTATGTTCCTTCATCTCTCCTGCATATAGCAGAGGCGAGGACGCATCATCCAATTTTGTACTTGGAAATAGCCTTGTATAGATGACTGGCTCCTACTTCAGTATGAAACGTGTGTCAAGGCTATGCTCCTGGTTGTTCGGTAGTGCTACAGGAGTCATCAGTCCTTTACAGCGCTGCTGCTGAGGGGAAGTACTGTGGGATGAGCTTTGGGCCTATGGTCTCGTTAATAATCCTGCTCCTTGTAACAGCTGTCTGATCGCTCAAATGGAAGTACAGCGGCAAAAAGAGGGAGGGAAGGAAGGAAGAAGAAATGTCATCTGACGAGTAAAGAAATGTACCTCCAACTTTGTTTAAGGTTCAGGTGAGTCTGATTGAGCTTGATAGGGCTTGGTGTTTGTGTCAATTCTCGTTGCACTGTATAGGTCTAAGGACTGACTGTTTACCCCGATCTCACCTAACTGCTGAATTCATGATAATGTGCACAAGACTGATTCTGCAACCTGGCCTCAGAGGAAAACGTATTATATTGTACAAAAAATATGTGTCACTCCATTTAGTATGATATGTTACTTTACGTTAGGTTACATTATATTATCCTACCAATGTAATAGCGGTTGTGCAATATAATACGAATTGTAGGACGTATAGTATCCTACGTCTTGATCGTTTAGTATGACATTTTACGTTAGACTGCTTTAGCATGATATACTACCGTATGTTAGAATGTTTTATATGCTACATTAAGTTACGAGTTAAGGTTGTGGTTAGAAATTAGGTTAAAGGGTTAAGGTTAGGGGAAGGGTTAGCTAACATGCTAAGTAGTCACAAAGTAGCTAAAATGCTGAAGTTGTCCGTGATGAGATTCGAACATGCAAGTTTTGGGTTGCTAGATGTTAGCGTTATACGTCTACCCATCCACCCCAACCAACCACCTTCCTATCGCTTTTTCCTTAAGTAACATACTCTCATACCAAACGTAACATATCATACTAATTTCAGTGTCCTGGATTGACTTAGGCCAATGTAATGTAACCAGTATGTGTCAGTATATACTCAACTTGCATACCTGAAGTAGGCTGAGTATTACATGTAATGTATTATTTTTAACAGCAAAAGCTTCCAATTCGTTGCCCTGAAATCAAATCACAACTAAATCCATTCTCACCCTACCGTAAGTAAAAATCTGGACAGACCAACACATTTGACCTTGTGGTTTTCAATCTTGAAAGGTTGTGGTTAGAGGCCACTATCTTAGTGACAACATAACCTTATTTAGTGGCCTGTATAGCACAGGGGTTAAATCATTATGAACCTTTACCATTCTGTTCAGATATTCTAACTTGGACTCATATAGTTTACATTATATTCTGTGACAGTGATACATGGTTTCAGAATTTCACTAAATTGTGACATGGGGTCTAAATGCAGCCTGGTACATATTTTTCAGCCTGGTCTCACAGACTAGACGTAACATAGTTAAGGTATATCCGGGACACCCAAATTTGTATGATATGTTACGTTTGGTATGGTTACATAAGACAGAAGGTTTCTACATTCAAAAACAAAAGTAGGGTGGTTGGTTGGGGTGGATGGGTAGACATATAACACGAACGTCTAACAACCCTAAGGTTGTGTGTTCGAATCTCATCACGGAAAACTTTAGCATTTTAGCTAATTAGTAACTTTGCAACTGCTTACTACTTTTGAGCTATTCTGCAACTACTTAGCATGTTAGCTAACCCTTCCCCTAAACCTAACCTAACCTTAACCCTTTAACCTAACTCCTAACCCTAACCTTAACCCTAATCTTAACCCCTAACCCCAACCAACATTTGCCACCTAGCTAACGTTAGCGACAACAAATTGAAATTCGTAACATATCATGTTTTGCAAATTCATAACATATTGCACAAATTGCAATTCGTAAAATATTGTACGAATTGCAATTCGTAACATATCACACGAAATGGATGATGGACATCCACAAATTAATACATACCATATGAAACATAACATATCATACTACTTGGAGTGTCCCAGATTTACATTTACTATGTCCAGGTTTAATTTTATTTATTTAACCAGGAAGTCCCATTAAGGTCAGAAGACCTCCTTTCCTAGGGAGACCTGTAAACTACACAAGTGAAATACTTTCCAGTTTAAGTGTCCCTTGACAACAGCCCTATTGTGTTATGCTGCACCCTGCAAATTCAAATGCCACAACCACTTACCCAAAGACCTCTGTTTAAACCAGTTTAGATGTAACAACAAGTGAATGTTGAACATATATTACCCACACGTTGGCCTTTTGTATATCCTTTTGTATCTCCTTCCACTTCTTCTTGACTACACTGATTTACTTTATCACATTCTAAAGGACATACTTACAAATGCATTACAGGATCCAAACGCTTACCAACTTGAAACAATCCATTATTATCAAGAGATTGAATTAATTCCTCTCACCAACAATCGCTTGACGCTTCAGAAGATTATTTGCCATGTAATTCTTTTCAGTCCCAGAGAAGGCAGCATACAGTACTACACAGTACTTTTTTATTCAACCCTCATAACAACCATTAATTCATCAAGAGTAAATAAAATGCTTAGTTGAGAGGGGACATGAATTATCACATTCATCTGGCTGTTTCTAAAATGGGAATAATTAAATGTGCTGTAATAAGAGATTGCTCTCGGGGAGCCCGGCCCTTTATGAATCGCTAGAGGTGCAGGCAAGCCACCTTCCCCCATGAGAGATAGAATTTATGCCGAACACCCCGCTGATGGTTGAGAAGGTAAAGAACCAATATCAGCATGTTCAGAGGTTTAATTTAAAGTGTGTTTCTCACTAGGCTGCTCACAACACTTAATTAAACTCTGCTGTTTTGGCAATGACAAATGTTGTGGTGTATGAGAAAGCTGGGCTGCTGTGACTGAGAGGCTTTTGTAATTTCTTTCATGTGCAGTGACGGCGTGATCCAGGTCAGAAAGTGGAGAATTAAAGAACTAAACAAGATTTAGGCACAGGGAGGGTTTGGTTACAGTGAGTTCTTTCACATTAATACTTTTTCCCTCTCTTTTTTGTGTTCTCACTCATTTACAGTTTTTTTGTAATAGATTTATGGGGGTTGAGGTAATGTTATGTTCCAGTTTCTCTGAACTCTCTTTGACTCATTGTATTTCACACTTTTGTTTCCCATTGGAATGTGGAATATACAGGAAAAATGTGTTTGCTGATTGACAAAGTGTGTACGTGTGTGTGTGTGTGTGTGTGTGTGTGTGTGTGTGTGTGTGTGTGTGTGTGTGTGTGTGTGTGTGTGTGTGTGTGTGTGTGTGTGTGCGTGTCCATGTTCAATGCACACAATAAGATGTAGCATAGATTAACATGTCAATCCCTTAACATGATTATTGATACACCTATCACAAATGTGCACATTGACTGGTGTGCAAGTCCAGTACTGAGGGAGTGAACTTCAGTAGCACACATAAGAAATACCTTCAACTCTGAGCAGTCAACAAACAAACAGAGTGTGACTAATGGCTTGCTCTGAGTGGAAATACATTTCATACCAAACAAAATCTTATTTTGTTTCAGTAATAGTATGCCTGTATTATTGTGCATTTCATGAGATCCACTTTCAAAGGTGTAGTCAGCCTAGCACAGCACATACCCACTCAGAAGCCCTGCCTGCTGCTACAGAGAAATGAAGTCACATTGCTCCAGCAATACTACTAGGAAATAAACACAAAGATGCCTGCGAGGCAGAAATATGAGCTGGAGCATTTCATTCAATAATGTAATCCAGACTTTTAAGTAACAGGCCTCAATACTTGTGTCCTTTTTATTACTTGAGTGAATGATACCGGGTAAAGACATTATTCCTATCTGACATGGCAATCTTTTCACTGGGAACTCTATCAAAACAGTATAAATAAGTAGTGTTTGTACTTGATATGGCACCAAGTAAACAGAAATAACAATGGGAAAACATTGGAGGAAAAAACCTTCAATAAAAAGCTTCTCTGGTTCAGTATTTCACCATTTCTACAGGAGCAATTCCAAGATCTACATTTAATCTAATCTAATAAAGGTTGCTATCATACCTCCAATTTTGAACATTTCCAGTTGTCACAGGGAAGAGATCACAACTATAACACCATTATTATTGGAATAACAAATTTGAAAGCACCTCGAGTCATATAATTATGCTAATAATCATTTAATTAAGGTGCCACAGCTTGTGAATTGCACTAAAGCAGAATAGTGGGATTTGATCAATGCTACTGCATTAACATATTGTACATGGAGAAACTGCTATATCTGTTTCATTGCCATGTGAAAAATATCATATGTAATTCATTTAGACATTTAGCAGAAATGTCTCCATATTAAAAGATCTGTTTCAGCCAACATTAGTCAGTCGCACACAAATGTGAATAAAATATTTTTGGGGAAAATAATAAGACTTGTCACAGACTGATAAAGACAAAAATATATACAAATGTATTTAAATATAGGAAAAGGAAAATACAGCCCATGTGTATTTTGGTGTTTTATAAATGCCAGTGAGATGCAGCAGCATCCGTTGGAGTTAACGGTGCAGCACTTTTGTGTTCACTAGCACAAATCATTAATCATGAGCCTGGCCATATTCTTGTAGTGCCTGTGCTTTCATTACTGGGCCTAATTAAACAGTTCTGTGAACTGGAATCTGAGATTCCTCTGTTACAGATTATCATTAATTATGGTGAAAGTGCTCAGAGATGTTGGACTCAATTATATTCTGCTCAACCCTGGCAGAGGGTGATTCATTGCACCGAGCACTCCACAGACGTACTGTCTCTGCTTATCACGAACCTCCACTTTTGTAAATTGGGCTCTGCCAGCCAACAAACTAAGAATTATGTGCTGCTTTTTTTCATTACAAACATGTTGGAGGAGCACAGACCAATTAAGGCTGGGGGTATTTTGTGTGGAGTGATGAGGCACTGCCTGGTGCGGGGGGAGGCCAGGGGAATGAGCTCACCATGCAGAAGTTGTGGCTATATTACACTGTGTGGTGCAGACAGCCTAAAACCCTGGTGAGGATGGGGATAGTACTGACTGATTATGCACATCGTTTTTTTATTTGTTCCTTTCCAATATTATGGCCTACATTATTATTGTGATGGAAATTTTGAGCAAATAATATGAGATTGACATTCACGTGTGGTACGCAGATTTTCAATGTATTGGAAGGTGTTTAACTTTAGATATGTATTCTATTGTGGCAGCTGTAAGCGTGCACGGCTCAGAGGAAACCACCAACTTTTCATAATATATTTTGTATACCATGCAACTTTTGATGCGGATGAACAATGTCAATATCATTCCTCTGGTCTTATGCAGGGTACCTGAGGGTCTTTGGTTGAATCAGTATGTGAATAAGATTATTGGCTATCTTATTTGAGGGTCACATAACCTAGAAGGGAATGGGAATCAAAGAGAAGCAGAAGTTCTAACAGTAAGCCCATGCCTTAGCAGTTTGCACAATTTCATATGCCGCAGTAGGTGGTGATTTTAATATATATGAAAATCAGCTGTCATGTGCATACTGTGTATACCTATGTGTCTCCCTATGACAACACTGGGAGATATTCCACTGTAGCTCGGAAACAAAAATATTTGTTTTTCCAGGCACAATGCTTATATCAATCTTGATAAAATATTTGCTTGTGGGTTGTCTCATCTCAAATTATTTAACATTGGAAAACCACCAGGGTAAGTTACAAGTGACAATAAAATAATGGTAAAAATAAGAAGACGATACACAATTCCTTTACATTATTCGATTTTTGATATGAACTGATGTATGATTAATCACATAATTCCATTAACTAAACAAAGAAGGGGAGGATAAGAAAAAGCAGGAAGTGAGTGAGGATCTTGGCTACCAGTGGCAGAGATACAGCTCATTGAAAATGTAATACACTGCTGCCCAAGTACAGGTCAGCTGGCAATCAGAATTTTAAAAGGAATATAAATAATATTCTGTTTTATTTTGAAAATGAACTTTGTGCCCTCCATCATGAATCCAATATATGTCTTAATCTTCTGGGCTCTTGAAGCTGCCGGCTCCAGGAGGCCTTTGACTCCTGAACCTAATAAGGAAATCACTTGTTTTCACATTCTTCTTCTCATTTTTATAGGGGCTGACACAAAAAAAGTCCTTATTTGGAAAATAATATTTTTCTAGCTTTATCAAGGTTTTCCCCCATTTTCCACTTATGATTATGATATTGCATTGTACAGGTACAATTGGAAAAATAAACAGAAATCACAAAAACCATCCTGCCTGTTCTTAACCATGCAACATCAAAAAGACAATCTGATTTAAGAGATTCTGATATTCAAATATTCAATTAATTTTATCATGTTAATGAGAATGTTGGACTGATTAAAGCAATCCATCAACTCCTCTTGGACATGTGAACTGAGGCCTGCTACTGTATTTTCTGGTCAATAGTGACATAACATCTAACACCCTTGGTTTGAGCATCTTGTGTAAATGGATAAAATGCTCAGTGTTCTATTTTTCTTAAATTACAATGAAATGCACTTCCACAGAAGTGTTTTTGGCGTAATGCAAGGTATTTGCATCGAAAAGTTGGAGATCTTAGGCACAAATGACTTCAGCATCATAGTGCTAAAAAAGACTACTGTAGGAATAACATAACACTGGTCTGTGACAACCACTACAGAATAGCATGGCACTATGGTACACATTATATTGTACAGCTCAACTGTAGAGCATCTATTGTCTTTCAGTTGTAACATGGTCACATGCAACATGGCCTAGATAGTGGCATTGTAGCTAAGTGTTAATTATACACTAACCTTTTCAAAATGGATATTTAGACATGTTGCTTCATAAGACACTTAATGCTGAGGAAATGAAAACATCCAACAGAAATCAACATCTGCCCACATTAGCATAGTCTTCTAAAGTCCATTGGTGAAAACATGGCATTGGAATCTACTCCTATTTATCTTAAAACAGCCACTTAGCTTTGACTGACACTAATTTTTACTACATGAAACTGTAGAAACCCCTTCATTTCCCCCTTCTGTCTCTGTCAGAAAATTACACAAGACAGAGTTTGTGATGTCCCCAGCGCCAGATCCTTTATTCTGTCAGATTACAGCATTTGATATGGCGTAGCTGTGCTGCCCTGGCCTCACATGCCAGCCAGAGGAAAGGGGGACCTGTCAGCGCCAGTGGAGAACACTGAGGATCATCACTTTGACTGATCCACAGGCCCCCAGACTGTCATTTCCTCCGACTGCACAAGTCAACACAAATAAAAGTGAGGAGGCAAAAGCCATAACGGCTGGGAGAGATCCAGGCTCATTGTGGCTATTACTTTTATTCAAACCTTACAGATGACATGATGTGAAAAATGAGCCTGTGTCTAGTTGGGTGCCCATTAGTGAGTGAGCACATTATCTCTCCTTTTTCACATTGAATCTCCTCCATACACGCAGTGGCAGATGCTCCTGTGGAGTCACTCACTTTTATAGGCTTTTGACTGCCGTACTCTTTTAAATACAGGGGCCTGCACCATGCAAAAAATGACGTATGGCTGTCAGTGCTCTTTACCCCACAGACAGATGCTTTCAGTGGATTTCAATGGAAACCGTCTGTTTGATTTTAAGGGGGACCGTTAACCCCTTCCCTCACAGACTAGACAGGCATGTAAAAATGGAATTAGAGAACACTCCAAAGATATTGTGGAGGTATAGCCCTACTCTATCCAGACCCTTTGCTGTCATACTGAATTGGTTTGTTTTGAGATTACATTATATTTCACATTGAGTTTTCTGTATGCATATCAAAATATGCAAATAATATATACTGAACAAAAATATAAATGCAACATGCAACAATTTCAAAGATTTTACTGAGTTACAGTTCATAGATGGAAATCAGTCAATTTAAATAAAAAAAATTGGCCATAATTTATGGATTTCACATGACTGGGCAGGGGCGCAGCCATGGGTGGACATGGGAGGGCTTTACATGTTGCGTTTATATTTTTGTTAAGTAGTGTTCAGCAACACATTTTATTTTCTTCTATGGCTTTTATATTAATGAAAATTAAAGCCAGGCCATTTTTCTCACACCCTTAATGGTTGTTAAAGCACTCATTGCAACTGATGAAGAGAAATCAATTAGTTTCTCAAATCACCATATTAGTGTCACATTGCTTTGGCTGGCATTGACACAATGAATGGACAAGTGTTTCTTTTCGACTGTGTCTTCCTCTATCCAGACTGACAGACATTAGTGTCTTCAGATCAACTAGAGAGAAAACATTTTTCACACTGTCTCACTTTCTCCAACACTTTCTCACGTACAGTTCCTTCAGAAAGTATTCACACCCCTTGACTTTTTCCACATTTTGTTGTTAAAGCCTGAATTCAAAATGGATTAAATTGAGATATTTTTGTCACTGGCCTACACACAATATCCCATAATGTCAAAGTGGAATTATGTTTTTCATTTATTTTATTTTAATAATTACAAATGAAAAGCTGAAAAGTATTGAGTCAATTAGTATTCAACCCCTTTGTTATGGCAAGCCTAAATAAGTTCAGGAGTAAACATTTGCTAAACAAGCAACAAAGTAAGTTGCATGGACTCACTCTGTGTGCAATAATAGTTAACATGATTTTTCAATGACTATCTCATCTCTGTACCCCACACATACAATTATCTGTAAGGTCCCTCAGTTGAGCAGTGAATTTCAAACACAGACTCAACCACAAAGACCAGGGAGGGTTCCAATGCCTTGTAAAGAAGGGCACCTATTGGTAGATGAGCATGGTGAGGTTATTCATCACACTTTAGATGGTGTATCAATACAAAGATACAGGCATCTTTCCTAACTCAGTTGCCAGAGAAGAAGGAAACCGCTCAGGGATTTCACCATGAGGACAATGGTGACTTTAAAACTGTTACAGAGTTTAATGGCTGTGATAGGAGAAAACTGATGATGGATCAACAACATTGTACAGTAGTTACTCCACAATACTAACCTAATTGACAGAGTGAAAAGAAGGAAGCCTGTACAGAATATAAATATTCCAAAACATGCATCCTGTTTGAAACAAGGCACTAAAATAATGCTGCAAAAAATGTGGAAAAGCAATTAACTTTTTGTCCTGAATATAAAGTGTTATGTTTGGGGCAAATCCAATACAAAAGATTACTGAGTACCACTCTCCGCATTTTCAAGCATAGTGGTGGCTGCATCATCTTATGGGCATGCTTGTAATCGTTAAGGACTGGGACGTTTTTCAGGATTAAAAAGAAACGGAATGGAGCTAAGGACAATTTTGAATAGAATAATGGGCAAATCCTGGTGTGGAAAGCTCTTAGAGTCTTAACCAGAAAGTCTCACAGCTGTAATCGCTGCCAAAGGTGCTTCTATAAAGTATTGACTCAGGGGCAGGGGCGGTGTGTTCATTAGGGCGATATGGGCGACGCACTGCCAAACGGGAAAAGGAAGGGATTTTTTTCTAATCAATTATATCACGGCAACAGTAGTTATCAGTGTTCTAATCTAGACGTCTGATCTGCCACTAAATGTCCAATCAGGCTAAAGTCGTGCTTCAAATGCCCCCCCCTTTTGGGGCGATTTCAGTCAGGTTGAAAATCGCCCCAGAAGTCTCTCATAGACTCTCATGTAAAATTATTTTTTTTCAAATATCAGAGCTTTCAATACAATCTCTATGGGTTTCTGTGGGCTTGCACTTACGCGCTTTCGTCATACGTAACATAACCATGAACGTAACTAAGAAAAGAGCGGGTAGCAGCGTCAATCAATTCACGTACTACTATCAAGATGGCTAACGTTCAGTGCAACTCGATTGTCTCTTTGAAAGAAGTTCACATCAAAGACCATTCAAAACGAGCTACTGGAGTGTATGCTAGCGGTCATGAGGGAACATATTGTGGAGGAGGTGAAGTCGGCGAACTTCGTAGCTATCCAAGCTGACGAGACCACGGACGTTTCTACACAGACACAGCTGGTGCTTGTGCTGAGGTACATAGATTGTAACCACAAAGTGCAGGAGCGCTTTTTTGAGTTCCTTCCCATCTCGGAATCAACCTCAGTCTCAATCGCCAGTGTGCTTTTGGAGAGACTGAACGGTATTTTTGCCGATGACGAGAAAGTCAAACTGTGGTGCACTGGCACTGTACCAGGTTCTCATGAGCTACAACCTCCAGGAGACGTTCTCTGAGACTGTGACTCTGTTGAACATCCTCATAACTACTCCAATGACAACAGCTGAAGCTGAGAGATGTTTCTCAACTTTGACACGAGTTAAGACATTCCTGCGAAATTCAATGGGCCAGGAACGTCTGAATGCACTGGCCATGCTTTCCATGGAGAGGGAACTAGTCCTCAGCATGCCTGATTTCAATGAGAAAGTCATTGACCGATTTGCTGCATTGAAAGAGAGAAGAGAACAGTTTCAGTACAAGTAATGTAGCCTCTCTCTCTCTTTGTCCCTCCCTGTCTGTCTCTTTAACACACACACGCCCAAATCAGTTCACAGTTGATGTTGTTTAAAATAGTTATTTTTCATTTTAAAAAAATAATAATAATCTGTTCATGTTCATTTTTACAAATCTATACAATTGTCCAGAATATGGTTGTTCATATTTACAAATCTATACAATTGGCCAGAATATGGTTGTTCATTTTTACAAAGCCATACAGATAGCTGTGTTTACCTTTTCTAGAAATTATTTTCAAATTCAGTTTTCAGGCAAAATGTCTATCACTGTTCATTTTCACAAATATATACAAGAGGGCAGAATATGGAAGTCTATAAAAATTTCTTATTACCAATAACTTGCATCAATGTTTTCAGTAGCCTCTATCAAAAGCTCCTGCTTGCTTGTTGTGAATTATGCTCAGGTGCACATATTTCCAATTCAAC
Source organism: Coregonus clupeaformis (assembly GCF_020615455.1). NCBI lineage: Eukaryota > Metazoa > Chordata > Actinopteri > Salmoniformes > Salmonidae > Coregonus > Coregonus clupeaformis. Next base: position 11,110,400 of record NC_059195.1, on the reverse strand, counting down.
CATGAGGCAAAAAATTTGGTAAAAGCTCTTGTTGATCCTGCAATCTGAACAAATACCAAGATGCTGTATTTTCAGCTGATATTTCATTTGTTTATGGAAATGCATATTGTTTATGCAGTGTTGAGGAATGTGAAAGAACACCCTTGATTATTTTTACTGTGATAACTTATTTTGCTTTTGTAAGCCAACACTTTTGAGATCAGTCAATAAATGCTTCTGGCATTGACTTATATGCTGCCCCTGTCTTCATGTTGTTGCTGGACATATCTTTTTGAAAATGTGTGTAGGTCACCTAAATCATCAGAAAAATTGCCCCCCCTGAGAATTTTTTCAGGAGCCGCCACTGCTCAGGGGTGTGAATACTTATGTAAATTAAATAGATGTCATCACCCTTTAATCAGATGTAAAGTCCCCTGTTTTGGAGCCAGGTCAGACATTTTTCTATATAAATCGATATGTGGACACCATAGATCGAAATGGCTTGCATTGAGCTGTAGCCCTGATTATCACGGACACAGGAGTATGTCTCTTCTGCCTGTGTGAAGCAGGATGTGGAATCTGACACCACTTGAAGCTGGGATGTCCCTCCTACCATTTCATTCGCTCTTCTGACTATCCATCAACTCCTGCCTGAACCCTACATCACAGCCACTAATGTCTGGAAGCCTTACATTGTAACTCAGCAGGAGAGAGTGGTTTCGTCGCTGTAGCACATTCAGAGATCGATTTATAGCCAGTAATCTAAAATAATTAATCGATTTTAAACACAGTACACTTTCTGTTTGTCATATACGGACAATATTAATTTGAGATGAAAGGCAAGTTCCTAATGAGTTCAGGACACCAAGCTAGAGCTCTGTGAGACATTCACAGCGATGGTGATCAAGAGAGACCTTTAGAAAATATGCATATTTTTTCTAACACTAAATATAGAAATATGTATTTTACAGTTATAAGGAAGGTGAAATCCTTGAGTTAATCATTGTATATTTTTTTTATACTATATTTAGAAAAAACATAAGTCATTTGAAGCCTTATTGATACAGTTCTGTTGAATAGGAAATACATCCGACAAAATATTTCATATTTTCATATTTGTATCATATTTGTACTGTGTTCTTGAGCTTGTGTCCTCAAAAGTGACTACACCTCAGCAATTTATAACTATTTTTTACCAGAAAGGTGAGATTTAAACCTTTCTTGGTGTATGCAGCATTACTAGTTATTGTTTATGGCCCTCTCATTATAAATAATAACTTTTGGGGATTACGTAGATTACATTTTTGATTACATTTAGTTACATTTAAGAGGTTATTAATAAACACTTCTGGTGAAGTATACTGTGCATATCATCTGAAAACTATGACAGAGCTTCGACAGGAGCCTGTGTATTTCACATCAGTCTATAATTGTTATTTTCATGAACGAATCAAAAGGCTTTTTAAGGTCTCCACACGTGTTAAAACGTGCGAGCTACTCTTAGTCTATATATTGGCCAAAGTCATATGAACAGTCCTCTGCCTACCCTGGGACAATGTGCTCGCTGTGTGCAGTATAGTTGTTCAATGCCTGGTGCCAGGGGAAGATAATCACAGATGCCCACTATGCAGAAATCAGTGCACTTGGTGGACCAATTAACTGCAGCAGAGGAAACCTTGGTGGATGGTAATTTTTTATTTTTTTATTTAACAATATATTTCAGATGATTGTGAAGGCTAACTGTTTGCACCCATTCCAATTGAGGACATCTTAGGTTGATGTGTTTTTAACATAATAATATCTATAATTTAGGTCATGGTCAACCATGATAAATTCTGTGCAGAATCTCCCAGTGCAAAGTAAAAGTAACTGTTTCAGAAGCTCTAGTCGATGATAGAGTACAACACAACCTTCTCCCGTACAGGCATCTCTGTATGAACCAGGACCCATCGGTTCAATCTAATCTCTGACATGAAACAACAAGCCTTAGGGACACCATCCCAGTCCACATCTCAGCAGCACAACATCATAAGCAGCACAACATAGGGGGGTTTGATCAAGCTGTCAGGGGAGAGGTATGTTTCCATTTTACAACTTCACTGGTGGACTAGTCCTTATGAATGCTCCACCATCCCCCCCTCTCTCTCTCTTCTCTGAGTTCCACTTGGGTCAGTTTTCCTTCAGTGCAGGTCCCCCATGTGCAGGTCCCCCTATGTACCTCCGCAATCCCACGTGATCCCCCACAACAATCCCACCAGTGTGGAGGAAACGCTGGAATCAGGGGCCTTCAGGAGAACAGTCAGAGTGGTTCCTATCACCTACGACAGCCATACCTTCCCCACTTAATGTCACCTCATCTGCGGTGGAACAGACCTTAACAAAATATGAGGGCTGTATATTGTCAATGCCCATTTAAAACACTCTTCCTTAAATCTCAGAAGGATCCTAAATAAACTGGTTGTTATAATAATCACATTAGCTGCTATACTTGATTCCCCCACGATGTGGAACTGTTATTCCTATTCATTCTTGAGCAAATTTAGTGCAGCTTGCGATATGTTTGTTTTGAGTTGTCAGAAAAGAAAGGCATGTATCAACAAGGAATAAATGCTGCGGCAAGATGTCACCAGCTGTACATGGGAGAACAAGTATTTGATACACTGCCGATTTTGCAGGTTTACCTACTTACAAAGCATGTAGAGGTCTGTAATTTTTATCATAGGTACACTTCAACTGTGAGAGACGGAATCTAAAACAAAAATCCAGAAAATCACATTGTATGATTTTTAAGTAATTCATTTGCATTTTATTGCACGACATAAGTATTTGATCACCTACCAACCATTAAGAATTCCGGCTCTCACAGACCTGTTAGTTTTTCTTTAAGAAGCCCTCCTGTTCTCCACTCAATACCTGTATTAACTGCACCTGTTTGAACTCGTTACCTGTATAAAAGACACCTGTCTACACACTCAATCAAACAGACTCCAACCTCTCCACAATGGCCAAGACCAGAGAGCTGTGTAAGGACATCAGGGATAAAATTGTAGACCTGCACAAGGCTGGGATGGGCTACAGGACAATAGGCAAGCAGCTTGGTGAGAAGGCAACAACTGTTGGCGCAATTATTAGAAAATGGAAGAAGTTCAAGATGACGGTCAATCACCCTCGGTCTGGGGCTCCATGCAAGATCTCACCTCGTGGGGCATCAATGATCATGAGGAAGGTGAGGGATCAGCCCAGAACTACACGGCAGGACCTGGTCAATGACCTGAAGAGAGCTGGGACCCCAGTCTCAAAGAAAACCATTAGTAACACACTACGCCGTCATGGATTAAAATCCTGCAGCGCACGCAAGGTCCCCCTGCTCGAGCCAGTGCATGTCCAGGCCCGTCTGAAGTTTGCCAATGACCATCTGGATGATCCAGAGGAGGAATGGGAGAAGGTCATGTGGTCTGATGAGATAAAAATAGAGCTTTTTGGTCTAAACTCCACTCGGCGTGTTTGGAGGAAGAAGAAGGATGAGTACAACCCCAAGAACACCATCCCAACCGTGAAGCATGGAGGTGGAAATATCATTCTTTGGGGATGCTTTTCTGCAAAGGGGACAGGACAACTGCACCGTATTGAGGGGAGGATGGATGGGGCCATGTATCACGGGATCTTGGCCAACAACCTCCTTCCCTCAGTAAGAGCATTGAAGATGGGTCGTGTCTGGGTCTTCCAGCATGACAACGACCCGAAACACACAGCCAGGGCAACTAAGGAGTGGCTCCGTAAGAAGCATCTCAAGGTCCTGGAGTGGCCTAGCCAGTCTCCAGACCTGAACCCAATAGAAAATCTTTGGAGGGAGCCGAAAGTCCGTATTGCCCAGCGACAGCCCCGAAACCTGAAGGATCTGGAGAAGGTCTGTATGGAGGAGTGGGCCAAAATCCCTGCTGCAGTGTGTGAAAACCTGGTCAAGACCTACAGGAAACGTATGATCTCTGTAATTGCAAACAAAGGTTTCTGTACCAAATATTAAGTTCTGCTTTTCTTTATTTCATGCATTAAAATGCAAATTAATTACTTAAAAATCATACAATGAAATTTTCTGGATTTTTGTTTTCGATTCCGTCTCTCACAGTTGAAGTGTACCTATGTTAACAAATACAGACCTCTACATGCTTTGTAAGTAGGAAAACCTGCAAAATCGGCAGTGTATCAAATACTTGTTCTCCCCACTATATCAGTGAGAGTTGTATTAATGGTTTAGTTACAAGGGGTCTCTCCGAAGCCTTCATGGAGTGTTTTCTCAGGGATTTCAGTTTTTTCCCCCATCTATATCGTCTAACATTTAACATGCAGTGGTGACTGTCTGTCTGTCCGTCCGTCCGTCCGTCCGTCCGTCTGTCTACATGGAAAGATTCAAAGGTGCATTAATAAAAAACGGACATGCCTGGACTGAAAGATTAATGGTGCTTGTCCAAGCGTTCTGAACTGCTTGGCTTTAATCTTATTGCATACAAATAGCTGCACATTTGCCACTGCGAGAGACATGAATTGACCCAACGACTGCCCAAGACGTATCCAACTAATAAAATGGGATCCAGATAATAACAATAGGACTAAACATATGTGCTACCAACCCTACGCTATTTGTGCATCACTTAGATACTCATTCCCCGCTCCACCACAATGCTTTGTGTGCTTCCTGGCTGCAGAGCAAACAGCAGCAGGCCCAGCTGCAGGGTCAATAAGAGCCAAAGTACCTTTTTATTTCCCTAGTCGCCCACGTGGTTAGATCCAGCAGTTTTTCCAGCAAACTTACTAATGACTTCAATAGCCCTTTTGGTGCTTCATTGTTTTCCTTTTGGATGTGTGGGACCATGTCGGGGATGTGCCATGTGTTTAATTTAATGATGTTCATTGATAGAAAATACCACAGAGAACCTATTCAAAGGTCTTTAGTCAAATAGATTTTATAATGATTTTATGACCGAAGTTGTTCATTATCATTGTTAATAATGAGGATTGCAATCAAAATGCCTATAATCAGTTTTGGTTTGGAGTGTACATATTTGCCAGCTAATAGACTGTGACTAACATGCCAGATGTTGTATGGAAAGAAACATACAAATCGTTCTATAAACAGCAATAAAGGTCTACATGTCCTACGGTATACATAGGAATAAATTAATGTTGAGATGCTCAAAACTTATAACTTATATACAAAAGTTAAGTCACATTTTCTGTAGCTAGTGTATACTAATGCATTATATTGCATGAAACCTCTATCTGGGAGCCTACATAACCAAGAGGACACTCCAGACAAGCTCAACCAGAGAACCTCCTTCTTCCAGTTACTAGCTACCTGGGTCAGCGCTGTAGTGCCATTCTCCCCCTCAGACCCGGGGAGGCAAAGCAACCTCACTAGGGTTGCAAAATTCTGGTAACTTTCCCAAAATTCTCAGGTTTTCCAGAATTCCCGGTTGGAAGATTTCTGGAAAAAACTTGGGAATTTTGGGAAAGTTCACAGAATTTTGCTACCCTAAACCTCATCTAACCACTCCACATATAACGAATTGCCAAAGTCCTAAGTTCAGCTGAAACATGCCATTAGGATATACTGAAAACGAAAGTCCTTGAGTAAGCTTGCCTGAGACTTAATGCCTAGGCTTTAGCTCAGTGGGCTAGCTTGGGCGACCTAGGTTTGATACCTGGTCAGTAATATAAGCATGAGGGTCATTTCCATTTGAGTATACTTAAAAAATATGCTATTACAGGGGTTGCCTGAGGGGGTTGCTATTTTTTAAATAAATGTGAATGAACAGTAAATAGATAAGTTACAAACTCAGTCGCACTTATAAAGTATGTTACAACCAAATAATTTCCTACACAGCTTGTACTCAATATGCGATTCAAAGAAGCCTGGCAATATTCAACTGATATACAATGGTGCTTAGTTTTAATAGAAGCCCTCAGCTCAAATACGAGCTGACAAACATGGCAAGACAAACACGGTCTCTCTCCGGCAATGAAATATACACTCTCAAATAGATGTGTACCTTTTTGAATCCTCTGTGTGGGTGAAACCAAAGCGCAGAACAAACAACGTTCTGATATGGCTTTGAACGTGATAACAGCCTCTGACAGGGAGGAGAGGAGGCTTTGGGCTCGCTGCGAAAACACAGGCCGTGATTGACACAATTCCCTGGCCTTGGAGAAGTTTACCTTTTAATAAGAGCTCAGAGAGAGCGTCTCGACGACGACCTGGTTTCCACCGACAGACAGGAGGGGACGTCTGGGGAGGAGTGTGTGTGTCTGAGGCGGCGGGGTCCACTTGTTGCAGATTTCAATCAAGAACTGCAGCCATTCCCAAAATATCCTCTTCTCTTTTGGGTCGAGCTGGATGGCTGTTTGAAGAAAATGAGTGGATTCAGGATCAAGAGCCTTTCTGGAGGAATTTAAGTCTGTTTGAGGATTATGACTTCTTCATCCAGTACAAAGCCAGCAGAGAAAGTGCTATAATGCTAGCCCTTAAAGGCCTGGCTTAGCCATGCATTCCAGATGGTGATATAGTACTGATAAAAACTCTGTCAAGGAACTACATTTATGGAGACATATCTTCAAAACATTAGTAAAGTTGAAGAAAGTTTGAACACTCAAGCTCTAATTCAGATGTCAGAGAAGAAACATGTAAACCCCACATGAAAAATCCTAATCACCTGCAGCAACTCTTTACACTCAACATTTCTTTTTCTCACTCTGACACTACATTCATAATTCTCCCTCCTGTTACTCACACATTATTTCCTATTTGTGTGCATGTGTGACTATCAGAAAGTAAGAGGCTTTGCTAATCATCCCCAGCCCCATTCTTGCACACCCTCTTCAGCTAACATACTGTATAACTGCTGGTCTGCTTATTACTGTATCAAGTCCTTTCTACTCTCACTCTCAGCCTCCTATCGCTGCCACCACTCATATTCACAGTGCTGGCTAACTGCCGTATAAACTACTACACCTACACTCGTCTACTTCATAAATTACAGTTAGTACACCTACACACCTCTCCCGTCAGCGCTTATCAGCATTCACTTCAATGCATTTCCTCTGTGCTCCACTAGCAGTGTGCTACCTGGCTTCTATTTCTGAGATGATGCGTACTGCCACTTTCTCCAGGGAAAAAAAAGGAGGAGGTTATAATCATTTTCCAAGCTCTCATTAGCTTCTGGTGTATACAGCTGCTGTGCATACAGTATTGGGAAAGTGTAGAGTTTGAAGGCTTAAATCTAAACATATATCTCCGTGTGGACTCCGACTCAAATCTGTCATTATTTACCCTGTTTACAGCATAACTTGAAAACAAAACAAGGAATCAATACGGAACGTGGACAGATTACTGTATGTGCCAATATTTCAGACAGCTTTGATAAAGGGCTCTGGGCTTCTAATAGATTCTTTAGGGAATACACTCCATTTACCTTAAGCTTAAAGAGGGGGATGTTCGCCAATTGCAAATAGGATCATTAATTAGCTGTTGATAAATCGATTTAGTCTCCTTAAAACCAACTTGTAAAGGTACATGGATGTTTACCATGCAGCAGGTGGTTGTATAAAATAATATAACTCTCCCAAAGCTTATTTCTATGTCTATCCTATTTAATTGAAGGAAAGTAAAAGTGTGTCCCATGTCTACAATTGCGAAAGCCACTTGGTAAACCCTGCAATCCTTAAATAATCTACATGGGTTTAGAACCACTTGTTGGAAAGCAAGAAGGACTAACCCTTATCTGCAGCCCTCCGCACAGCACGCCATGAGCATTTACCGTTTTTTACCAAAGCCTTGCATTTTTTTACTAAAAGAACTCCACCTGCTTTTAGCTGAATATTTGACAATATTACTTTAAGAATAATAAGTTCTTAGCTCACTAGTGTCCAGTGGATAGTCAGAAGCTAACACAAGCAATGGCCAACAAAACCATCAATCCAGAACAGACAAGTGTGAAGAGAGAAAACTCCAGTCTCAGCAGTAGACAGCCTCTAACAGTTAGAAGTATCACAAGTCTGTAACGGAGCTTTGAGGAGCTCTTTGAACTGTTAGCCACAGTTATTTTCTACTTCACACTTTTAGTGTTTATCTTGTCCCGTATCAAACACTCCGTCACACAGAAAAAAAAAGAGGACAGTTAGACAAACACAGTGAGCCAAGCCTCTTGAGCAATGGGAGCCTTGAGCGAGGAGGAGAGGAAAGAAGGTGCTCCTACAGACAGCCGCAGCAGGGGGGGAACTATAGCCACATCAATGACTAACACTCACAGCAAGGCCACCTCCCCTCACTTTGAAAATAAAATAAATTAAACAACAAAGGGCACACTGACATTCAGTGCTGCCTTTCAGTTTGTTGCTCCATCTAACAGCTTGTACCATGACCATCACATGCGTATGTAAAAGGTACTGTATTTCCAAGCATTATACACAAAAGGTTTATTGTTTGTCTGAGAATACCTATCAAAACAACTATGATAGTTTAAAACATTGATGAATAGATGAAACAAACAAAAAGTTACCTGATGCTCTGGCCTGGCCATCCAATGGGAGGAGAGAGACCCCATATCTCCATGCTTCTTCCTGCGATGCATTACACACAATCAATAATGGAAAAATATACACTGCTAAAGGCCTTAGCCGCACTGCCGACGAGAGGCATTGATAAATGATTTTCTGCCAGTTATAACAGCAAGGTGCACCCAGTGAAGAGAGAGGAAGGCCTTTTTAATAGTGTAAGGAGAGTATAAAATCAACCCCAGGAGGGCCTCCGCTGGAAAGAGGGGATGCTGCATCTCTCAGCTCTACTTTAGACCAAAGCCTTCATTTTCCCATTGTACTTGTCTCTGCCTTCTGTTGAAACGTTTCCAGGTTATGATTTATCATAGAGAAGAACCGCTATAAACACCTATCCAAAAACATAAACACAACAATCCCTGCATTTTAGGCACAGACAGAAATTGTCCATTGCTTTGCTGCTATGAAAAGCAGACAATATGATTCTGATGTACATTAATTACTGAAACATGTCATATGAAAAATAAATGTTACATTTCATCACAAACAAAGTCCTTGTGAAAAATCATAACTATACTTAAAAATGGTGGCCTGTTACAATGGCCAGTAGAAATGGTCTGTGCATTCCATAAGTCAGCAATGTAAAATCCTGTAGGGCAATACATAGCTAGCATACCTTTATTATCTCTAGGTAGAAAAAAAAAGAATGCTTAAGAGGAGTGAAAAGTTTCCAAAGGTCAGGAATTAATCAAACTCATTACCTGTGGAAAAGAGGGATTATTGCTGGGTTCCTGCTAACTGCTTTTGCCCAGTTTGAACCTGTTTTCTTTTCAAAGCACCACAGATTCCCATAGGGGCAGGTGTCCAGAAATACTCCTTTAAAATGGGGATAAGTGAATTATAAGGGTCCTTCTGGGCCTGTAGGAAACAGATTGGAAGATTTTCTAAAAAGCAGGGGAAATGCAAACAGAAATAAACAGACAGTATGCAGCAGACATTTGGTCATGATACTGTAATAAACAATTTTGCCTGTTTATTAATTGCATGGTTGCTGTGTTCAGCAAAGCCTGATAACAACCCAATTCTCTGTCATGCACTAGAAACAGTCAATGCCATGCTAGCTGGGGAGAGACAATCCTGCTTACTGGCCATAAGGGCCAGTAGCTACCACTTGATCCGGTAAATACTGCAGATGAAAGGGGGAGAGAAAGGGAGAGAGGGAGAGGGGTGTGGGAGTGATGGTTTATATGCCCATGAACCCAGTGTGATGGGCACTCCAGTCCACTTTCCTCTCTCAGTGCTCAGATTCCAGAAGTTTCAGAGAGCTTCAAGCACTTATCACAGAGGGTTGAAAATCTACAGCAGGCAGCTCACAGACAGAGCAGAAGCAGACAGACAAGACAAGCCTGAATGGACACAGACCTTTTACGTATTGGAAAAATATTAGCCAGTCGTTACCGCAAATGTCTTTCGAAATAATTTGGATGTCAATGCAAAACAACAGGGGGCTAGTTAAATGTTTCTGAATGGAGATGGATGTTGTGAAATAATAGCAAAGCCGATGTATATTAATGATACATCCATATCCTCTCTGAGGAGCAAACAAACCTCTGTATGACAATTTAGAGATACAAGATGTAGGACCTAATGTTGTATAGCCTACCTACTGGTATAAGACATTACATGCTTTGTATTCTTTTTTTTATGCAGTGAACTAGTTGAAATGGCAATATTAACATATAGCATATTTGCAACATACATTTTGTTCATATGAAATATTTTTACTTAATATGTTTACAAAATATTTTAATGTTTGCCATTTTGATAGCACATTGCCTATAATTGACAATTTGCTGTCTATCCTTAGATAATGAATCTGAGTGTGCACTGTCATACAAAATGATGTTGCATAATGCCCTAATATATATATATATATATATATATATATATATATATATATATATATATATATATATATATATATAAATTATTATTTCGTTACAGCTAGAAACAACAACTGCATTAAGGCAAAGGGGGATTGAGATATCAGTTATTTTTTCATACACAACCAACTATGGGCCTAATTCAGGCTAATTATGTTGTAGCTCTATTTCCTGCCGTGTGGCCAGTGCCAGGCTTTAATACACTATTGTGTTCATATGAAAACATGCAGATTGGTACAGCCTCCTCTTGGCAACACTGGGCACTGTAATTTCAAACTCCAGACCACAAGCAGAATTAGTTTGATGACATTTTTTTTCCATTCATGAAGTATTCCCAAATATACGTTACCAAATGAGTACAGTGATCATTAATATCATTAGGCTATGATCTAATATGGGACATTTGACCACATTTAGGTTAATTCATTGTTGAAAGGTCATTGTGAATGAAAACTGCACTTTATACCTAAACCCAAACACAATTTTGTAATGACAGCAACATGATACTTCATTCACCATAAAAATGTAATTCACTCAATCTTCTCTTTTGTGTGTTCTCCTTATCTTTTCATTGTTTTATCTAATTTTATGGTTATAAAGCTCTCTCACACATGGAATAAAAAAGAAATAGTAAACGCTCTAAGGGAAGTCCGGCTTGTAAATGTGCACAATAATCCACATTATATAGCCTACATGTCATTTCGGAGTGCGGTCAGAGTGACGCAGTGTCAAATCTGTGTGACAGATTTAGGTGAAAGCTGGTGAAGGGAGCATGCATGGCGAGAGCGGCTTAGGGCTGAATAAGACACCCTCTAGAAGGGCTCCAGCAGGCAGAAAGGAGCCCTACTCACCACTGAGCTCAGCCTAGGCCACAACTTCCCACCAGCACACACAAACAAGCCCCTGACACCATTGCCATCTCCTGACCATGTCGACACACCACAAGGCTTCCTTCTCAGCTTTTTGGGCCTCTCTTTAAGTTAAGACAATATCATATTTGAAACAGGAGATGGATTAAGCCTAACTTGAAAATGTAAAACCAAAGCATTGAGGCAAATGTGCATGATACATGTCCTGTTTACTTCAATAGGAATGCACAAAACACAATAATACATTTGAAAACTAATCTAGTCAAATACTACCTGGATCTTTCCGAAGTGTACAAATGACTGTAATAGAGCCAAAGAAAGTTGGTGAGATATGATAAGAACATACAAGGCAGGCTCTCAGAAGAGTTTCTTCTTTAGGCTATATTCTTTATGTAATGTCTCCCTCTTTTGGCTATATTAGGACATTTAATAGATGTGTTTCCAAATAGGCCTACACACAAAACAACACTACATGTGCATTGTATCCAACAATAGAACAATATGCTCTGTGCATTGTTGGGGTGTAGTGAACTACATGTAGTTTAACTAATTAAACTACATTTCACAGTAGCTTGGTGGTAGTTGAACTAAATTCAAATATTGGTGGTGTTTTCAGTAGTTAATCATTACTGTTTTGCCATGTAGCAGTGTAGCTAACTACTGGAACTACACACTACTTATTTTGCAAAATGAAAATAAAATATGGATGAAGTAGGCAATAATTTTCTTTCTTTTTCAACATCAGACCTGCCAAATTCTCACTTGAAACATTGTTTTTGTGTTTAATAGGATAAATTACACATTATGTTCACATCTGACTCCAGAGTTATCTGTCTTGCCATTTGTATTCTGTAACATTTCAGATTCTGAACATTTTAGATACTACTACACTGTTGGAGCTAGGAACAGAAGCCTTTCACTACACCTACAACAACATCTGCAAAATATGTGTATGTGACCAATAACATTTGTTTGATTTTGATTTGATTTGATTTAGATATGATACTTTTTCACCAAGTAGTATTTTTTTTTTTTTTACCTTTATTTAGTTTGGAAGTAACTTTAGTTAAGTAAACTATATTTTTCTTATTAAGAGTAGCTTTAGTGTAGCTTAACTTTCTCCAGTGTGAAGTAACTGGCAGCTCGGTAAACTATATTTTCAGAGTAGCTTCCCAAACACTGGCTTTGTGTAAAGCATGTGGAAGTGTAGCTAGCAAGCTAGGCTATGCTATTACAAGTGTAAAGATATTTATTTGAAAATGTTGTATTTAAATGGTAGCCTGCACAGGATGGATAAAAAAAATAATGCTATCAATTAAAAATGACAAATAATAGACCTTCCTGCTTATGATGTTTTGCTCTTGGTAGTGACTGATAACAATCTGCATGTCACAAAACAGCTATTAACAGTGGTCTTATGGGGCAGGGTAGCTTTTTAGTCAACTAAACTGAGGACAGCCTGACATCTAGTGGACAAAGAATAAACTGCTTCTAGAACGTAAAAGGCTGCAATAGTTGCTTTTTGTTAGGCCTATGGACTTGCAAATTGGTTAGACCTTCACATTGTGCTCTCTCCTCAGGACACTTGTTCAGAGGGGCTAGCCAACAACACAGCTAACACAATCACTTCAAACTGAAGCTGGAAAGACAGCAAACAAGCTGCACTTTGTTTCGTTTGAACTTTTTTCTATTGATAGTTCTTTGTATATATATATATATAAATGATGCTGATTCATGATTTCGACTGGCTGATTAAAGCTGCCTGCCTGTCTGTCTCATCCCGACAAGTTCATTACTATGTGACAGCTGGAGATCGAATTTGTATATTGAAACAATGTTGCAAATGTCGGAGAGACAGACAGCAAGGTTTATACAAATCTCCACTGTTGAAAACTAAATGTTAGTCTAAAAGAAATGTGAGATAATGTCTAGATGCCCTTTATAGTGGAGATCAAGTTTATAAATTGCCTGGCTGGGCTGATGAGACAGTGGATTCCGCAGTTAGATGGAACAGAGAAAATAGGCATTTTAACGTCTTAGATTTAGTCGGTGGTAACTTCTGGAATAGACACCGTCTGGAATGCACTTTTAACCAATCAGCATTCAGGATTAGACCCAACCGATGAAGAATTTATAATAGGGAACACATTTTAAGGTACTATGTCCTTATTAGTCCCACATTGAGACAGCTTACTGTGAGCAAAAGCATATCATGTTAGCCTGAATCTAAGGGATTGTGTAGTTTCATGAGATATAAGCTTCCATAGTGTATCTTTAAATTAGAATAACCACTATGTATTAGGACTTCCTGAAAGTATATAGTGTTCTCCATATGTATTTGGACAGTGATGCAATTATTACAATTTTTTTTGATTAGCCTATGATTCAGTGAGCGACAATTTCCTCTTGTAGATATTGATGCGTTATACAGTGAGGGAAAAAAAGTATTTGATCCCCTGCTGATTTTGTACGTTTGCCCACTGACAAAGAAATGATCAGCCTATAATTTTAATGGTAGGTTTATTTGAACAGTGAGAGACAGAATAACAACAACAAAATCCAGAAAAACACATGTCAAAAATGTTATAAATTGATTTGCATTTTAATGAGGGAAATAAATATTTGACCCCCTCTCAATCAGAAAGATTTCTGGCTCCCAGGTGTCTTATATACAGGTAACGCGCTGAGATTAGGAGCACACTCTTAAAGGGAGTGCTCCTAATCTCAGTTTGTTACCTGTATAAAAGATACATGTCCACAGAAGCAATCAATCAATCAGATTCCAAACTCTCCACCATGGCCAAGACCAAAGAGCTCTCCAAGGATGTCAGGGACAAGATTGTAGACCTACACAAGGCTGGAATGGGCTACAAGACCATCGCCAAGCAGCTTGGTGAGAAGGTGACAACAGTTGGTGCGATTATTCACAAATGGAAGAAACATAAAAGAACTGTCAATCTCCCTCGGCCTGGGGCTCCATGCAAGATCTCACCTCGTGGAGTTGCAATGATCATGAGAACGGTGAGGAATCAGCCCAGAACTACACGGGTAAGATATTGTCAATGATCTCAAGGCAGCTGGGACCATAGTCACCAAGAAAACAATTGGTAACACACTACGCCGTGAAGGACTGAAATCCTGCAGCGCCCGCAAGGTCCCCCTGCTCAAGAAAGCACATATACAGGGCCGTCTGAAGGTTGCCAATGAACATCTGAATGATTCAGAGGAGAACTGGGTGAAAGTGTTGTGGTCAGATGAGACCAAAATTGAGCTCTTTGGCACCAACTCAACTCGCCGTGTTTGGAGGAGGTGGAATGCTGCCTATGACCCCAAGAACACCATCCCCACCGTCAAACATGGAGGTGGAAACATTATGCTTTGGGGGTGTTTTTCTGCTAAGGGGACAGGACAAGTTCACCGCATCAAAGGGACGATGGACGGGGCCAGGTACTGTCAAATCTTGGGTGAGAACCTCCTTCCCTCAGCCAGGGCATTGAAAATGGGTCGTGGATGGGTATTCCAGCATGACAATGACCCAAAACACATGGCCAAGGCAACAAAGGAGTGGCTCAAGAAGAAGCACATTAAGGTCCTGGAGTGGCCTAGCCAGGCTCCAGACCTTAATCCCATAGAAAATCTGTGGAGGGAGCTGAAGGTTTGAGTTGCCAAACGTCAGCCTCGAAACCTTAATGACTTGGAGAAGATATGCAAAGAGGAGTGGAACAAAATCCCTCCTGAGATATGTGCAAACCTGGTGGCCAACTACAAGAAACGTCTGACCTCTGTGATTGCCAACAAGGGTTTTGCCACCAAGTACTAAGTCATGTTTTGCAGAGGGGTCAAATACTTATTTACCTCATTAAAATGCAAATCAATTTATAAAATTTTTGACATGTGTTTTTCTGGATTTTTTTGTTTGTTATTCTGTCTCTCACTGTTCAAATAAACCTACCATTAAAAATATAGACTGATCATGTCTTTGTCAGTGGGCAAACATACAAAATCAGCAGGGGATCAAATACTTTTTTTCCTCACTGTATGTGATTTCATATAGGGTGATTTCATATAGCGCACACTTTCATGAATCTGGTCTTCTGTAGGCCAAATGGATTTAGTAGTTTTGACAATATGGCTGTGAGTTATTTTTAAGTGGGACCATGGCCCTGCACAGACCTTTGGGAGGTCAGGTGCTGCAAGTGAAAAAGAGCCCTCTCAAAAAAAAACAAGAACAACAACAAACAAACAACAACTTTCACTTAAATTCCTTAAATGTATACACACAATGTAATTGCAATACAAAACAGCTTCTCCCACTAGGGTAGAGTTTTTCCTGGTCAGGTCTTGATGTTTGCTTTTTATCAACTCTTAAATCAGATTTTTACACTGTGTGACCCTGTACAGTCCAGTGGGTTGTTAAATCATGAAACTGTAAACTGTAGGAAAAAATTTAATGAAAAAATCTGTTCCCTTCCGAAGTTCTGTTTTGGCCGAGAGAAGAGAGTTTTAAATGTATTTAATGCTACAGTTACAGTACGTATTTGAAACTGATACAGCAGTCACCTGTGCAATTTGTTTATAATGCCACCAGACACCCAGATATGGAAAAGATTTCCTCCTTGAAAACCAACAAACTACATTCTGTTCCAGTCTCTCCTGTTTTATTCATAACCAGCAGGCAGGCAGAACTTTCAGGAAATATGAGGTAACTACATCCTTATTGACCCAGAGATCGTATCTCATGTATTTTTTTTGTTCCTCTCATCATATAAGCACAGACAACGATGATGACGATGATGATGGTGATGAATATTAAGATGATTACATGCATGGGTTGCAGAGGAAGAAGGGAAGGTGAGTTTAATAGCCCTGCTCTCTCCAGAGCTTCATCTACATTAGGCACAAGTTGTCTCTCATAGTCCCAGACCCTCTTGTCTTCATGCAGCTCTTCCTTGGGCAGTCCTCCTCGTAGGGGAACTCTGACATGGACAATATGACACAATTTAGGAGGAACCTTCACCGTCTGCCCGAAGTCTTGGAGGGTTGGTAGATTCTAACCTGGGCCGTACTATCATCTTGGAGGGGTGGTAGATGCGATAGTCTGGCTCCTCTCTGTAGATGTGCTCCATGATGTTGATCCCTGGTACATCCCTCCAGCGGGGCCGTTTAAACCTTCCACTGGGCTCAAACTGGGATTTAGGGAAGATGTGGTTCTCTATGAGGAACACTTCGGCCTGGGGAGGTGGAGGAAGAGAGGGAGAGAGGGACAGAGAAGGTGAGGGAGAGAGGGACAGAGAAGGTGAGAGAGAGAGCGACAGAGAAGGTGAGAGAGAGAGAGACAGAGAGGGTGAGAGAGAGAGAGACAGAGAAGGTAGAGAGAGAGAGAGAGAGAGAGAGAGAGAGAGAGAGAGAGAGAGAGAGAGAGAGAGAGAGAGAGAGAGAGAAGGTGAGAGAGAGAGAGAGAGACGGAGAGAGAGAGAGAAAGAGACAGAGAAGGTGAGAGAGAGAGAGACGGAGAGAGAGAGAGAGAAAGAGACAGACACACACACAGAGAGAGAGAGAGAGAGAGAGAGAGAGAGAGAGAGACGGAGAGAGAGAGAGAGAAAGAAACAGAGAAGGTGAGAGAGAGAGAGACGGAGAGAGAGAGAGAGAAAGAGACAGACACACACACAGAGAGAGAGAGAGAGAGAGAGAGAGAGAGAGAGAGAGAGAGAGAGAGAGAGAGAGAGAGAGAGAGAGAGAGAGAGAATGACCTTTCTAGGGCTGTATACAGTTTTCTTAAGAATTCTTTTTTTTAAATTAAATGTCCAATCTTTTTTTTTTACCCAGATCAGATTTGCACATTTCACACTAATGTAGCCTATGAAATAGCATGCAGATGCAATGCTCACTCATTTTCTGTCACTAACCAGGTTTTCATCCAAACTTTTTATGCGTGTAAAGTACGTTTGATTAAAAAAATGTCAAGACAGGCCTGATGGAAACAGCAAATTTGTCTGTAAACTTTCCAAATGTCGACAAAACAAAATACACTAGACAAGGTGGAATCTTTTTGTGTCGGGTAAATTTATTACGCGAGAAATGGCGTTGGAAATGCTTTTATACTCAAATATTGATACAAAACCATAATTTTGAAGTAAACTTGGATTCATGTGATGGTCTGTTGTGTGGTCCTCTCACTACAACACGGGAAAGCATGCAGTTTATTAGGCTACAGATTAAAAGTTATGATGAACTTCACATGGTGGTGAAAGTACACGGTGACGAGCTTGATTCTCCTTTCCAATAAATATTGAGGGTCTTATTCTGGTGACATGATGATCGATGCTTAGCTGCCGGTTTTTTTATTAAATTTTTTTACCCCATTTTCTCCTCAATTGGTAGTTACAGTCTTGTCCCATCGCTGCAACTCCCGTACGGACTCAGGAGAGGCGAAGGTCGAGAGCCATGCGTCCTCCGAAACACGACCCTGCCAAACCGCACTGCTTCTTGACACACTGCTCGCTTAACCCGGAAGCCAGCCACACCAATGTGTCGGAGGAAGCACTGTACAACTGGCGACTGTCAGCGTGCATGCGCCCGCCCCGCCACAGGAGTCGCTAGAGCGCGATGGGACAAGGACATCCCGGCCGGCCAAACCCTCCCCTAACCCGAACGACGCTGGGCCAATTGTGCGTCGCCTCATGGGTCTCCCGGTCGTGGCCGGCTGCGACACAGCCCGGGATCGAACCCGGACCTGTAGTGACGCCTCAAGCACTGCAGTGCCTTAGACCGCTGCGCCACTCGGGAGGCCGGCTGCCATTTGACAAATACAAATAATCTTGCTATTTTGTCCATAATTGTCACGATCGTCAGGGTAAGGAGTAGACCAAGGCGCAGCGTGATGAACAAACATGACTTTAATTAGTTAAAGCACGAAACAAAACAAGAAACGACTCGTGAAGTCCACGGTATCAATGACCGAACACGGAACAAAAACCCACAACCACAAAGGGAAAACATACAGTTTAAATATGGCTCCCAATCAGAGACAACCAGCCAACAGCTGACACTCATTGCCTCTGATTGGGAGTCACTCAGGCAAACATAGAATACAACAAACTAGAAAGAACACCAACATAGAAATACACACATAGAAATGAACACACCCTGGCTCAACATAATGAGTCCCAGAGCCAGGGTGTGACAGTACCCCTAAAGGCGCGGACTGCGACCGCGCCTCAATAAGAGCAAAACAGGGGAGGGCTGGGTGGGCATACCTCCTCGGCGGCGGTTCTGGCTCCGGCCTTGCCCACCACCCTCCAATAATCCCCCCATAGCGCCCCTGGTCCGGTCTGGCCCCGCTGGCTGGAGCTGACCTGAACGTAGCAGGAACGGCTAGCTTCAGCTCCGTTGTGGAGCAATTGAGCGGTACCTGATTTGGCACCGGTGACCCAGGCACGGGTTGTGCCGGACTGACGACGCGCACCCCTGGCTTGGTGCGTGAGGCCGGACGGACGGACCGGGCTGACGATGCGCACCCTGGCTTGGTGCGTGGAGCAGCAACGGGCCGGACCGGGCTGACGATACGCACCCCTGGCTTGGTGCGTGGAGCCGGAACGGGCCTCACCGGACTGGACGACTCGCACCCTGGCTTGGTGCGTGGAGCAGCAACGGGCGGACCGGGCTGACGATGCGCACCCTGGCTTGGTGCGTGGAGCCGAACGGGCTTTACAGGGGCTGACGACTCGCACCCCTGGCTTGGTGCGAGTAGCAGGAACGGGCTGGACCAGGCTGACGACTCGCACCCCTGGCTTGGTGTTAGTAGCAGGAACGTTCTGGACCAGGCTGACGACTCGCACCCCTGGCTTGGTGCGAGTGGCAGGAACAGGCCGGGCCGGGCTGGCGACTCGCACCCCTGGCTTGGTGCGAGTGGCAGGAACAGGCCGGGCCGGGCTGGCGACGCGCACCGTAGGCTTGGTGCGAGTGGCAGGAAAAGGCCGGGCCGGGCTGGCGACGCACACCGTAGGCTTGATGCGAGTGGCAGGAACAGGCCGGGCCGGGCTGGCGACGCGCACCGTAGACTTGGTGCGTGGAGCAGGGACAGGCCGGGCTGGGCTGGCGACGCACCCCGTAGGCTTGGTGCGTGGAGCAGGGACAGGCCGGGCTGGGCTGGCGACGCACCCCGTGAGGCTTGGTGCGTGGAGCAGGGACAGGCCGGGCTGGGCTGGCGACGCACACCGTAGGCTTGGTGCGTGGAGCAGGGACAGGCCGAACCGGGCTGTGGAGATGGATAGGAGACCTGGAGTGAAGAGCGGCCACAACCCGTCCTGGCTGAATGCCTACCCTCACACACTCTGTGTGAGGCATCCGCACAGGACGTACAGGGGCTGTGTACCCGTACTGGCATAACAGCACGTGACACTGGAGCAGGATATCCGGGACCGCGGAGAGGCATTGGAGACCACGAGCGTTGAGCCGGGCACACTCCGTCCCTGGCTGCATACCCCCTTCGCACGACACGTGCGGGGTGCTCGCACAGGACATACAGGACTATGCCGGACCACTCGTGGCACAGTACGCCGCTCCGCATACCGCGGAACCTGCCCCGTCCCATGCTGCCATGCCTGAGTACGGGAAGTTGGTTCCGCTCTCCATCCAGGCTCCGCCAACCTGCCTTCTGGCCCCCCTAACCCGGTGGCCTCCTCTCCAAATCGCCCT
This sequence comes from Coregonus clupeaformis, assembly GCF_020615455.1. Classification (NCBI taxonomy): domain Eukaryota; kingdom Metazoa; phylum Chordata; class Actinopteri; order Salmoniformes; family Salmonidae; genus Coregonus; species Coregonus clupeaformis. The sequence continues at coordinate 11,090,365 of NC_059195.1, read as the reverse complement.
GTGGCAGCCTCCTGCTGCCCAGCCGCCCATGCCGTGTGCCCCCCCCTAAAAAATGTTTGGGGTTGCCTCTCGTCCGTCCGACGAATGGCACTGCTGACGCCGCTGCTCCTCTCTCGCCAGGGCCTTAATCCTAGCCCAAGGTCCCTTGCCCCCGAGCATGTCCTCCCAGGACCACGATTTGCCCACCTGGGCCATCGCCAACCTCTCCATCTCCTTACCCGGCGCTTCCTCCCATGTCCAGTCTGCCTGCTCCTGGACACGCTGCTTGGTCCTTTTATGGTGGGTTCTTCTGTCACGATCGTCAGGGAGAGACCAAGGCGCAGCGTGATGAACAAACATACTTTAATTAGTTAAAGTGTAAAACCAATACAAAACAAGAAACGACTCGTGAAGTCCACGGTGACAATGACCGACAAGGAACAAGAACCCACAAACACAAAAGGAAAACAGACAGTATAAATATGGCTCCCAATCAGAGACAACCAGCCAACAGCTGACACTCGTTGCCTCTGATTGGGAGTCACTCAGGCCAACATAGAAATACACAACCTAGAACCCCCAACATAGAAATAGAACACATAGAATGAACACACCCTGGCTCAACATATAGAGTCCCAGAGCCAGGGTGTGACAATAATAATCTCATCATGTTGGCTAGAGCGCACGTGCAAAGACCAGAGTGGGCATATTCGCTATATAACGCAACATTTTTATGGACAAAACCATCAGTAGAGTTGAAAATGCGATGGAAACACATTTAACTTGTATTTTTTATTCGGTACGTGGGAATTTAACCGCAAAAGTTATTTTTATGAGCACTACAGGTAGTTGTCTTGGTAACGCAGGTCAGGTGCAAAGGGGCCCTGCTTTTCAAAAGTTATCTGATTGGATTTCAGCAATCGGGTAGGATTAAATGTTACAATTGGGTTTTTCAAAACTCAGAAATTAGATTCTGATCCTCCAGATAGGGTTCGGATTTGGTAATCCAATCTGACCTTTAAATTGTATTATTTTATTTTTTTTAACTCAAAAAGGTAATGATTAGGATCGTTTTGATGCCGAAAATCTGGATTATCTTGATCCCACTGGAAGGGTTGATTCAGAGTGGATTTAGAAAGGTGAAAGGCACTACAAGCAAGACATGTCAACATAACTAAGGTGAGGAGGTTTAAAAAATGTTCATACATCTGAAAACTAAAGGTTTTTTATGTTAAATTGACCACAGTATAGGTACAGTTGAAGTCGGAAGTTTACATAAACTTAGGTTGGAGTCATTAAAACTCGTTTTTCAACCACTCCACAAATTTCTTGTTAACAAACTATAGTTTTGGCAAGTCGGTTAGGACATCTACTATGTGCATGACACAAGTAATTTTTCCAACAATTGTTTACATTATTTCACTTATAATTCACTGTATCACAATTCCAGTGGGTCAGAAGTTTACATACACTAAGTTGACGGTGCCTTTAAACAGCTTGGAAAATTCCAGAAAATTATGTCATGGCTTTAGAAGCTTCTGAAAGGCTAATTGACATCATTTCAGTCAATTGGAGGTGTACCTGTGGATGTATTTCAAGGCCTACCTTCAAACTCAGCGCCTCTTTGCTTGACATCATGGGAAAATCAAAGGAAATCAGCCAAGACCTCAGCAATTTGCATATACTCCAGAATGTTATGAAGAGTGATCAGATGAATTGCAATTAATTGCAAAGTCCCTCTTTGCCATGAAAATGAACTTAATCCCAATCCCATTTCAGCCCTGCCACAAAAGGACCAGCTGACATGTCAGTGATTCTCTCGTTAACACAGGTGAGAGTGTTGACGAGGACAAGGCTGGAGATCACTCTGTCATGCTGATTGAGTTCGAATAACAGACTGGAAGCTTTAAAAGGAGGGTGGTGCTTGAAATCATTGTTCTTCCTCTGTTAACCATGGTTACCTGCAAGGAAACACGTGCCGTCATCATTGCTTTGCACAAAAAGGGCTTCACAGGCAAGGATATTGCTGCTAGTAAGATTGCACCTAAATCAACCATTTATCGGATCATCAAGAACTTCAAGGAGAGAGGTTCAATTGTTGTGAAGAAGACTTCAGGGCGCCCAGGAAAGTCCAGCAAGCGCCAGGACCGTCTCCTAAAGTTGATTAAGCTGCAGGATCGGGGCACCACCAGTGCAGAGCTTGCTCAGGAATGGCAGCAGGCAGGTGTGAGTGCATCCGCACGCACAGTGAGGCGAAGACTTTTGGAGGATGGCTTGGTGTCAAGAAGGGCAGCGAGGAAGCCACTTATCTCCAGGAAAAACATCAGGGACAAACTGATATTCTGCAAAAGGTATAGGGATTGGACTGCTGAGGACTGGGGTAAAGTCATTTTCTGTGATGAATCCCCTTTCCGATTGTTTGGGGCATGCGGAAAAAAGCTTGTCCGGAGAAGACAAGGTGAGCACTACCATCAGTCCTGTGTCATGCCAACAGTAGAGCATCCTGAGACCATTCATGTGTGGGGTTGCTTCTCAACCAAGGGAGTGGGCTCACTCACAATTTTGCCTAAGAACACAGCCATGAATAAAGAATGGTACCAACACATCCTCTGAGAGCAACTTCTTCCAACTATCCAAGAACAGTTTTGTGACGAACAATGCCTTTTTCCAGCATGATGGAGCATCTTGCCATAAGGCAAAAGTGATAACTAAGTGGCTCGGGGAACAAAACATCTACATTTTGGGTCCATGGCCAGGAAACTCCCCAGACCTTAATCCCATTAAGAACTTGTGGTCAATCCTCAAGAGGCGGGTGGACAAATAAAAACCCACAAATTCTGACAAACTCCAAGCATTGATTATGCAAGAATGGGCTGCCATCATTCAGGATTTGGCCCAGAAGTTAATTGACAGCATGCCAGGGCGGATTGCAGAGGTCTTGAAAAAGAAGGGTCAACACTGCAAATATTGACTCTTTGCATAAACTTAATGTAATTGTCAATAAAAGCCTTTGACACTTATGGAATGCTTGTAATTATACTTCAGTATACCATAGTAACATCTGACCAAAATATCTAAAAACACTGAAGCAGCAAACTTTGTGAAGACCAATACTTGTGTCATTCTCAAAACTTTTGACCACGACTGTATATTCGTGTTTGTTTTGGGCTTCGTCCCCGTCATTTTCCATGACGTACCTAATGTTGGGTAGAGTAATAAAAAAAAACTATTACGCATTCCTGCGCCTGTCTTCTATCAGCATACAACGTGACAATGCCAAGCGTCACGTCTGGAGGAAACCTGGCACCATCCCTACGGTGAAGCATGGTGGTGGCAGCATGCTGTGGGGATGTTTTTTAGCAGCAGGGACTGGGAGACTAGTCAGACACCTGACAAGGCCCAAATCCCTGTCATTCACATGAGAAAGAGACGTGGGTTAGGGTGCCTTGTAAGGACCCGACGGCGAGCGAGTAATCTTCCTCTTCCATCAGTCCTATTAGCCAACGTACAATCATGGAAAACAAAATAGACGACCTAAGATCAAGGATATCCTACCAACGGGACATTAAAAACTGTAATATCTTATGTTTCACCGAGTCGTGGCTGAACGACGACATGGATAACATACAGCTGGCGGGATATACGCTACATCGGCAGGATAAAACGGCTGACTCCGGTAAGACAAGGGGTGGCGGTCTGTGTATATTTGTAAACAACAAGAAGTCTCAAGGTTTTGCTCGCCTAAGGTAGAGTATCTCATCATAAGCTGTAGACCACACTATTTACCAAGAGAGTTTTCTTCTATATTTTTTGTAGCTGTCTATTTACCACCACATACCGATGCTGGCACTAAGATTGAACTCAATGAGCTGTATAAGGCCATAAGCAAACAGGAAAACGCTCATCCAGAGGCAGCGCTCCTAGTGGCCGGGTTTACTTTAATGCAGGGAAACTTAAATCCGTTCTACCTAATTTCTACCAGCATGTTAAATGTGCAACCAGAGGAAAAAAAACTCTAGACCACCTTTACTCCACACAAAGAGATGCCTACAACGCTCTCCGTCGCCCTCCATTTGGCAAATCTGACCATAATTCTATCCTCCTGATTCCTGCTTATAAGCAAAAACTAAAGCAGGAAGCACCAGTGACTCGGTTAATAAGGAAGTGGTCAGATGATGCAGATGCTAAGTTACAGGACCGATGGCATTGAGTAGTTTACCACATCAGTCACCGGTTTCATTAATAAGTGCGTCGACGACGTCGTCCCCAGAGTGACCCTAAGTACATATCTCAACCAGAAGCCATGGATTACAGGCAACATCTGCACTGAGCTAAAGAGTAGAGCTTCCGCTTTCAAGGAGCGGGACACTGATCCAGGAGCTTATGTAGCGGACATGAGTCAGGCATGGTTGTTCATGGTCACGTGATGAGGTAGCCCTGCCTGCAAACTTCAAAAACCAGTGTCTGCCATTGGACCAAGGGGGAATTACCTCTTTTTTTTTTTTTTAATTTTTTTTTTTTGTATTTCGTTTTTATTTCTTTATTATTTTATTATTATTATTATTATTTATTTATTTTATTTGGGGGGAATGGATCAGCTTAATATTGCAGATAGATTGTATCTTCTATCAATGTAATTGTCTGCATCACTTCCAATCCCCCATGTTTTTGTTTATTATTATTATAATTTTTTTTTATATATATATACTACCCTTTATTACTTTTCAACCCCACCATCCTTTCCCTACTTGAAGTAATTAGTGAACAACAATGCCCAGGCCTCTACTTCCGGTCTATACTTACTATCTACACCTTATGGACAGAGTTAATTTTACAATAATTATATTATATATATATATTTTATTTATTTTTTGCTCCTGAACTTCTTCTACTCTCAACCTCTCCGATCATTTTCATGAGGAATTACCTCTTGGTCTAATGGTCTAAGACATCAGTTGCTCCCGTGGAAGACCCGGGTTCATGTCCTGTATGTTACATTGGCGCCCAACGTGGGCCAGTCTCTCATGGGGGAGGAGGTCAAAAGGGGGTGAATGTAGTTGGCATGGTTGCTCATGATCACGTGATGAGCTAGCACTGCCTGCAAACTTCAAAAACAATTGTGTGCCCTCGGACCAAGGGAGAATTTCCTCTTGGTTTAAGATGTTGGTTGCTCCCTTGGAAGACCCGGGTTAATATCCCGCGTTACAAATATAACACATCCTGCTACGCCATCCAACGAAATATCAAACAGGCAAAGCGTCAATACAGGACTAAGATCGAATCCTACTACACCGGCTCTGACACTTGTCGGATGTGTCAAAGGGAAATCAAGCTGTGATGCCTACCAGACAAGCTATGCTCGCTTTGAGGCAAGCAACACTGAACCATGTGTGAGAGCACCAGCTGTTCCAGACGACTGTGTGATAACGCTCTCCATAGTCGATGTGAGTAAGACCTTTAAACAGGTTAACGTTCACAAGGCCACAGGGCCAGACGGATTACCAGGATGTGTACTCAGAGCATGCGCTGACCAGCTGGCAAGTGTCTTCACTGACATTTTCAACCTCTCCCTGACCCAGTGTGTAATACCTACATGTTTCAAGAATGCCAAGGTAACCTGTCTAAATTACTACCGCCCCGTAGCACTCACATCTGTAGCCAATGAAGTGCTTTGAAAGGCTGGTCATGGCTCACATCAACATCATCATCCCTGACACCCTGGACCCACTCCAATTCGCATACCACCCCAACAGCTCCACAGATGACGCAATCTCTATTGCACTCCACACTGCCCTTTTCCATCAGAACAAAAGGAACACCTACTTGAGAATGCTGTTCATTGAGTACAGCTGAGTATTCAACACAATAGTGCCCTCCAAGCTCATCACTAAGCTAAGGACGCTGGGACTGAACACCTCCCTCTGCAACTGGCTCATGGACTTCCTGATGGCGTGCGTGCTTAGTCCCCTCCTGTACTCCCTGTTCACCCATGACTGCATGGCCAAGCACGACTCCAACACCATCATTAAGTTTGCTGACGACACAACAGTGGTAGGCCTGATCATCGACAACGATGAGACAGCCTATAGGGAGGAGGTCAGAGACCTGGCAGTGTGGTGCCAGGTCAACAACCTCTCCCTCAACGTGAGCAAAACAAAGGACATGATCGTGGACTACAGGAAAAGGAAGGCCGAACACGCCCCCATTCACATTGACGTGGCTGTAGTGGAGCGGGTCGAGAGTTTCAAGTTCCTTGTTCCTTGGTGTCCACATCACCAACAAACTATCATGGTCCAAACACACCAAGACAGTCGTGAAGAGGGCACGACAACACCTTTTCCCCATCAGGAGACTGAAAATATTTGGCATGGGTCACCAGATCCTCAAGAAGTTATACAGCTGCACCATCAAGAGCATCCTAACCGGTTGCATCACCACCTGGTATGGCAACAGCTCGGCATCCGACCGTAAGGTGCTACAGAGGGTAGTGCGTACGGCCCAGTACATCACTGGGGCCAAGCTTCCTGCCATCCAGGACCTATATACTAGGCGGTGTCAGAGGAAGGCCCAAAAAATTGTCAAAGACTCCAGTCACCCAAGTCATGTTCTCTCTGCTACCGCATGTCTAGCGGTACCGGAGCACCAATTCTCGGTGCAAAAGGCTCCTTAACAGCTTCTACCCCCAAGCCATAAGACTGAACAATTAATCAAATGGCCACCTGGACTATTTACATTGCTGCTGCTACTCACTGTTTATTATCTATGCATAGTCACTTTACCCCTACCTACATGTACAAATTACCTCGACTAACCTGTACCCCTGCACATTGACTCGGTACCGGTACCCCCTGTAGATAGCCTCGGTATTGTTATTTTATTGAGTTACTTTTTATTTAATTTTTTACTTTATTTAGTAAATGTTTTCTTAACTCTATTTCTTGAACTGCATTGTTGGTTAAGGGCTTGTAAGTAAGCATTTCACCTGTTGTATTCGGCGCAAGTGACAAATTAAAATTGATTTGATTTGATTTGATTGGCATCCCCCTATTTTCAATACTTCGGCACCCTCCTCTTGCGAGGATAACAAAATCTTGATTTTAATGGCACTGAGTCTTTTTCTCAAATGTTTTATGAGATTGGAGAACACATTGGGAGGGATCTTCGACAGTTCTATAAAAAATCTTTCCAGATCCTTGATATCCTTTGTCTGTGCTTGGTAACCAGAAGATTCAACCAAGTTCTGTAATTCTCCAACTTTGGCCCTCTGACTTTCCTTTGCCTCCCAAACCGTCTTCCTCACTGTGCATGGGGACAAGATACACTTGTGTCTAATTCCAGGCATGATCACCACTGTTCCAGTGGTTTTAAACTTCTTAATTGTTGCCCTAACAGTGGTATGTGGTATATTTAATTTTTTGGATTTTTGTTGTACCTATTGTCTGATTTATGAAGATCAATAACCATTTGTCTCTTTTCGTTTGTGAACTCTTTGCCTTTTCCCATGGTGATGGATGACAAAGGGATTTTACATGTGTGTTACTTAATTTGTATACCCCAGTGAAACAGGAAGCCATGGAAGGCCACAATACAGTTCCTTAAAATGAGATTAATTAAAAAAGTAGACTGTTAATGCAGATTTTATTTTGTTTGATATTATTTATAAGAATCTTTACGGGTGGCAATAATTTTGACACCTATCCTTTTGAGAAAAAAAGAGTACTTCTTAAACAAAATCTCTTTCTCTGAGCAATTCTAAAACAATATATAATTGTCAAATTTTTTAGCATACAATATAGCTCAGTATTTCAAATATTTATTTTATACATTCTTTTTTGCTCATTTTTATCAAGGGTGCAAATAATTTAGGACTTGACCATACAAAATCTCAAAAAAACCTATCTCTTCAGAATGGCTTTCAAATACTTTTCTGTTCTGCATCATTTTGTGATTGAGTGATGCGTTTTTGCTGTGTTTCATACAGTGAGGGTAAAAAGTATTTGATCCCCTGCTGATTTTGTACGTTTGCCCACTGACAAAGACATGATCAGTCTATAATTTTAATGGTAGGTTTATTTGAACAGTGAGAGACAGAATAACAACAAAAAAATCCAGAAAAACGCATGTCAAAAATTTTATAAATTGATTTGCATTTTAATGAGGGAAATAAGTATTTGACTCCTCTGCAAAATATGATTTAGTACTCGGTGGCAAAACCCTTGTTGGCAATCACAGAGGTCAGACGTTTCTTGTAGTTGGCCACAAGGTTTGCACACATCTCAGGAGGGATTTTGTCCCACTCCTCTTTGCAGATCTTCTCCAAGTCATTAAGGTTTCGAGGCCGACGTTTGGCAACTCGACCCTTCAGCTCCCTCCACAGATCTTCTATGGGATTAAGGTCTGGAGACTGGCTAGGCCACTCCATGACCTTAATGTGCTTCTTCTTGAGCCACTCCTTTGTTGCCTTGGCCGTGTGTTTTGGGTCATTGTCATGCTGGAATACCCATCCACGACCCATTTTCAATGCACTGGCTGAGGGAAGGAGGTTCTCACCCAAGATTTGACGGTACATGGCCCCGTCCATCGTCCCTTTGAAGAGGTGAAGTTGTCCTGTCTCCTTAGCAGAAAAACACCCCCAAAGCATAATGTTTCCACCTCCATGTTTGACGGTGGGGATGGTGTTCTTGGGGTCATAGGCAGCATTTCTCCTCCTCCAAACATGGCGAATTGAGTTGATGCCAAAGAGCTCGATTTTGGTCTCATCTGACCACAACACTTTCACCCAGTTCTCCTCTGAATCATTCAGATGTTCATTGGCAAACTTCAGACGGGCCAGTATATGTGCTTTCTTGAGCAGGGGGACCTTGCGGGCGCTGCAGGATTTCAGTCCTTCACGGCGTAGTGTGTTACCAATTGTTTTCTTGGTGACTATGGTCCCAGCTGCCTTGAGATCATTGACAAGATCCTCCCGTGTAGTTCTGGGCTGATTCCTCACTGTTCTCATGATCATTGCAACTCCACGAGGTGAGATCTTGCATGGAGCCCCAGGCTGAGGGAGATTGACAGTTATTTTGTGTTTCTTCCATTTGCGAATAATCGCACCAACTGTTGTCACCTTCTCACCAAGCTGCTTGGCGATGGTCTTGTAGCCTATTCCAGCCTTGTGTAGTTCTACAATCTTGTCCCTGACATCCTTGGAGAGCTCTTTGGTCTTGGCCATGGTGGAGAGTTTGGAATCTGATTGATTGATTGCTTCTGTGGACAGGTGTCTTTTATACAGGTAACAAACTGAGATTAGGAGCACTCCCTTTAAGAGTGTGCTCCTAATCTCAGCTCGTTACCTGTATAAAAGACACCTGGGAGCCAGAAATCTTTCTGATTGAGAGGGGGTCAAATACTTATTTTCCTCAATAAAATGCAAATCAATTTATAACATTTTTGACATGTGATTTTCTGGATTTTTTTGTTGTTATTCTGTCTCTCACTGTTCAAATAAACCTACCATTAAAATTATAGACTGATAATTTATTTGTCAGTGGGCAAACGTACAAAATCAGCAGGGGATCAAATACTTTTTTTCCCTCGCTGTATAGGCCTACTGAGCTTTTACCATGTTGTATAGCACCTTGAGAAATTATCCTGCAAGCGCACATACGAAATACGAAATTACATCAGATACAAGGAACCATTTATGTTTAAAAATTTAAGAAAAGTGCAGTGTAGTGTCGAGTCAATGTTGCTAATTATGCTGTAACAAAGGAGTCCGCTTATACTGAGCTTTGATCATAAGTTTTATTCATATCACAAGATTTCAGCATAAGTTTACAGATGTCTAGAGCATCCGGAGAGCAGAGTCCCAAAATAATATGTCTGCTCTAATGTTCTTTGTTCAAACCCAGTACTTATAATATGCCCCAAAATATGGGTGGCTCCCTCTACTGTCCAATCCCCTGTCTACAACACACAGACTCCCTCTGTTCTATGGGGCGTCACTCTAAAACAACTCCCTCTGAAACTGAATAAACATCCTCTCAGGTTCCACTTGAAAACATTAGCAAAGTCATAATTCTTAATACACTACATATTTCCCCCCTTCGAGACTAACTAAAAGTCTCGAAAACAAAAAGAATAGGATTATGACAAGTAACAATTTATCTTATTGAGTATCTTTAACAATAAACCCAAACCCCTTTTCTCTGGAGTGTAAATACCTTTCTATGAAATATGAACAAATCTTTATGAAGTGTGAATACATTACTATGAAATATGAACAAATCTTTATGAAGTGTGAGAGCGAAAAACCTGTCTGGCCGCCTTCTTTCCAAATATCCATCCATCAATCAAGACAGTAAAATTCTCTCACGGCCCCTCTGCCCCAGGCAACCACCTAGGTACTCCAGATCAATTCATAAATCTTTATCAATGCATTTGAAACTATGATGCCATTAAATACACATGAAAGCCCCAGCAAACAAAATACTATCCAAAATGTCCACACTAAGGCTGGTCGACCCATCGAACCCTACTGTGGATTATCTCTATCCCTGCCTAGACTCCATGTCCCTAAGCTTCCACGAAATAAACAAAAACATCTAAGATCCCCACATGTATTCAATAACATCAAATATCATTCTACAAAAATTAATACAGAAAGAATATGACACAAATTATGTATTACACATGCAAATATGTCTATATTTCATTGCAGACACTGGAATGTAGTCCACTACACTTCATTTCCTCAGCAGTGTCGACTTCCAATGCATCTTCGATGATGGAATTGGAACATTTCCACACCTTCCTTGTTCCATCTCCTCCTTTCCCTTCATATTGTCCTTTCATATTGTCCTTTCATATTGTCCTTGTTTGAGTATTTCAATCTCTACATATTCCCCCAAATGCTTCTGGAAGAAAAGAAAAGACCAAACAGTATCTTTTGCAAAACAACACATTCAAATTAAAACATCAATATCAACTAAGAATATAAAAAATGATATATAAATGATATATGAATGAATCACATTATTCTATTTCCCCCCTTTGATTCATAACAAAATACTAAAATCACACTAATATTGAAAAACATTTGAAAAATGATCAAATAATCAAAAAGGATATTTATCCATCAATACTCCATCCAGTTCCACTTGTCCATCTTCATCCAGATCAGGAACAGTCAACAACGGCATCTGAGTGTTGTCTCCAGGCATCACAACTCCAACCCATCTCATATCATAGCTTTCGCAAAGGTCAGTAACAAAGTACAAAAACAAAACATCACACACAGTGCTATCAAAGCTGCTACTAAAATCTGAACCATCACTGCTCCCACTGGGCCTAACTGATCTTGCAACCAAATCTTCGCTGACCATCCAGCTCCTTCAGATCTACCAAATGCATCCCTTATATTCTTCAATGCATCTATAACACTAGTGATATTATCTGAACTATCTGGAATCAAAGTATAACAATCATCCCCCGTCAAATTCATAGCCAAACATAAGCCACCTTGTTTTGCTAGAATATAGTCAAGAGCCATGTGATGTTTCAACAGCGTCAGTCTGTGACTTCTTTGAGTATTCGACAGAAGGTTAAACCCTCTTATCGTTTCATTTGCAAAACCCTGCAAAGTATAGGTAATATTACCAATATGATCTGCCAAAAATGTTACACCATACCATGGAAAAATCCCCACTTCTCTCTTAGACTTATCCTCCAATGATAGGCTTCCCAGACTATGAAATTCCTCTAAAATTGGTGCTGGAGCTATCTGCTCCCTTGTAATCAAATGCGATATATTTATGGCTTTAATAACTATCAATGTTGAAAGAGTTAAATTGCTTCTCACTGTTGTTATAATAGGCTGAAGTGTTGATGTCCTTGTTGTTACTTCATCCATTCTCCCTAAGGCTTTGAATTCTTGACTTGTATTTCCATCTGTCACCACTAGTGTCATTACATTCACTCTCAGTCCTAACTCTAATCCCTCACTTTCAAACTGTTGATTATAAAAATACACTTATAATCACCTTGATCTTCCTGCTGGGAATTGTAAATATAGATACCGCAACCACCCTCAATTTTCATTCATCTCTCATCATTCAGCAACGCATACTTTCTCAATGCCACTGCTCCTAACAGATTTAAACTCCTACCATATCCATCTTCCCACTGAACTCTAAATATTTCCTTCACCACTGTTCTCTCTCTCTTACTACTAACTAACATTGAAACTTAGCTTACTGTCCTAGAGTTCCTTCAACCCTAGTTTTCCTAACTTTTTTAATCTAATCTTTTCTCCTAACTTTTAAAAAACCTTTTCACTGATTTATTCACAAATCCCTTACCACTAAATTTTTTGAATATGTGATCGGGAAGTCCCCACCTGCTTCTGACTTCTTTACACACAGACTTGGCAAACGATTGAACATCTTTTAGCCTAGTTTGAAATCTCTTGGTGTAGGAATGTAACCAAGAATAACAGTCACCCCTTTTAACTTTATTTTTCAGACAGATTGTCTAATAGGCAGTCTAATAGATTGTCCTCCTTCCTATGATATTATCTTTTCAAGCAAATATGATTCCCAAAAACCCTACTCTTTTAAAATCTTCTACCAGACAGCCGTCTAGTGTACATCTTATTGTACAGTTCAATTTACACAATGCATCTCTTCCCAACAATGCAATAGGTATATGTTCTGATACCAGTATGGGTATTTTAATTTCTCTTTGATTTTTATAGCAGATCTCAATTGGTTCCTTAAGAGTATTCAGCTGTTTTACTCCCTCAAATCCCTATCCTAATTAGTTAATTTTACATAGTGAGATGTGTAACCTCATCAGGTTCAACACAGATAAAAGCTTTTCCACTATCACTTCTCCTAGTCCTTTTATTTTCACTTCAATTGTTGGATATTTTTTTCTCCCTAATCGGTGCTATCAGCTGACACCCCCCTTCGGATCTTCTAGGCACTCTAGAATCCTTGCTCCTTTAAGGGTTCACCTGTCCTCCAGATGATCTTCACTTGCTCCTTTATCTTCCTCAGAAATTCCCTCTGTTGTTTCCTCCTGGCGCATTGCACTCACAGGCAAAGTGACCAACCTGTCCACAATTATAACACGCTTCTGAAAGTTGCTGGAAGTGTGGCTGAAAACTTCCTCCTCCTTCTAAGCCTTCTCGTCCTCTTCCTCTCCAATTCTGTGTCTGTCCAGAAACTGGCTGTGGATATGGAACAACTGGAACCGCTATTGGTGGCTGATACAATTGCGGTTGGAACTGGTCCTGTTGAAGCTGTGGCAGTGATTGTTGATTCGGTGCACCCTGATTCTGCATAACCAAAGCTTGTTTCTTCTCCTTCTTATTCTCCACCAGCTGTATTTGATTGAGTTTTCTGAGAGTTTCTTGGTCCTGTTCTTTCTGGTTGTGTTCCTTTTTTCTGTACAAATCCACTTGATGGGCTATATGATCTGTATAGACGCCTTTTGTCATGCTTCCAAGTCCAACCACCTCTGCCAGTTTACTCCTTACTGGTGAGGGTAGTCCCATCTGCAATTTAGCTCTCAAAATTGACTGCTCAATTTGACTCACATCTGGATCATTTCCAGTAATATTTCTCCACACTTGATGAACTCTTGACACGTAGGCTCTCGGATTTTCTTGTTGTTCTAGTGGGTCAATCAGAATGTTATCAGGATGCACATTTGTTGGAAATGTATCTTTCAATGCTCTCCACAGACGATTCCTACTTGCAGCCAACAATTCAGGGTCGTTCACTGCAGTCCCCACATATCTATTCAGTCCTGCTCTCTGAAAATATCTTCCATACCTGGAATCCCCAGGAGATTAGCCAAAAGTCTCTTAATGTCTCCTATAGCAGACTGTGTTCCCACCGTAATTTCTTCCAATTTTGAAATCCAAGGATCCATCTTGAAGAGTAGGCAGCTTCTCAAGTATATCTGACATATCGGTACTTTGCAAAGGCTTATATTCTACGTTTTGACCTCGAATGATCACCGGCATAATTTTCTTACTAGTGCCCTCTTTCCTTGGCCTCAATGTATATTTTTTCTCAAATTCTTGGGATTCTTTTCTCAGCAGTTTCTTCTTCTGTATCTTCAGCTTCTTGAGTTGTTCCTCCAGTTCTTTTACTTCTCCTAAATCATTCTCTTTATCCAGGCATGATACGCATCGGTCTATATCTCTTTCTATTTCTTCTGTGCTAGTCATTGCTGGATAAAATCCTCTTGAATATGAAGCACCTTTACTCTCCCACTCTTTATCGCTGTCTTCATCTTTGCTTTTATCAGAACTCGAATCTCTTGTATTCTTCTTCTTCAAACATCCATCGCCCCTTCTTTCCGCTCTTGCCAACCTCCGTCTGATCACAGGGTCATATCCACCCATGATCTCTTTGAATCACTCTGGTCATCATCATCATCATCATCATCTTCATCAAGTTCCATTCTCCTGAACCTCATTCTACCCTTAGTTTCCAGACATCTCGGTTTTTTCTTACTTCTGGAGTTTGGAGTCATTTTTATGGTCGTTTCTGCTTGTCCTCTCTCTATTATTCGTTCATCTTCATCTCTGATGCAATAATCACCCTCCTGAACGATTACCGGAAGCTGAGGATAGACGTCCTTAAGCTCTACTTCTTCCTCACAAGGTGGGGGTCTTTTTGCTGAATCTGTATGTGAGAAAGGTGTACTGACTTCTGCCATTAGTTTTTCTGTCGCCTTTCCTTGTTTCACCATTTTCTCTATACCTTTGTTTATTTTATCGCTGGCATCTTTTATCAGTTTTTGTCCTTCATTCTCAAACAGCTTAAGAACACCCAGCTCTCTTTGTCTCTTTTCTTTACGTTGTTCCCTTTTTTTCCCCTTTCTTTTGACCTGCTTTATGAATTGACAGAAGCACTTTCATTATGTTGATTACGTCAGGGTTAAGAGTCCCTTCGACTGGCCATGGTTGTTCAATGTCAGGCCAACGTTTGTTCCATTTGCCGGAAAACTTTGCAATACCATTAACTAGAGGATTACTATTTTGTACTATATCAACAGGTGTAATTACCTTCATAGTCCTGATATCCTTTTTCCCCATTGTAACAACTCTTTTATATTCCTTTATTGTGAATTATTTTATTATTTTAGAATATATAGCTTATAGTGTCCTCCCTTTAATTATTAATATAAACTAAAAAAAAAGTTTTTGTTTTTGTTTTTAATCTAAATAATAAAAATGTATCAATAAAAATATGAATATTCAAAAATAATTAAGTTTTTTATTTTTTTATTTTTATTAAACAATTAATCAATAAATTTATGAATAATCAAAAATAATGTTTTATTTTATTTTACTAATTTATCAATTAGTGGCTATCTTACCACCTTCAATCAGGAAAAGTACAGGAAAGTAGACAACTTCAGAGCAATCCAAAAAGAAAATACCTATAATCCAGCAACACTACAGTACTCATAAACCAATTATTTAATAAGCACCCAATTATCTTAATTTTACAGAACAATGTCAGTACTCGATTCTCAACACAACTCTAATCAAACCCACTCATGCACAGAAACTACAAAATGCAATTTTTATTTTCATCAATTGATCAGTCTTTTGCCAAGTCCCTGCCAAATTGTCATAACATCAAATATCCTGTAGGGGAAGGCCTTTGTAAACAGAACAGCACTAGCCTGATATTTGACGAGATCCGGTGCAGCAGCCTCTTGTCGCGTCACACCCTGTCACATGATGTACACGTCAGCACTTCCTCTCTTTCTCTCTCTCTCCTCTCGTTCCTCTTATCGTCTCTCATATGACAAAAGAACAAAGAAACAGACAAGAATCTAGCAGTTTATGCAGTCACTGAGTTATTTCAACCATTCAATATTCCTCCAGTCACATTCGCGCTAAGAATTAACTCAGGAATAATTATAGATAGCTCAATAACATTTTTCTTTTATTTATTTATTTAATTATTTTTATTTTTAATCCGTCAACATCTCTCTCTCATTTATCAATTCAATAGGTCTCAAGAAAACAGTTTCATCGTCAAACAGCAGCCGATGTAACAACCAGAATACACCATTAGACTCTAAATCTCTATGTCTTTTGTTCCTTCGTTCGTCTGAGCCTCCCCACAGCACAGTGTAGCTGAGGAGTGAACTATTTACCCCTACGTCACTCTAGTGTCGTAAATCATACGCATGCGCAGTACATTCATCACTACGATTTCACAGTGGAAGGAGTTCTCTCTCAGCTCCAGTTCTCTCTCAGCTTCACTCCAGACAACAGAACGTTAGCAGTCTGCTATACCTCCTCTCTTTTACCCTTATAGACAAACAATAACACTTAACATAGCTCACAAAACATCAGGCACCAAGCCCAAACTATCTAAACACAATATTGGTGGCTCGACCCATTCCAATGGACCACCAAGGAAAAAATACCGAACATAACCCGCATCAAAATTGGCATGTAGCAAGAATAAGTTAGCATTTAGCATTAGCATTAGCATGTAGCATGAAGCATAATTAGCAGGCCACGTTTAGCATTTCTCCCTCCGCCGTGCCGTAAAATTCTTTATGAGTGCTAAATTTGTGCTACCACGAGGTCCCTGTGGAATTGAAACGAGTGGTCACATCAATCAAACAATTCGCAACTATCAGCTGAGCGGTAACATACAATATCAATATACCACGGCCTTAAGTCCCCAGGACTCACCTACTCCACCTAACGTGTTAGAGGATTTCTGGCCCACCTTAGAGGTCGCCTTTATAAAAGGGCTTATCGTTGATCCACAGCGGTTCTAAGTTACACACATATGCCTAGGCCTTATTCCTCTCAATCGATTGTTCTTGAACTCTTATTCAAGCAAAATATCTCTATAGACACTCTATAGACACTCCCCCTTTTTGCGCTGGTTACCAGTGCAAATCAATTTAGAATGGTTAGGCCAGACCCCTCGTTCGCAGCAATAAAAGCAACAGCAGCACACACCGGTCCTTTACGGTACATCTCCTGAGCGCACACACCCAAAAGCTGACGAAGGAAACACACACAAGACCGTGAGAAATCTCACCTTAAGCCGGCGTCTTGAGCGAGAGTCACGTCGTTGCTCATGAATGAAACACTGCAGAGACGCAGACCGCCTCATCACCCGTCGCCAAATTTGTAGTGTCGAGTCAATGTTGCTAATTATGCTGTAACAAAGGAGTCCGCTTATACTGAGCTTTGATCATAAGTTTTATTCATATCACAAGATTTCAGCATAAGTTTACAGATGTCTAGAGCATCCGGAGAGCAGAGTCCCAAAATAATATGTCTGCTCTAATGTTCTTTGTTCAAACCCAGTACTTATAATATTCCCCAAAATATGGGTGGCTCCCTCTACTGTCCAATCCCCTGTCTACAACACACAGACTCCCTCTGTTCTATGGGGGCGTCACTCTAAAACAACTCCCTCTGAAACTGAATAAACATCCTCTCAGGTTCCACTTGAAAACATTAGCAAAGTCATAATTCTTAATACACTACATATTTCCCCCCTTCGAGACTAACTAAAAGTCTCGAAAACAAAAAGAATAGGATTATGACAAGTAACAATTTATCTTATTGAGTATCTTTAACAATAAACCCAAACCCCTTTTCTCTGGAGTGTAAATACCTTTCTATGAAATATGAACAAATCTTTATGAAGTGTGAATACATTACTATGAAATATGAACAAATCTTTATGAAGTGTGAGAGCGAAAAACCTGTCTGGCAGCCTTCTTTCCAAATATCCATCCATCAATCAAGACAGTAAAATTCTCTCACGGCCCCTCTGCCCCAGGCAACCACCTAGGTACTCCAGATCAATTCATAAATCTTTATCAATGCATTTGAAACTATGATGCCATTAAATACACATGAAAGCCCCAGCAAACAAAATACTATCCAAAATGTCCACACTAAGGCTGGTCGACCCATCGAACCCTACTGTGGATTATCTCTATCCCTGCCTAGACTCCATGTCCCTAAGCTTCCACGAAATAAACAAAAACATCTAAGATCCCCACATGTATTCAATAACATCAAATATCATTCTACAAAAATTAATACAGAAAGAATATGACACAAATTATGTATTACACATGCAAATATGTCTATATTTCATTGCAGACACTGGAATGTAGTCCACTACACTTCATTTCCTCAGCAGTGTCGACTTTCCAATGCATCTTCGATGATGGAATTGGAACATTTCCACACCTTCCTTGTTCCATCTCCTCCTTTCCTTCATATTGTCCTTTCATATTGTCCTTTCATATTGTCCTTGTTTGAGTATTTCAATCTCTACATATTCCCCAAATGCTTCTGGAAGAAAAGAAAAGACCAAACAGTATCTTTTGCAAAACAACACATTCAAATTAAAACATCAATATCAACTAAGAATATAAAAAATGATATATAAATGATATATGAATGAATCACATTATTCTATTTCCCCCTTTGATTCATAACAAAATACTAAAATCACACTAATATTGAAAAACATTTGAAAAATGATCAAATAATCAAAAAGGATATTTATCCATCAATACTCCATCCAGTTCCACTTGTCCATCTTCATCCAGATCAGGAACAGTCAACAACGGCATCTGAGTGTTGTCTCCAGGCATCACAACTCCAACCCATCTCATATCATAGCTTTCGCAAAGGTCAGTAACAAAGTACAAAAACAAAACATCACACACAGTGCTATCAAAGCTGCTACTAAAATCTGAACCATCACTGCTCCCACTGGGCCTAACTGATCTTGCAACCAAATCTTCGCTGACCATCCAGCTCCTTCAGATCTACCAAATGCATCCCTTATATTCTTCAATGCATCTATAACACTAGTGATATTATCTGAACTATCTGGAATCAAAGTATAACAATCATCCCCTCGCAAATTCATAGCCAAACATAAGCCACCTTGTTTTGCTAGAATATAGTCAAGAGCCATGTGATGTTTCAACAGCGTCAGTCTGTGACTTCTTTGAGTATTCGACAGAAGGTTAAACCCTCTTATCGTTTCATTTGCAAAACCCTGCAAAGTATAGGTAATATTACCAATATGATCTGCCAAAATGTTACACCATACCATGGAAAAATCCCCACTTCTCTCTTAGACTTATCCTCCAATGATAGGCTTCCCAGACTATGAAATTCCTCTAAAATTGGTGCTGGAGCTATCTGCTCCCTTGTAATCAAATGCGATATATTTATGGCTTTAATAACTATCAATGTTGAAAGAGTTAAATTGCTTCTCACTGTTGTTATAATAGGCTGAAGTGTTGATGTCCTTGTTGTTACTTCATCCATTCTCCCTAAGGCTTTGAATTCTTGACTTGTATTTCCATCTGTCACCACTAGTGTCATTACATTCACTCTCAGTCCTAACTCTAATCCCTCACTTTCAAACTGTTGATTATAAAAATACACTTATAATCACCTTTGATCTTCCTGCTGGGAATTGTAAATATAGATACCGCAACCACCCTCAATTTTCATTCATCTCTCATCATTCAGCAACGCATACTTTCTCAATGCCACTGCTCCTAACAGATTTAAACTCCTACCATATCCATCTTCCCACTGAACTCTAAATATTTCCTTCACCACTGTTCTCTCTCTCTTACTACTAACTAACATTGAAACTTAGCTTACTGTCCTAGAGTTCCTTCAACCCTAGTTTTCCTAACTTTTTTAATCTAATCTTTTCTCCTAACTTTTAAAAAACCTTTTCACTGATTTATTCACAAATCCCTTACCACTAAATTTTTTGAATATGTGATCGGGAAGTCCCCACCTGCTTCTGACTTCTTTACACACAGACTTGGCAAACGATTGAACATCTTTTAGCCTAGTTTGAAATCTCTTGGTGTAGGAATGTAACCAAGAATAACAGTCACCCCTTTTAACTTTATTTTTCAGACAGATTGTCTAATAGGCAGTCTAATAGATTGTCCTCCTTCCTATGATATTATCTTTTCAAGCAAATATGATTCCCAAAAACCCTACTCTTTTAAAATCTTCTACCAGACAGCCGTCTAGTGTACATCTTATTGTACAGTTCAATTTACACAATGCATCTCTTCCCAACAATGCAATAGGTATATGTTCTGATACCAGTATGGGTATTTTAATTTCTCTTTGATTTTTATAGCAGATCTCAATTGGTTCCTTAAGAGTATTCAGCTGTTTTACTCCCTCAAATCCCTATCCTAATTAGTTAATTTTACATAGTGAGATGTGTAACCTCATCAGGTTCAACACAGATAAAAGCTTTTCCACTATCACTTCTCCTAGTCCTTTTATTTTCACTTCAATTGTTGGATATTTTTTTCTCCCCTAATCGGTGCTATCAGCTGACACCCCCCTTCGGATCTTCTAGGCACTCTAGAATCCTTGCTCCTTTAAGGGTTCACCTGTCCTCCAGATGATCTTCACTTGCTCCTTTATCTTCCTCAGAAATTCCCTCTGTTGTTTCCTCCTGGCGCATTGCACTCACAGGCAAAGTGACCAACCTGTCCACAATTATAACACGCTTCTGAAAGTTGCTGGAAGTGTGGCTGAAAACTTCCTCCTCCTTCTAAGCCTTCTCGTCCTCTTCCTCTCCAATTCTGTGTCTGTCCAGAAACTGGCTGTGGATATGGAACAACTGGAACCGCTATTGGTGGCTGATACAATTGCGGTTGGAACTGGTCCTGTTGAAGCTGTGGCAGTGATTGTTGATTCGGTGCACCCTGATTCTGCATAACCAAAGCTTGTTTCTTCTCCTTCTTATTCTCCACCAGCTGTATTTGATTGAGTTTTCTGAGAGTTTCTTGGTCCTGTTCTTTCTGGTTGTGTTCCTTTTTTCTGTACAAATCCACTTGATGGGCTATATGATCTGTATAGACGCCTTTTGTCATGCTTCCAAGTCCAACCACCTCTGCCAGTTTACTCCTTACTGGTGAGGGCAGTCCCATCTGCAATTTAGCTCTCAAAATTGACTGCTCAATTTGACTCACATCTGGATCATTTCCAGTAATATTTCTCCACACTTGATGAACTCTTGACACATAGGCTCTCGGATTTTCTTGTTGTTCTAGTGGGTCAATCAGAATGTTATCAGGATGCACATTTGTTGGAAATGTATCTTTCAATGCTCTCCACAGACGATTCCTACTTGCAGCCAACAATTCAGGGTCGTTCACTGCAGTCCCCACATATCTATTCAGTCCTGCTCTCTGAAAATATCTTCCATACCTGGAATCCCCAGGAGATTAGCCAAAAGTCTCTTAATGTCTCCTATAGCAGACTGTGTTCCCACCGTAATTTCTTCCAATTTTGAAATCCAAGGATCCATCTTGAAGAGTAGGCAGCTTCTCAAGTATATCTGACATATCGGTACTTTGCAAAGGCTTATATTCTACGTTTTGACCTCGAATGATCACCGGCATAATTTTCTTACTAGTGCCCTCTTTCCTTGGCCTCAATGTATATTTTTTCTCAAATTCTTGGGATTCTTTTCTCAGCAGTTTCTTCTTCTGTATCTTCAGCTTCTTGAGTTGTTCCTCCAGTTCTTTTACTTCTCCTAAATCATTCTCTTTATCCAGGCATGATACGCATCGGTCTATATCTCTTTCTATTTCTTCTGTGCTAGTCATTGCTGGATAAAATCCTCTTGAATATGAAGCACCTTTACTCTCCCACTCTTTATCGCTGTCTTCATCTTTGCTTTTATCAGAACTCGAATCTCTTGTATTCTTCTTCTTCAAACATCCATCGCCCCTTCTTTCCGCTCTTGCCAACCTCCGTCTGATCACAGGGTCATATCCACCCATGATCTCTTTGAATCACTCTGGTCATCATCATCATCATCATCATCTTCATCAAGTTCCATTCTCCTGAACCTCATTCTACCCTTAGTTTCCAGACATCTCGGTTTTTTCTTACTTCTGGAGTTTGGAGTCATTTTTATGGTCGTTTCTGCTTGTCCTCTCTCTATTATTCGTTCATCTTCATCTCTGATGCAATAATCACCCTCCTGAACGATTACCGGAAGCTGAGGATAGACGTCCTTAAGCTCTACTTCTTCCTCACAAGGTGGGGGTCTTTTTTGCTGAATCTGTATGTGAGAAAGGTTTACTGACTTCTGCCATTAGTTTTTCTGTCGCCTTTCCTTGTTTCACCATTTTCTCTATACCTTTGTTTATTTTATCGCTGGCATCTTTTATCAGTTTTTGTCCTTCATTCTCAAACAGCTTAAGAACACCCAGCTCTCTTTGTCTCTTTTCTTTACGTTGTTCCCTTTTTTTCCCTTTCTTTTGACCTGCTTTATGAATTGACAGAAGCACTTTCATTATGTTGATTACGTCAGGGTTAAGAGTCCCTTCGACTGGCCATGGTTGTTCAATGTCAGGCCAACGTTTGTTCCATTTGCCGGATAACTTTGCAATACCATTAACTAGAGGATTACTATTTTGTACTATATCAACAGGTGTAATTACCTTCATAGTCCTGATATCCTTTTTCCCCATTGTAACAACTCTTTTATATTCCTTTATTGTGAATTATTTTATTATTTTAGAATATATAGCTTATAGTGTCCTCCCTTTAATTATTAATATAAACTAAAAAAAAAGTTTTTGTTTTTGTTTTTAATCTAAATAATAAAAATGTATCAATAAAAATATGAATATTCAAAAATAATTAAGTTTTTTATTTTTTTATTTTTATTAAACAATTAATCAATAAATTTATGAATAATCAAAAATAATGTTTTATTTTATTTTACTAATTTATCAATTAGTGGCTATCTTACCACCTTCAATCAGGAAAAGTACAGGAAAGTAGACAACTTCAGAGCAATCCAAAAAGAAAATACCTATAATCCAGCAACACTACAGTACTCATAAACCAATTATTTAATAAGCACCCAATTATCTTAATTTTACAGAACAATGTCAGTACTCGATTCTCAACACAACTCTAATCAAACCCACTCATGCACAGAAACTACAAAATGCAATTTTTATTTTCATCAATTGATCAGTCTTTTGCCAAGTCCCTGCCAAATTGTCATAACATCAAATATCCTGTAGGGGAAGGCCTTTGTAAACAGAACAGCACTAGCCTGATATTTGACGAGATCCGGTGCAGCAGCCTCTTGTCGCGTCACACCCTGTCACATGATGTACACGTCAGCACTTCCTCTCTTTCTCTCTCTCTCCTCTCGTTCCTCTTATCGTCTCTCATATGACAAAAGAACAAAGAAACAGACAAGAATCTAGCAGTTTATGCAGTCACTGAGTTATTTCAACCATTCAATATTCCTCCAGTCACATTCGCGCTAAGAATTAACTCAGGAATAATTATAGATAGCTCAATAACATTTTTCTTTTATTTATTTATTTAATTATTTTTATTTTTAATCCGTCAACATCTCTCTCTCATTTATCAATTCAATAGGTCTCAAGAAAACAGTTTCATCGTCAAACAGCAGCCGATGTAACAACCAGAATACACCATTAGACTCTAAATCTCTATGTCTTTTGTTCCTTCGTTCGTCTGAGCCTCCCCACAGCACAGTGTAGCTGAGGAGTGAACTATTTACCCCTACGTCACTCTAGTGTCGTAAAATCATACGCATGCGCAGTACATTCATCACTACGATTTCACAGTGGAAGGAGTTCTCTCTCAGCTCCAGTTCTCTCTCAGCTTCACTCCAGACAACAGAACGTTAGCAGTCTGCTATACCTCCTCTCTTTTACCCTTATAGACAAACAATAACACTTAACATAGCTCACAAAACATCAGGCACCAAGCCCAAACTATCTAAACACAATATTGGTGGCTCGACCCATTCCAATGGACCACCAAGGAAAAAATACCGAACATAACCCGCATCAAAATTGGCATGTAGCAAGAATAAGTTAGCATTTAGCATTAGCATTAGCATGTAGCATGAAGCATAATTAGCAGGCCACGTTTAGCATTTCTCCCTCCGCCGTGCCGTAAAATTCTTTATGAGTGCTAAATTTGTGCTACCACGAGGTCCCTGTGGAATTGAAACGAGTGGTCACATCAATCAAACAATTCGTCAACTATCAGCTGAGCGGTAACATACAATATCAATATACCACGGCCTTAAGTCCCCAGGACTCACCTACTCCACCTAACGTGTTAGAGGATTTCTGGCCCACCTTAGAGGTCGCCTTTATAAAAGGGCTTATCGTTGATCCACAGCGGTTCTAAGTTACACACATATGCCTAGGCCTTATTCCTCTCAATCGATTGTTCTTGAACTCTTATTCAAGCAAAATATCTCTATAGACACTCTATAGACACTCCCCCCTTTTTGCGCTGGTTACCAGTGCAAATCAATTTAGAATGGTTAGGCCAGACCCCTCGTTCGCAGCAATAAAAGCAACAGCAGCACACACCGGTCCTTTACGGTACATCTCCTGAGCGCACACACCCAAAAGCTGACGAAGGAAACACACACAAGACCGTGAGAAATCTCACCTTAAGCCGGCGTCTTGAGCGAGAGTCACGTCGTTGCTCATGAATGAAACACTGCAGAGACGCAGACCGCCTCATCACCCGTCGCCAAATTTGTAGTGTCGAGTCAATGTTGCTAATTATGCTGTAACAAAGGAGTCCGCTTATACTGAGCTTTGATCATAAGTTTTATTCATATGACAAGATTTCAGCATAAGTTTACAGATGTCTAGAGCATCCGGAGAGCAGAGTCCCAAAATAATATGTCTGCTCTAATGTTCTTTGTTCAAACCCAGTACTTATAATATTCCCCAAAATATGGGTGGCTCCCTCTACTGTCCAATCCCCTACAACACACAGACTCCCTCTGTTCTATGGGGCGTCACTCTAAAACAACTCCCTCTGAAACAGAATAAACATCCTCTCAGGTTCCACTTGAAAACATTAGCAAAGTCATAATTCTTAATACACTACAGCAGATACAAGGAACCATTTATGTTTAAAAAATTTAAGAAAAGTGCATGTTCATACAGCAAGTACAACCTTCTTGTCATGATAGGCAACAATAGGTGACATTTCAAAAGGCAGAAAAGTAAGCCTAAGTAGAATAGCCTAGAAGGATATTATTCAAATCATAGGGTGCAAAGTTCCTAGCCAAGCCAATGGTATACATTTGAATATTAAAAGCGACTTCATTACAAAAAATAGCCTACATAGCTTGAATCTTCTTTTGAAGCAAGGGGCTAAATATAGCCAGCTACCAGTGTGTAGTCTGATTAAACAAGTTGTAATACACAGTTAATTGGTATATACAGCCTGAGACATTTGTGTGCAAAATCATGTAAATGTTCCTTACAGACAGAATGTTGAATAAAATTACACTTACTCTACCGATTGTCTGTGCGTTTTGTCCTTCGGCGCTGCTCGAAATTTGAGACAGAATGTGTGGTGAGATGGTTCGAACCGTTGGAATACAACGATATTTCAAAGAGCGCTCCGTAAGCCACGCACCAGTGGGAA
The DNA here is from genome assembly GCF_020615455.1 of Coregonus clupeaformis. Taxonomy (NCBI): domain Eukaryota; kingdom Metazoa; phylum Chordata; class Actinopteri; order Salmoniformes; family Salmonidae; genus Coregonus; species Coregonus clupeaformis. The sequence continues at coordinate 11,064,849 of NC_059195.1, read as the reverse complement.
GAGCTAGACATGTTGCGCAGGGAAACGTTTTAATACAGAGAAAAGCCTCTCCTTTTATTGGTCCGCCGTGGTTCTGTGTAGCCTAGTTATGCTATTATATTTGAGACCAATATTTTGCAGTTAATTTCGTCTTTGACATAATAAGTAAAATATAGTTACCCGTTTACCAGCAGTGTTTGGAATACATTGAGGTCATTGACAAAACAGACCATGGGATGCCTTTTCACACGGAGGTCCGCAGTGGGTCTGTGTAAATTATGCGATTATGTTGGAGACAGGTTTATAGCAGTGAATGTCATCTATTAATTTACTGTTATAGTACAGTATTTCTAAGTAGCAGCCATATCAGACAGGGAAACTAATTGTTATCACTTTATGATAGAACATTCAGATTTTTCTGCCTGACTGTGGCGCTCTATACCTGAATTATTATAATTTTCTTATGATCACAACAAAACGACTTTGCTCAAATAGAGATATAATTAAATTGTGCTTTCTTTGAAAAGATGGGCCCGGCTGAGAATAGAACATTCCGTTTTCTGCCTGAGTGTGGCGCTGTTCATAAAACCACTATCTACATTACTCACATATATGTTGTGAGACATTTTAGATGGAGAAAGGGAGGATAAACCCTTTTGCTCCAATTCCACATATAGAACCATATTTTATTAACGGGTTATTCATGTTGGTGTCATCCATCCTCCCGTAAAACTGGATAGCATCCTGGTTGAGTTGGAGCTACAACATAGACTAAGTCACATTACAAGGCATATCATGCCCTCTGCTGCTCAAAGCAGGAAATGTCTTAGGTACAGTATTTATTTGTATTTCAAACAAGAGGCAATTATATAAAGAGGCTCTTGATGAAAAGGCTTGACATGCAATGTGTGCCAGGCAACAGTTTGAATGAGTTCCCACTGCTTAAAGTGGCAATATGATGCAATCAGCTATAGAAACAATAACAAAGTGTTTTCCCAGCCCCTGTTTTGGTGAAAAACTGAGGGATGGGGCTGGAGAAATGTAACCACTCTCAAAATCATAGACAGAGCTATGGATGCAAGGACTGACCATCCATTATATAAAAAGTATAGTTTTAACCATGTTTTGAAGCTATATGGTGTTTGTTTACATTTACTTTGTTTACAAACATTGGAGTAAAACAAGCTTATATTTTCGGTTCTGATGGGGTACAACAGTTGAACTAAGTTCATGAGGCATTATTTGTCAGTTATATTCTTCAAAAATCAATGGGTACATATCATTAATTAATTTAATATTTATTTAAGTCCAAAAATGGATGTAGCAACAACTGATTGCCCCTTTAAAGCATATACAAGTGATGACTTTAATCTGATTCCCAACAGCAAGCCTAAATAGTTTGGAACCATGTCTGTTTTTTAATTACATGGATTTAGAACGGCTTAGGTCTGTTTGAAGCTCTTCTCCTTGTGAGAAAGACAGTTTAGCATGTTTTTTTCGGACTGAAAGGGTTTTAATTGGTGGAAATGCTACCACCTGTCCTCTTTCAGGTGTCTCTCAGAAGCAAAATGTGATGACAGAGTAAACTGTTATAATAAGATGCTACCACCTGTATAAAAAGTTCATACCACCAGACTGTCCCGTAACTCCCGTTGAATGGGTCTTCAAGCAAAATGTGATGACAGGCACACGCAACCTTTGCCTAAAAGCCGTGAACTACACGCGCACGCTCATGTGTGAACCAGACCAGGCACGTCCACTGCAGCGGAGGTGAGTAGAGAGAGTTTGGTGTGACCGAACAAAAATAAATAGCCTACAAATGTTCAACATTTATGCCGAGAATGAAAATGTTATATTCTTAAGGATGAAGAACAATCCACACCTTAATTACTTTGAATTTGTAATTGTTTTTGAAGATTGAAATCCTAATAATTAGAATACAAATAATACACAATTCCATCCTCCCCTGATTAAAAATAAACAATTTTCATTGTCATGGCATGGCATGCTTAGTTCAATAGCTATTGACGAAAGAAAACCAAATATCCAATATAAAACTGATTTTACCTGAGTGCCGAATCGAACCATATACCCACAGGTGTGGTGAGATAACTCGATCAGTTGGAATACGGCGATATGAGCGCTTATTTCAATGAGCGCTCTGTAAACCACGCCACAGTGGGCAGACCTAGGCATTTTGCATTGGGACACGTTTTAATACAGAGAAAAGCATCTCTTTTTACAATGGGTCCGCCGTGGTTCTGGGCTGATTCCTCACCGTTCTCATGATCATTGCAACTCCAAGAGGTGAGATCTTGCATGGAGCCCCAGGCTGAGGGAGATTGACAGTTATTTTGTGTTCTTCCATTTGCGAATAATCGCACCAACTGTTGTCACCTTCTCACCAAGCTGCTTGGCGATGGTCTTGTAGCCCATTCCAACCTTGTGTAGGTCTACAATCTTGTCCCTGACATCCTTGGAGAGCTCTTTGGTCTTGGCCATGGTGGAGAGTTTGGAATCTGATTGATTGATTGCTTCTGTGGACAGGTGTGTTTTAAACTGAGATTAGGAGCACTCCCTTTAAAAGTGTGCTCCTAATCTCAGCTGTTACCTGTATAAAAAACACCTGGGAGCCAGAAAATCTTTCTGATTGAGAGGGGGTCAAATACTTGTATCCCTTTTTAAAATGCAAATCAATTTATAACATTTTTGACATGCGTTTTTCTGGATTTTGTTGTTGTTATTCTGTCTCTCACTGTTCAAATAAACCTACCATTAAAATTATAGACTGATCATTTCTTTGTCAGTGGGCAAACGTACAAAATCAACAGGGGATCAAATACTTTTTTCCCTCACTGTATAGGCCTACTGTGCTTTTACCATGTTGTATAGCACCTTGAGAAATTATCCTGCAAGCGCACATACGAAATACGAAATTACATCAGATACAAGGAACCATTTATGTTTAACATTTTTAAGAAAAGTGCATGTTCATACAGCAAGTACAACCTTCTTGTCATGATAGGCAACAATAGGTGACATTTCAAAAGGCAGAAAAGTAAGCCTAGGTAGAATAGCCTAGAAGGATATTATTCAAATCATAGGGTGCAAAGTTCCTAGCCATGCCAATAGTATACATTTGAATATTAAAAGCGACTTCATTACAAAAAATAGCCTACATAGCTTGAATCTTCTTTTGAAGCAAGGGGCTAAATATAGCCAGCTACCAGTGTGTAGTCTGATTAAACAAGTTGTAATACACAGTTAATTGGTATATACAGCCTGGGAAACATTTTAATACAGAGAAAAGCCTCTCCTTTTATTGGTCCGCCGTGGTTCTGTGTAGCCTAGTTATGCTATTATATTTGAGACCAATATTTTGCAGTTAATTTCGTCTTTGACGTAATAAGTAAAATATATTTGAGTTGTAAATAGGGAAACAACGAGTCCAATACAGTTCGCAATAGAACATACCAGTCTACTGGTCTACCTAAATTATTGGGATCATCTGGTTACCCGTTTACCAGCAGTGTTTGAAATACATTGAGGTCATTGACAAAACAGACCATGGGATGCCTTTTCACACGGAGGTCCGCAGTGGGTCTGTGTAAATTATGCGATTATGTTGGAGACAGGTTTATAGCAGTGAATGTCATCTATTAATTTACTGTTATAGTACAGTATTTCTAAGTAGCAGCCATATCAGACAGGGAAACTAATTGTTATCACTTTATGATAGAACATTCAGATTTTTCTGCCTGACTGTGGCGCTCTATACCTGAATTATTATAATTTTCTTATGATCACAACAAAACGACTTTGCTCAAATAGAGATATAATTAAATTGTGCTTTCTTTGAAAAGATGGGCCTGGCTGAGAATAGAACATTCCGTTTTCTGCCTGAGTGTGGCGCTGTTCATAAAACCACTATCTACATTACTCACATATATGTTGTGAGACATTTTAGATGGAGAAAGGGAGGATAAACCCTTTTGCTCCAATTCCACATATAGAACCATATTTTATTAACGGGTTATTCATGTTGGTGTCATCCATCCTCCCGTAAAACTGGATAGCATCCTGGTTGAGTTGGAGCTACAACATAGACTAAGTCACATTACAAGGCATATCATGCCCTCTGCTGCTCAAAGCAGGAAATGTCTTAGGTACAGTATTTATTTGTATTTCAAACAAGAGGCAATTATATAAAGAGGCTCTTGATGAAAAGGCTTGACATGCAATGTGTGCCAGGCAACAGTTTGAATGAGTTCCCACTGCTTAAAGTGGCAATATGATGCAATCAGCTATAGAAACAATAACAAAGTGTTTTCCCAGCCCCTGTTTTGGTGAAAAACTGAGGGATGGGGCTGGAGAAATGTAACCACTCTCAAAATCATAGACAGAGCTATGGATGCAAGGACTGACCATCCATTATATAAAAAGTATAGTTTTAACCATGTTTTGAAGCTATATGGTGTTTGTTTACATTTACTTTGTTTACAAACATTGGAGTAAAACAAGCTTATATTTTCGGTTCTGATGGGGTACAACAGTTGAACTAAGTTCATGAGGCATTATTTGTCAGTTATATTCTTCAAAAATCAATGGGTACATATCATTAATTAATTTAATATTTATTTAAGTCCAAAAATGGATGTAGCAACAACTGATTGCCCCTTTAAAGCATATACAAGTGATGACTTTAATCTGATTCCCAACAGCAAGCCTAAATAGTTTGGAACCATGTCTGTTTTTTAATTACATGGATTTAGAACGGCTTAGGTCTGTTTGAAGCTCTTCTCCTTGTGAGAAAGACAGTTTAGCATGTTTTTTCGGACTGAAAGGGTTTTAATTGGTGGAAATGCTACCACCTGTCCTCTTTCAGGTGTCTCTCAGAAGCAAAATGTGATGACAGAGTAAACTGTTATAATAAGATGCTACCACCTGTATAAAAAGTTCATACCACCAGACTGTCCCATAACTCCCGTTGAATGGGTCTTCAAGCAAAATGTGATGACAGGCACACGCAACCTTTGCCTAAAAGCCGTGAACTACACGCGCACGCTCATGTGTGAACCAGACCAGGCACGTCCACTGCAGCGGAGGTGAGTAGAGAGAGTTTGGTGTGACCGAACAAAAATAAATAGCCTACAAATGTTCAACATTTATGCCGAGAATGAAAATGTTATATTCTTAAGGATGAAGAACAATCCACACCTTAATTACTTTGAATTTGTAATTGTTTTTGAAGATTGAAATCCTAATAATTAGAATACAAATAATACACAATTCCATCCTCCCCTGATTAAAAATAAACAATTTTCATTGTCATGGCATGGCATGCTTAGTTCAATAGCTATTGACGAAAGAAAACCAAATATCCAATATAAAACTGATTTTACCTGAGTGCCGAATCGAACCATATACCCACAGGTGTGGTGAGATAACTCGATCAGTTGGAATACGGCGATATGAGCGCTTATTTCAATGAGCGCTCTGTAAACCACGCCACAGTGGGCAGACCTAGGCATTTTGCATTGGGACACGTTTTAATACAGAGAAAAGCATCTCTTTTTACAATGGGTCCGCCGTGGTTCTGGGCTGATTCCTCACCGTTCTCATGATCATTGCAACTCCAAGAGGTGAGATCTTGCATGGAGCCCCAGGCTGAGGGAGATTGACAGTTATTTTGTGTTCTTCCATTTGCGAATAATCGCACCAACTGTTGTCACCTTCTCACCAAGCTGCTTGGCGATGGTCTTGTAGCCCATTCCAACCTTGTGTAGGTCTACAATCTTGTCCCTGACATCCTTGGAGAGCTCTTTGGTCTTGGCCATGGTGGAGAGTTTGGAATCTGATTGATTGATTGCTTCTGTGGACAGGTGTGTTTTAAACTGAGATTAGGAGCACTCCCTTTAAAAGTGTGCTCCTAATCTCAGCTGTTACCTGTATAAAAAACACCTGGGAGCCAGAAAATCTTTCTGATTGAGAGGGGGTCAAATACTTGTATCCCTTATTAAAATGCAAATCAATTTATAACATTTTTGACATGCGTTTTTCTGGATTTTGTTGTTGTTATTCTGTCTCTCACTGTTCAAATAAACCTACCATTAAAATTATAGACTGATCATTTCTTTGTCAGTGGGCAAACGTACAAAATCAACAGGGGATCAAATACTTTTTTTCCCTCACTGTATAGGCCTACTGTGCTTTTACCATGTTGTATAGCACCTTGAGAAATTATCCTGCAAGCGCACATACGAAATACGAAATTACATCAGATACAAGGAACCATTTATGTTTAACATTTTTAAGAAAAGTGCATGTTCATACAGCAAGTACAACCTTCTTGTCATGATAGGCAACAATAGGTGACATTTCAAAAGGCAGAAAAGTAAGCCTAGGTAGAATAGCCTAGAAGGATATTATTCAAATCATAGGGTGCAAAGTTCCTAGCCATGCCAATAGTATACATTTGAATATTAAAAGCGACTTCATTACAAAAAATAGCCTACATAGCTTGAATCTTCTTTTTGAAGCAAGGGGCTAAATATAGCCAGCTACCAGTGTGTAGTCTGATTAAACAAGTTGTAATACACAGTTAATTGGTATATACAGCCTGGGAAACATTTTAATACAGAGAAAAGCCTCTCCTTTTATTGGTCCGCCGTGGTTCTGTGTAGCCTAGTTATGCTATTATATTTGAGACCAATATTTTGCAGTTAATTTCGTCTTTGACGTAATAAGTAAAATATATTTGAGTTGTAAATAGGGAAACAACGAGTCCAATACAGTTCGCAATAGAACATACCAGTCTACTGGTCTACCTAAATTATTGGGATCATCTGGTTACCCGTTTACCAGCAGTGTTTGAAATACATTGAGGTCATTGACAAAACAGACCATGGGATGCCTTTTCACACGGAGGTCCGCAGTGGGTCTGTGTAAATTATGCGATTATGTTGGAGACAGGTTTATAGCAGTGAATGTCATCTATTAATTTACTGTTATAGTACAGTATTTCTAAGTAGCAGCCATATCAGACAGGGAAACTAATTGTTATCACTTTATGATAGAACATTCAGATTTTTCTGCCTGACTGTGGCGCTCTATACCTGAATTATTATAATTTTCTTATGATCACAACAAAACGACTTTGCTCAAATAGAGATATAATTAAATTGTGCTTTCTTTGAAAAGATGGGCCTGGCTGAGAATAGAACATTCCGTTTTCTGCCTGAGTGTGGCGCTGTTCATAAAACCACTATCTACATTACTCACATATATGTTGTGAGACATTTTAGATGGAGAAAGGGAGGATATACCCTTTTGCTCCAATTCCACATATAGAACCATATTTTATTAACGGGTTATTCATGTTGGTGTCATCCATCCTCCCTTAAAACTGGATAGCATCCTGGTTGAGTTGGAGCTACAACATAGACTAAGTCACATTACAAGGCATATCATGCCCTCTGCTGCTCAAAGCAGGAAATGTCTTAGGTACAGTATTTATTTGTATTTCAAACAAGAGGCAATTATATAAAGAGGCTCTTGATGAAAAGGCTTGACATGCAATGTGTGCCAGGCAACAGTTTGAATGAGTTCCCACTGCTTAAAGTGGCAATATGATGCAATCAGCTATAGAAACAATAACAAAGTGTTTTCCCAGCCCCTGTTTTGGTGAAAAACTGAGGGATGGGGCTGGAGAAAATGTAACCACTCTCAAAATCATAGACAGAGCTATGGATGCAAGGACTGACCATCCATTATATAAAAAGTATAGTTTTAACCATGTTTTGAAGCTATATGGTGTTTGTTTACATTTACTTTGTTTACAAACATTGGAGTAAAACAAGCTTATATTTTCGGTTCTGATGGGGTACAACAGTTGAACTAAGTTCATGAGGCATTATTTGTCAGTTATATTCTTCAAAAATCAATGGGTACATATCATTAATTAATTTAATATTTATTTAAGTCCAAAAATGGATGTAGCAACAACTGATTGCCCCTTTAAAGCATATACAAGTGATGACTTTAATCTGATTCCCAACAGCAAGCCTAAATAGTTTGGAACCATGTCTGTTTTTTAATTACATGGATTTAGAACGGCTTAGGTCTGTTTGAAGCTCTTCTCCTTGTGAGAAAGACAGTTTAGCATGTTTTTTCGGACTGAAAGGGTTTTAATTGGTGGAAATGCTACCACCTGTCCTCTTTCAGGTGTCTCTCAGAAGCAAAATGTGATGACAGAGTAAAATGTTATAATAAGATGCTACCACCTGTATAAAAAGTTCATACCACCAGACTGTCCCGTAACTCCCGTTGAATGGGTCTTCAAGCAAAATGTGATGACAGGCACACGCAACCTTTGCCTAAAAGCCGTGAACTACACGCGCACGCTCATGTGTGAACCAGACCAGGCACGTCCACTGCAGCGGAGGTGAGTAGAGAGAGTTTGGTGTGACCGAACAAAAATAAATAGCCTACAAATGTTCAACATTTATGCCGAGAATGAAAATGTTATATTCTTAAGGATGAAGAACAATCCACACCTTAATTACTTTGAATTTGTAATTGTTTTTGAAGATTGAAATCCTAATAATTAGAATACAAATAATACACAATTCCATCCTCCCCTGATTAAAAATAAACAATTTTCATTGTCATGGCATGGCATGCTTAGTTCAATAGCTATTGACGAGAGAAAACCAAATATCCAATATAAAACTAACTTTACCTGAGTGCCGAATCGAACAATATACCCACAGGTGTGGTGAGATTACTCGATCAGTTGGAATACGGCGATACGAGCGCTTATTTCAAAGAGCGCTCTGTAAACCACGCCACAGTGGGCAGACCTAGGCATTTTGCATTGGGACACGTTTTAATACAGAGAAAAGCATCTCATTTTACAATGGGTCCGCCGTTGTTCTGGGCTGATTCCTCACCGTTCTCATGATCATTACAACTCCAAGAGGTGAGATCTTGCATGGAGCCCCAGGCTGAGGGAGATTGACAGTTCTTTTGTGTTCTTCCATTTGCGAATAATCGCACCAACTGTTGTCACCTTCTCACCAAGCTGCTTGGCGATGGTCTTGTAGCCCATTCCAGCCTTGTGTAGGTCTACAATCTTGTCCCTGACATCCTTGGAGAGCTCTTTGGTCTTGGCCATGGTGGAGAGTTTGGAATCTGATTGATTGATTGCTTTTGTGGACAGGTGTCTTTTATACAGGTAATAAACTGAGATTTGGAGCACTCCCTTTAAGAGTGTGCTCCTAATCTCAGCTGTTACCTGTATAAAAAACACCTGGGAGCCAGAAATCTTTCTGATTGAGAGGGGGTCAAATACTTATTTCCCTCATTAAAATGCAAATCAATTTATAACATTTTTGACATGCGTTTTTCTGGATTTTGTTGTTGTTATTCTGTCTCTCACTGTTCAAATAAACCTACCATTAAAATTATAGACTGATCATTTCTTTGTCAGTGGGCAAACGTACAAAATCAGCAGGGGATCAAAAACTTTTTTCCCTCACTGTATAGGCCTACTGTGCTTTTACCATGTTGTATAGCACCTTGAGAAATTATCCTGCAAGCGCACATACGAAATACGAAATTACATCAGATACAAGGAACCATTTATGATTAACATTTTTAAGAAAAGTGCATGTTCATACAGCAAGTACAACCTTCTTGTCATGATAGGCAACAATAGGTGACATTTCAAAAGGCAGAAAAGTAAGCCTAAGTAGAATAGCCTAGAAGGATATTATTCAAATCATAGGGTGCAAAGTTCCTAGCCATGCCAATAGTATACATTTGAATATTAAAAGCGACTTCATTACAAAAAATAGCCTACATAGCTTGAATCTTCTTTTGAAACAAGGGGCTAAATATAGCCAGCTACCTGTGTGTAGTCTGATTAAACAAAGTTGTAATACACAGTTAATTGGTATATACAGCCTGGGAAACGTTTTAATACAGAGAAAAGCATCTCATTTTACAATGGGTCCGCCGTGGTTCTGGGCTGATTCCTCACCGTTCTCATGATCATTGCAACTCCAAGAGGTGAGATCTTGCATGGAGCCCCAGGCTGAGGGAGATTGACAGTTCTTTTGTGTTCTTCCATTTGCGAATAATCGCACCAACTGTTGTCACCTTCTCACCAAGCTGCTTGGCGATGGTCTTGTAGCCCATTCCAACCTTGTGTAGGTCTACAATCTTGTCCCTGACATCCTTGGAGAGCTCTTTGGTCTTGGCCATGGTGGAGAGTTTGGAATCTGATTGATTGATTGCTTCTGTGGACAGGTGTCTTTTATACAGGTAATAAACTGAGATTAGGAGCACTCCCTTTAAGAGTGTGCTCCTAATCTCAGCTGTTACCTGTATAAAAAACACCTGGGAGCCAGAAATCTTTCTGATTGAGAGGGGGTCAAATACTTATTTCCCTCATTAAAATGCAAATCAATTTATAACATTTTTGACATGCGTTTTTCTGGATTTTGTTGTTGTTATTCTGTCTCTCACTGTTCAAATAAACCTACCATTAAAATTATAGACTGATCATTTCTTTGTCAGTGGGCAAACATACAAAATCAGCAGGGGATCAAATACTTTTTTCCCTCACTGTATAGGCCTACTGTGCTTTTACCATGTTGTATAGCACCTTGAGAAATTATCCTGCAAGCGCACATACGAAATACGAAATTACATCAGATACAAGGAACCATTTATGTTTAATATTTTTAAGAAAAGTGCATGTTCATACAGCAAGTACAACCTTCTTGTCATGTTAGGCAACAATAGGTGACATTTCAAAAGGCAGAAAAGTAAGCCTAGGTAGAATAGCCTAGAAGGATATTATTAAAATCATAGGGTGCAAAGTTCCTAGTCAAGCCAATAGTATACATTTGAATATTAAAAGCGACTTCATTACAAAAAATAGCCTACATAGCTTGAATCTTCTTTTGAAGCAAGGTGCTAAATATAGCCAGCTACCTGTGTGTAGTCTGATTAAACAAGTTGTAATACACAGTTAATTGGTATATACAGCCTGGGAAACGTTTTAATACAGAGAAAAGCCTCTCCTTTTATTGGTCCGTCGTGGTTCTGTGTAGCCTAGTTATGTTATTATATTTAAGACCAATATTTTGCAGTTAATTTCGTCTTTGACGTAATAAGTAAAATATATTTGAGTTGTAAATAGGGAAACAACGAGTCCAATACAGTTCGCAATAGAACATACCAGTCTACTGGTCTACCTAAATTATTGGGATCATCTGGTTACCCGTTTACCAGCAGTGTTTGGAATACATTGAGGTCATTGACAAAACAGACCATGGGATGCCTTTTCACACGGAGGTCCGCAGTGGGTCTGTGTAAATTATGCGATTATGTTGGAGACAGGTTTAGAGCAGTGAATGTCATCTATTAATTTACTGTTATAGTACAGTATTTCTAAGTAGCAGCCATATCAGACAGGGAAACTAATTGTTATCACTTTATGATAGAACATTCAGATTTTTCTGCCTGACTGTGGCGCTCTTTACCTGAATTATTATAATTTTCTTATGATCACAACAAAACGACTTTGCTCAAACAGAGATATAATTAAATTGTGCTTTCTTTGAAAAGATGGGCCTGGCTGAGAATAGAACATTCCGTTTTCTGCCTGAGTGTGGCGCTGTTTACCTCAATTGTCTGGATTATCTTGTGACCAGAACAAAACTACTTATTTTACTAAACTAGAGATTGAAATAAATGTTGTTTCTTTAAAAAGATGGGCATGGCTGACATGGACTGTTTCCTCACCTTATTCTCCTTGTGGTTATCCATGGTTACCAGGAAACAAAAAAAGTGAAAACAATACAAAGACTGACTCAACACTATACACTTAATCTACCACAGTGACTGAAATGACAGCAACACATAACACAGAGCTGCAGTTAGTTTCAGAATGGGAGGCAAGGAATAAGTTAGTCCTAAATATTTCAAAAACTAAATGCAGTGTATTTGGGACAAATCATTTACTAAACCCTAATCCTCAACTAAATCTTGTAATGAGTAATGTGGAAATTGAGCAAGTTGAGTAGACTAAATTGCTTGGAGTAACCCTGGATTGTAAACTGTCATAGTCAAAACATATTGATACAACAGTAGCTAGGATGGGGAGAAGTATGTCTATAATAAAGCGCTTCTCTACATTCTTAACAGCACTATCAACAAGGCAGGTCCTACAGGCCCTAATGTTGTCGCACCTGGACTACTGTTCAGTCAAATTGCAATTGGCTCAGAATAGGGCAGCACAGCTGGCCCTGGGATGTACACAGAGAGCTAACATTAATAATATGCATGTCAATCTCTCCTGGCTCAAAGTGATGGAGAGATTGACTTAATCACTACTTGTATTTGTGAGAGGTATTGACATGTTGAATGCAACGAGCTGTCTGTTTGAACTACTGGCACACAGCTCGGACATCCATGCATACCCCCCAAGACATGCCACCAGAGGTCTCTTCACAGTCCCCAAGTCAAGAACAGACTATGTGAGGCGCACAGGACTACATAGAGCCATGACTACATGGAACTCTATTCCATATCAAGTAACTCATGCCAGCAGTTAAATGACATTAAAAAAACAGATAAAAATACGCCTTATGGAACAGCGGGGACTGTGAAGCAACACAAACATAGGCACAGACATATGCATACAAACACACGATAACATACATGTACACATGGATTTTGTGTTATAGATATGTGGTAGTAGAGTAGTGGTCTGAGGGCACACACTTAATATGTTGTGAAATCTGTTATGTATTGTAATGTTTTTAAAATGTATAACTGCCTTAATTTTGCTGGACCCCAGGCAGAGTAGCTGCAGCCTTGGCAGCAGCTAATGGGGATCCATAATAAATACAAATACTGAAGCAATAGACTAATTTTTTTACTCAACTAGAGATTTCAATAAATTGTGTTTCTTTGAAAAGATGGACCTGGCTGACATGAAAAATACATTAAGGGGAAAGGATCCACAGACACAGAGGCTGATTATCTTTCTGCGCATCTCTTTATTTACAATGCTGTATCACATTTCAGGAGAAGACCCAGATGCAGACAGCGTCGAAGTAACAAAAGTTTATTACAAAAACAGGGGGCAGGCAAACGACAGGTCAAGGGCAGGCAGAGGTCAGTAATCTAGATCAGAGTCCAAAAGGTACAGAACGGCAGGCAGGCTCAGGGTCAGGGCAGGCAGAGGTCAATAATCCAGGGTGGTGTGAAAAGGTACAGAACGGCAGGCAGGGTCAGGGTCAGGGCAGGTAGAATGGTCAAAACTGGGAAAACTAGAAAACAGGAACTTGAGAAAGACATGCGCAAGGGGAAAACCACTGGTAGGCTTGACGAAACAAAACAAACTGGCAACAGACAAACAGAGAACACAGGTATAAATACACTGGGGATAATGGGGAAGATGGGCGACATCTGGAGGGGGGTGGAGACAATCACAAAGACCGGTGAAACAGATCAGGGTGTGACATGCTGGCTGCCATGGCTAACACAAACGCAGGACATTGATTGCTACCTGAATTGACTCAGGAAAGTAATATAAGTTGGCCTACAGTATCACAGCCAGGTCAAACAGGTGTGTCTGTTAGTCAGATTATCCAGTGTCCACAGAAACTATGGTTTTAGCCATGCTCTCAATAACCCTCATATTTTTTCTTTTTCTGTCACCCCTTCCAGAGGGCCTGAGGTTCTTGGACGCGACTGAGGACACCCTGGCCTGACACATGGACATGCCTGGGTGACAGAGAAAGAGAAAAGATGAGGGTTAGTGAGAGCATGGCTAAAACCATAGTACACCACATGCACTGGGGGTAGAGAATAAACAATAGTGTTGCTGTGGACACTGGATAATCTGACTAACAGACACACCTGTTTGACCTCGCTGTGATACTGTAGGCCTACTTATGTTACTTTTCTGAGTCAATTCAGGTAGCATTTAATGTCCTACATTTGTGTTAACCATGGCAGCCAGCATTTGCAGCATTTTGCTACACCCACATTAACATCTGCTTAACATGTGAATGCGTCCAATAAAATTTGATTTGATTTTTGATTTGTAAATAAAAAGACATGCAGAAAGATAGTCAGCCTCTGTGTCTGTGGATCCTTTCCCCTTAATGTATTTTTCATGCATTTTTCCAATCGCTGCACCCAAACTACTTCCCGGGGCTATGAATACACTGGTCTCAAATATATTAGCATAACTATGCTACACAGAACCACGGCGGACCCATTGTAAAATGAGATGCTTTTCTCTGTACTAAAACGTGTCCCAATGCAAAATGCTAGGTCTACCCACTGGGGCGTGGCTTACAGAGCGCTCTTTGAAATAAGCGCTCGTATCACCGTATTCCAACTGATCGAGTTATCTCACCACACCTGTGGGTATATGGTTCGATTCGGCACTCAGGTAAAGTTAGTTTTATATTGGATATTTTGTTTTCTCTCGTCAATAGCTATTGAACTAAGCATGCCATGCCATGACAATGAAAATTGTTTATTTTTAATCAGGGGAGGATGGAATTGTGTATTATTTGTATTCTTATTATTAGGATTTCAATCTTCAAAAACAATAAAAAATTCAAAGTAATTAAGGTGTGGATTGTTCTTCATCCTTAAGAATATACAATTTTCATTCTCGGCATAAATGTTGAACCTTTGTAGGCTATTTATTTTGTTCGGTCACACCAAACTCTCTCTACTCACCTCCGCTGCAGTGGACGTGCCTGGTCTGGTTCACACATGAGCGTGCGCGTGTAGTTCACAGCTTTTAGGCAAAGGTTGCGTGTGCCTGTCATCACATTTTGCTTGAAGACCCATTCAACGGGAGTTACGGGACAGTCTGGTGGTATGAACTTTTTATACAGGTGGTAGCATCTTATTATAACAGTTTACTCTGTCATCACATTTTGCTTCTGAGAGACACCTGAAAGAGGACAGGTGGTAGCATTTCCACCAATTAAAACCCTTTCAGTCCGAAAAAATATGCTAAACTGTCTTTCTCACAAGGAGAAGAGCTTCAAACAGACCTAAGCCATTATAAATCCATGTAATTAAAAAACAGGCAAGGTTCCAAACTATTTAGGCTTGCTGTTGGGAATCAGATTAAAGTCGTCACTTGTATGTGCTTTAAAGGGGCAATCAGCTGTTGCTATATCCATTTTTGGACTTAAATAAATATCAAATGAATTAATGATATGTACCCATTGATTCTTGAAGAATATAACTGACAAATAATGCCTCATGAACTTAGTTCAACTGTTGTACCCCATCAGAACTGAAAATATAAGCTTGTTTTACTCCAATGTTTGTAAAAAAGTAAATGTAAACAAACACTATATAGCTTCAAAACATGGTTAAAACTATACTTTTTATATAATGGATGGTCAGTCCTTGCATCCATAGATCTGTCTATGAATTTGAGAGTGGTTACATTTCTCCAGCCCCATCCCTCAGTTTTTCACCAAAAAAGGGGCTGGGAAAACACTTTGTTATTGTTTCTACAGCTGATTGCATCATATTGCCAATTTAAGCAGTGGGAACTCATGCAAACTGTTGCCTGGCACACATTGCATGTCAAGCCTTTTCATCAAGAGCCTCTTTATATAATTGGCTCTTGTTTGAAATACAAAGAAATACTGTACCTAAGACATTTCCTGCTTTGAGCAGCAGAGGGCATGATATGCCTTGTAATGTGACTTAGTCTATGTTGTAGCTCCAACTCAACCAGGATGCTATCCAGTTTTACGGGAGGATGGATGACACCAACATGAATAACCCGTTAATAAAATATGGTTCTATATGTGGAATTGGAGCAAAAGGGTATATCCTCCCTTTCTCCATCTAAAATGCCTCACAACATATATGTGAGTAATGTAGATAGTGGTTTTATGAACAGTAGAACATTTTCATGGAGGAGTGATTGATTGTCTGTGATTACTGTGCTGATGGATGCGTGAGTGGAGAATCCTCCTTGTCCTTACTCTTCGATCTCCTAAAAAGAAATGAGTAAGTTTGCTTAAAAGGGGATGTGTTGAAATACACAATAGCAACCAAGTTTACTTTACATTAACCACGAGAAGTATTGGTAATCTGATTATTGATTACTCAAAGAAATAGAATGCTTCCTCGTGTATTTGCTTGTTCTAGATAGAGTCATTGCAATATACTTTAACGTCGGACTCGTGGTCATTTGATGGGAGTGTCTTCTAGAAAGCCATTTGATCTCTCTTGTTTTAAAGCATCCTCCCTCCCAAGACAGGTGGCTTTGCATCAGTCACGTCCAGTTTATCCTTTAGCACGTAACGGGACCTCCATTTTCATTTGGGGATGACGGATGGTGTTAACAGGCTTACATCCTGCATGCACTTTATCATCATTCGTGATGTTCATGGGGAGGCAGAATTATCTTGCTTTTTACAGTTGACAGGCTCCACCAGCCTCCCTGTGGCATAGAAAGTAACTAAACACACAGGGTACTCCTGGGAGTCCTTACTGGGACTGATATGAGCTCTACATTCAGAAGACAGGTCAGAATTATCTTAATTGCTTGATAGTGTAAATAAATGAAAAGGTCAGGAGCTCAAGGACTGTCGTACTGAGTGGGACGGACAGAAGAAAGATCATTATACAGGAAGTCATCATAAGCGTTGAAACAGGAGCGATAGGAGGACAAATTGGCTTCACACTCCCCTTTTTAGGGGAATGTAACCTCCCTTTCCACACAGACACACACATGCACGCACACACATACTGCTGCGGAAAAAATTAAGAGACCACTGCAAAATTATCAATTTCTCTGGATTTACTATTTATAGGTATGTGTTTGGGTAAAAATAAAATTTTTGTTTTATTCTATAAACTACTGACAACATTTCTCCCAACTTCCAAATAAAAATATTGTCATTTAGAGCATTTATTTGCAGAAAATGACAACTGGTCAAAATAACAAAAAAGATACAGTGTTGTCAGACCTCGAATAATGCAAAGAAAATAAGTTCATGTTCATTTTTAAACAACACAATAGTAATGTTTTAATTTAGGAAGAGTTCAGAAATCTATATTTGGTGGAATAACCCTAATTTTCAATCACAGCTTTCATGCGTCTTGGCATGCTCTCCACCAGTCTTTCACATTGATGTTGGATGACTTTATGCCACTCCTGGCGCAAAAATTCAAGCAGCTCGGCTTTGTTTGATGGCTTGTGACCATCCATCTTCCTCTTGATCACATTCCAGAAGTTTTCAATTGGGTTCAGGTCTGGAGATTGGGCTGGCCATGACAGGGTCTTGATCTGGTGGTCCTCCATCCCCACCTTGATTGACCTGGCTGTGTGGCATGGCGCATTGTCCTGCTGGAAAAACCAATCCTCCGAGTTGGGGAACAATGTCAGAGCAAAAGGAAGCAAGTTTTCTTCCAGGACAACCTTGTTTGTGGCTTGATTCATGCATCCTTCACAAAGACACATCTGCCAAATTCCAGCCTTGCTGAAACACCCCCAGATCATCACCGATCCTCCACCAAATTTCACAGTGGGTGCGAGACACTGTGGCTTGTAGGCCTCTCCAGGTCTCCGTCTAACCATTAGATGACCAGGTGTGGGGCAAAGCTGAAAATTGGACTCATCAGAGAAGATGACCTTACTCCAGTCCTCTACGGTCCAATCCTTATGGTCTTTTGCAAACATCAGCCTGGCTCTTCTTTGCTTCTCATTGATGAAGGGCTTTTTTCTAGCTTTGCACGACTTCAGCCCTGCCCCTAGGAGCCTGTTTCGAGCCGTGCACTTCACCCCAGCTGCCGTTTGCCATTCTTTTTGTAGGTCACTTGATGTCATCCTACGGTTGTTGAGTGACATTCGAATGAGTTGGCGGTCATCCCGGTCAGTAGAGAGTCGTTTTCGCCCTCTGCCGGTCTGTAGCTTTGTTGTCTCCAATGTTTGGAGACTCGTGACCTTGTTCTTATGAACCGCCGTCTTTGAAATGTTAAGGATGGAAGCAACCTGACGCTCACTCTATCCCTCTGCCAGTAAAGCCAGAATTGAACCCTTCTTTTCCTCACTCAAAACTTTCCTTTTCAACTCTTTTGGCATGGTCAATAGTTATTTTTTGATTAATATTAATTTTGAGGTACTATTAGCACTGTTTTTGCCATCCAGCTGGTCCTATTGCAAGAGGATAGTGATGACCAGTGGCGGCTCCTGAAAAAATTGTCAGGGGGGGCAATTTTTCTGATGATTTAGGTGACCTACACACATTTTTAAAAAGATATGTCCAGCAACAACATGAAGACAGGGGCAGCATATAAGTCAATACCAGAAACATTTATTGACTGATCTCAAAAGTGTTGGCTTACAAAATCAAAATAAGTTATCACAGTAAAAATAATCAAGGGTGTTCTTTCACATTCCTCAACACTGCATAAACAATATGCATTTCCATAAACAAATGAAATATCAGCTGAAAATACAGCATCTTGGTATTTGTTCAGATTGCAGGATCAACAAGAGCTTTTACCACATTTTTTGCCTCATGGTTGAATTGGAAATATGTGCACCTGAGCATTATTCACAACAAGCAAGCAGGAGCTTTTGATAGAGGCTACTGAAAACATTGATGCAAGTTATTGGTAATAAGACATTTTTATAGACTTCCATATTCTGCCCTCTTGTATAGATTTGTGAAAATGAACAGTGATAGACATTTTGCCTGAAAACAGAATTTGAAAGTAATTTCTAGAAAAGGTAAACACAGCTATCTGTATGGCTTTGTAAAAACGAACAACCATATTCTGGCCAATTGTATAGATTTGTAAATATGAACAACCATATTCTGGCCAATTGTATAGATTTGTAAAAATGAACATGAACAGATTATTTTTTTAAAAACTTTTTTTTTAATGAAAAATAACTATTTTAAACAACATCAACTGTGAACTGATTTGGGTGTGTGTGTGTTAAAGAGACAGACAGGGAGGGACAAAGAGAGAGAGAGGCTACATTACTTGTACTGAAACTGTTCTCTTCTCTGTTTCAATACAGCAAAGCGTTCAATGACTTTCTCATTGAAATCAGGCATGCTGAGGACTAGTTCCCTCTCCATGGAAAGCATGGCCAGTGCATTCAGACGTTCCTGGCCCATTGAATTTCGCAGGAATGTCTTAACTCGTGTCAAAGTTGAGAAACATCTCTCAGCTTCAGCTGTTGTCATGGGAGTAGTTATGAGGATGTTCAACAGAGTCACAGTCTCAGAGAACGTCTCCTGGAGGTTGTAGCTCATGAGAACCTGGTACAGTGCCAGTGTACCACAGCATCCCTTGAATTCAGGATTCTCATAGATCAGAGATAGTTCTGTCTTGAGCTTTGCCTTGCTCAGCATGGGGTATGCATTCACAGTGGCATTCAGAGCCTCATCAGGAAATGAATGGCAGTACCTTTCAAACACGTCTGCTTGCAGTAAGGTAGCACTCACAAGGTGGCCAGAGAAAGAGAACCTTTCTTTGGTGTGATCCAGGATGGTGTTGCAGACCTCTTCAGACAGCCTCTGCTTCTCCTCTTCTCTCAAAGCTGTTCTGGGTCTTTTGGCTCCTGTTGCTTCTTGCAGCTGCTGTTGAGAGGAGTCCCTGAAGGCAAACAGACCAATGTGTTTGTTGGCTTTGTACAGTACTGTTGTCTATGTGATGCACAGGTATATGCAATGTATCCATGTATAGTACAAATACTTCAGTTCCACTTAAAATGGGCAGGGATGCATAAAGTCTTTAGTGTTTAAGTTAGCCTTTGTGTCTCACATAGCCTGGATGTTCAGCACAGTATACAGTGGTGCTCATAAGCTTATGATCCCATGCTAAAGTTGACTAAAAAGAGGAATAAAAAAGAAAAGAAAATTGGTGTCCTTAAAGGTTGGATTTTCCAACTTTTTTAATTAAGTCATTAAGATCAATTTCCAAAAGATGATTTTTTTATTTTTTTATTCCTCTTTTTAGTCAACTTTAGAATGTGTTCATACACTTATGAGCACCACTGTACAGTACACATAGTATATAAAATAAGCTAGATTACACCAGTGGCCATATATAATGAGAATAATGTAATTTCAAACACAAATGCAGTCTCCTTTCATGCATACATTTTCAAATAAAGCTCTGCTTTGAGAAAGATCGAATGATATTGTTTAATCTTACCTTATGGCCTGCACACTGCTTGTGAAGCTGTCGAGGGCACGTTTGATAAAGACAGCATCGATGTCCTTCTTCTGTAGCTTCTGGTACAGAATGTCGACGTGGGGCATGATTTTGTGAAAAAGCCGCAGGAAAAAAATAAAATCTTCATCATGTAGCATCCTCACGTAGCCAGATGCCTCTCTCACGGTGGGCTGGTCAAATGAACCCAATGAACCCGTCCGAATGGCTTCAAAACATTCTATGAGGTCGTCTCGATTCTCGTAGACAGTGTTCACGACTCTGCTTAGTAGAAACCTGTTGAATTATTAAATTTGGTCTGGGAGGTCCTAATTGTTTCGTTGCCAATTTATCTTGATTTGTTCGCCGACAAAAAGGAACTTCTTTCAAAGAGACAATCGAGTTGCACTGAAGGCTAGCCATTTTGACAGTAGTAGTGAATTGATTGATGAGGCTACCCGCTCTTTTCTTAGTTACGTTCATGGTTATGTTACGTATGACGAAAGCGCGTAAGTGCAAGCCCTCAGAAACCCATAGAGATTGTATTGAAAGCTCTGATATTTGAAAAAAATTGATTTTACATTAGAGGCTATGAGAGACTTCTGGGCGATTTTCAACCTGACTGAAATCGCCCCAAAACGGGCGGGGACATTTGAAGCACGACTTTAGCCTGATTGGACATTTAGTGGCAGATCAGACGTCTAGATTAGAACACTGATAACTACTGTTGCCGTGATATAATTGATTAGAAAGAAATACCTTCCTTTTCCCGTTTGGCAGTGCGTCGCCCATATCGCCCTAATGAACACACCGCCCCTGGTGATGACCACAGTGGTTTTTATACTTTTCCTTGTTAAATAAGATTTGGTTCATGAGATCACCTAATCAGTACCTAATTCAGTAGAATGAGGTGTGCCTGTGTTGGAATTCAACAGACACTGGAATGGAATGGCTATCATACATGTAGAGGTGCTGATTTAAGAAAAATGTGCAGTGGTCTCTTAATTTTTTTCCACAGCTGTATATGCACGCACGCACGCACACACACACACACACATGCAAGCACACACACACACACACACACACACCACTTTTGGCAGCCATAGCAACCAAGGCAATTAATGTGCTTAAACTCCTATGTGCCCCCTCAAGACATATTCCAAATGATATTAGTGCCTGTGCCTAACCCACACACCCACTTCAAGCCCACCAACAATTACAGTGGACACCTCAACATCATCTAATACTGTATCACCTGGAAAGTCTTTGAAGGTGCAGGTATTTACATACTGTATGTGGTAGCAGAGAGATAGTGGTATGTTTACAGTGGGAGTGGATGAAGGTTAATTAGTCATGCTACTCTGCCTATTTTCCTCTCTGACTCCATAGGTGTTCTGTTAGTATGCATCCCAATGCCCACTCTGCGGGAAGCCATTGATTAGTAAAGAATGTGTCAGCCTGTATCTGAGAATAGGCTTGAAGTATCTAGAGTTCAGCTCTCTTCACAGAGATGATTGGTGTTACGGTTTCTTTTCCTGGTTACTAGTTTCCTGCACCACAAAATACAGCATATTGAAAACAATTGAGGCATCGCAGTTGTTCATATGGATTCACAAAACTGTCTTAAATGTCAGCTGTCATGACGATGTGTGCAGTAACAGAAATATGTTCAATTTGAGATGTTCAGTGTCAAATCTCTGAATGTCAGCATGGGGTGGAGGCCTTCTTGTGGTTGACAGGGAGGGGGGGGTGACCCCCTACAGAGAGAGGTGGGATATTTCGTGGGGCATCGTGTGCACCTGTCACACAGAGGAGGAACAGTGTCTCATTAAATGTGCCTCATTATCTGCTTAGGGGGTGTGCGAATGTCTGTTCGTGCGTGAAATCTAGAAATACATTTTTTTTAAAAGCGGTTTTCCTTTTGAACAGACCAAACATTTATAAAAAATCCTACATATCACAGATATGAATTATGGGCTAGAGGAGAAAAGATACTGAGGCAAAATGTGGCTATCACATGATATGATAAATCCTTCAGTAACTGCTGTAATACTGTGACTATTATGCATGTGATATGCATGCTTACACCAACAAATCCTCTGCAAAACGTATACAAAACTCTGTCTGCAGCCCACAGCAGTTTCCTACCTAGGTACTGTATATAACTGCCGCAGCTTGAGTCAGTATAATTATTTGGTGGACCGATCATCTCTCTGATTAAAATAAAATGGAAGCTGTTGGTCTGTTGAGGGGCAGTGAGGATTATATTAATTAGCATATTTGCAATGACCATGTGGACTGAGATTATTGTGTGGCTTCTTGGCTGTCTGTTCCATTGTAGCTTCTGAGAGTCAGTGGTTTGTTCATTGTCGTCCGGCAAACGGTACCGGACCAACAGGCTCCGAGACAGCTTCTACCCCCAAGCCATAAGATTGCTAAATAGCCATAACACTGCTAAATTTACATTTTAGCAGACACTCTTATCCAGAGCGACTTACAGTTAGCAAGTGCATACATTTTTCATACTGGCCCCCCGTGGGAATCGAACCCACAACCCTGGCGTTGCAAACGCCATGGTCTACAAACTGAGCTACACAGGCCATAGTTAATGAAATGGTTACCCGGGCTATCTCCATTGACCCTATCTTGCACTGACACTATGTACACTCACAATACTAAAGTTGAAGTTGGAAGTTTACATACACCTTAGCCAAATACATTTAAACTCAGTTTTTCACAATTCCTGACATTTAATCCTTGTAAAAATTCCCAGTCTTAGGTCAGTTACGATCACCACTTTATTTTAAGAATGTGAAATGTCAGAATAATAGTAGAGAGAATGATTTATTTCAGCTTTTATTTCTTTCATCACACTTTAAACTGTTTAACTTGGGTCAAACGTTTCGGGTAGCCTTCCACAAGCTTCCCACAATACGTTGGGTGAATTCTGTCCCATTCCTCCTGACAGAGCTGGTGTAACTGAGTCAGGTTTGTAGGCCTCCTTGCTCGCACACACTTTTTCAGTTCTGCCCAGAATAACTGTATTTATACACACTATATACATACATACTCACTCACACACACTACACTGACACTCTCACACAAAACCCACACACATTCACATACACTACACCAATTTGGGTTAGTTGGTAACCCAGTGCTGGTTAAATAGTGGACCCAGCCAGTTGGGTTGCGTGAATAACCCAATATGTTGGGATTATCCAAAGATGGGTTAATTTAAACATCAGTTGTTGTTTTTTTAACCATCCGTTGGGTTGACCCAGGATATGGGTATTTTTTTATGTAATCCATAGTTTATTTTCAGGAGGCATAGCCTATTAGGGGGTGGCTTTCACATAGTTATTTTTGGCCATCTATGAGAGTAAATGTCATTGCTGTTCATAATGTTAAATGTGTACACTGCAAATGTAAATTTTCCTTGAATATTTTTGCACATTACACATTGTAGTATAAAATTCAGAACATTATTATTTACATATCCCAACATTGAGATATAATGTTGGGATATAAATTATTTATCCCAACATTGAGATACAATGTTGGGATAGGCTATGCAAATATTACATAACATTGGGATGTGCATGGGCTCTTGAGGAACACATACACTTGTGTAAGCCTCATTGAAGCTACAGAAGTGTCAGTGTCCTTAATATGTGATAGCAATACAACAGAACAGATTAACCGGAATGACATTTACTCTCACGGGTGGCCAAAAATAACTATCTGTAAGCCACGTCCCTACTAAGCCATGCCTCCAGGGTCATGCAAACAACCCAGCATGTTTTAGAGTGTACATACGAACACACACATAACACACAGACACATACAGACACAGCACATACACATACACGCATGCACACACACACACACACACACACACTCACTCACACACACACACACACACACACACACACACACATACACACACACACACACACACACACACACACTTTCACAATTATCATATGCTACTGCTACTCTGATCTTTATTTTTACTGTTATTATTACCTATCCTGATGCCTAGTCACTTTACCCTGCCTTCATGTACATACACTATATATACAAAAGTATGTGGACACCCCTTCAAATTAGTGGATTCGGCTATTTCAGCCACACCCGTTGCTGACAGGTGTATAAAATCTAGCACACAGCCATGCAATCTCCATAGACAAACATTGGCAGTAGAATGGCCTTATTGAAGAGCACAGTGAATTTCAACGTGGCACCGTCATAGGATGCCACCTTTCCAACAAGTAATTTTGGAAAATGTCTGCCCTGCTAGAGCTGCCCTGGTCAACTGTAAGTGCTGTTATTGTGAAGTGGAAAAGTCTAGTAGCAACAACGGCTCAGCCATGAAATGGTAGGCCACAAAAGCTCACAGAACGGAGCCACTGAGTGCTGAAGCGCCTAGCTTCATGAAATGGGTTTCCATGGCTGAGCAGCCTAAGCCTAAGATCACCATGCGTAATGCCAAGCGTCGGCTGAAGTGGTGTAAAGCTTGCCGCCATTGGAGAAGTGGAAACGCGTTCTCTGGAGTGATGAATCACGCTTCACCATCTGGTAATCCGATGGACGAATCTGGGTTTGGCGGATGCCAGCAGAACGCTACCTGCCCCAATGCATAGTGCCAACTGTAAAGTTTGGTGGAGGAGGAATAATGGTCTGGGGCTGTTTTTCATGATTCGGGTTAGGCCCCTTAATTCCAGTGACGGGAAATGTTAATGCTACATCATACAATTCTAGACATTCTAGACGATTATGTGCTTCCAACTTTGTGGCAACAGTTTGGGGAAGGCCCTTTCCTGTTTCAACATGACAATGCCCCCTTGCACAAAGCGAGGTCCATTCAGAAATGGTTTGTCGAGATCGGTGTGGAAGAACTTAACTGGCCCCATCAAATACGTTTGGGATGAATTCAAATCAAATCAAATTTCATTTGTCACATACGTGTTTAGCAGTGTTATTGCGGGTGTAGAGAAATGCTTGTGCTTCTAGCTCTGACAGTGCAGTAATATCTAACAAGTAATATATAACAATTTCACAACATATACCCAATACACACAAATCTAAGTAAGGAATGGAATTAAGAATAAATACAGTGCCAGTCAAAAGTTTGGACACACCTACTCATTCAAGGGTTTTTCATTATTTTTACTATTTCTGACTTTGTATAATAATAGTGAAGACATTAAAACTATGAAATAACACATATAGAATCATGTAGTAACCAAAAAAGTGTTAAACAAATCAAAATATATTTTATATTTGAGATTCTTCAAAGTAGCAACCCTTTGCCTTGATGACAGCTTTGCACACTCTTGGCATTCTCTCAACCAGCTTCATGAGGTAGTCACCTGGAATGCATTTCAATTAACAGGTGTGCCTTCTTAAAAGTTAATTTGTGGAATTTCTTTCCTTCTTAATGCGTTTGAGCCAATCAGTTGTGTTGTGACAAGGTAGTGTGGGTATACAGAAGATAGCCCTATTTGGTAAAAGACCAAGTCCATATTATGGCAAGAACAGCTCAAATAAGCAAAGATAATTGGCATTCTCTCAACCAGCTTCACCTGGAATGCTTTTCCAACAGTCTTGAATGAGTTCCCACATATGCTGAGCACTGGTTGGCTGCTTTTCCTTCACTCTGCGGTCCGACTCATCCCAAACCATCTCAATTGAGTTGAGGTCGGGGGATTGTGGAGACCAGGTCATCTAATGCAGCACTCCATCACTCTCCTTCTTGGTAAAATAGCCCTTCCACAGCCTGGAGGTGTGTTGGGTCATTGTCCTGTTGAAAAAGAAATGATAGTCCCACTAAGCCCAAACCAGATGGGATGGCGTATCGCTGCAGAATGCTGTGGTAGCCATGCTGATTAAGTGTGCCTTGAATTCTAAATAAATCACAGACAGTGTCACCAGCAAAGCACCCCCACACAGTAACACCTCCTCCTCCATGCTTTACGGTGGGAACTACACATGCGGAGATCATCCGTTCACCCACACACGTCTCACAAAGACAAGGCGGTTGGAACCAAAAATCTCAAATTTGGACTCCAGACCAAAGGACACATTTCCACCGGTCTAATGTCCATTGCTCGTGTTTGTTGGCCCAAGCAGGTCTCTTCTTCTTATTGGTGTCCTTTAGTAGTGGTTTCTTTGCAGCAATTCGACCATGAAGGCCTGTTTCACACAGTCCCCTCTGAACAGTTGATGTTCCTGAAATTTTCCTTATTGACTGACCTTCATGTCTTAAAGTAATGATGGACTGTCATTTCTATTTGCTTATTTGAGCTGTTCTTGCAATAATATGGACTTGGTCTTTTACCAAATAGGGCTATCTTCTGCATACCCCCCTTACCTTGTCACAACACAACTGATTGGCTCAAACACATTAAGAAGGAAATAAATTCCACAAATTAACTTTTAAGAAGGCACACCTGTTAATTGAAATGCATTCCAGGTGACTACGTCATGAAGCTGGTTGAGAGAATGCCAAGAGTGTGCAAAGCTGTCATCAAGGCAAAGGGTAGCTATTTGAAGAATCTCATATATTTTGATTTGTTTAACACTTCTTTGGTTACTGCATGATTCCATATGTGTTATTTCATAGCTTTTTATGTCTTCACTATTATTCTACAATGTAAAAAATAGTAAAAATAAAGAAAAACCCTTGAATGAGTAGGTGTGTCCAAACTTTTGACTGGTAGTGTACATATATAAGTGTTTTAGGGAGCGTTTGATGAGGGGTGGTCGTTTGACCGCGGACCCATTATGGACGCAGGCAATGAGGCAGTGATCGCTGAGATCCTGGTTGAAGACAGGGGAGGTGTATTTAGAGGGTAAATTAGTCAGGATGATATCTATGAGGGTGCCCATGTTTACGGATTTAGGGTTGTACCTGGTAGGTTCCTAGATTATTTGTGTGCGATTGAGGGCATCTAGTTTAGATTGTAGGATGGCCAGGGGTGTTAAGCATATCCCAGTTTAGGTCACCAAGCAGTACGAACTCTGAAGATAGATGGGGGGCAAGCAATTCACATATGGTGTCCAGGGCACAACTGGGGGCTGAGGGGGGTCTGTAGCAAGCGGCAACAGTGAGAGACTTATTTCTGGAAAGGTGGATTTTTAGAAGTAGAAGCTCAAACTGTTTGGGTACAGACCTGGATAGTATCATAGAGCTCTGCAGGCTATCTCTACAGTAGATTGCAACTCCGCCCCCTTGGCAGTTCTATCTAGACGGACAATGTTGTAGTTCGGAATGGACATTTCTGAATTTTTGGTGGCCTTCCTAAGGCAAGATTCAGACACTGCTAGAACATCAGGGTTGGCAGAGTGTGCTAACGCAGTGAATAACTCAAACTTGGGGAGGAGACTTCTGATGTTAACATGCAAGAAACCAAGGCTTTTACCGTTACAGAAGTCAACAAATGATAGCGCCTGGGGGGTAGGCGTGAAACTGGGGGCTACAGGACCTGGGTTAACCTCTACATCACCAGAGGAACAGAGGAGGAATAGAATAATGATACGGCTAAAGGCTTTAAGAACGTTGCCTTTAAATTTCAATCGAGCTAGCCGTTTTTCAAACAAAGTCAACACAGTAGCCATTGCTAGCTAGCCAACACGACCAGCTAACTGTACTGCAGTAGCTAAATACAATATATTTGTGCTAGCTAGCCAACGTTTAATTTTTGCTGCGTTATGAAAGGAACTAGACACGGACACGAATTATCTGTTTAGTGTGTTAACACACTATTGGTAGTTTGTTGTAACCAAGTATTGGTGCTAAACTGTGTTTTATTGGATGCTAGCATGCTAGTTAGCTATGGCGTCATAGTTAGGCATCGTGGGCTGTTGTGGGTAGTTATTGTAGGTTAGCATTGTTTTCGGCGGTGCCGGGTGTAGCACGAAGCTAGCTAGCTAGCCGTTTTTCAAACAAAGTCAACACAGTAGCCATTGCTAGCTAGCCAACACGACCAGCTAACTGTACTGTAGTAGCTAAATACAATATACTTGTGCTAGCTAGCCAACGTTTAATTATTGCTGCGTTATGAAAGGAACTAGACACGGACACGAATTATCTGTTTAGTGTGTTAACACACTATTGGTAGTTTGTTGTAACCAAGAATTGGTGCTAAAATGTGTGTTATTGGATGCTAGCATGCTAGTTAGCTATGGTGTCATAGTTAGTCATCGTGGGCTGTTGTGGGTAGTTATTGTAGGTTAGCATTGTTTTCGGCGGTGCCGGGTGTAGCACGAAGCTAGCTAGCTAGCCGTTTTTCGAACAGAGTCAACACAGTAGCCATTGTGTGCTGTACTGTGGCAGCTAAATACAATATATTTGTGCTAGCTAGCCAACGTTTAATTATTGCTGCGTTATGAAAGGAACTAGACACGGACACGAATTATCTGTTTAGTGTGTTAACACACTATTGGTGGTTTGTTGTGACCAAGTGTTGGTGCTAAACTGTGTGTTATTGGATGCTAGCATGCTAGTTAGCTATGGTGTCATAGTTAGCTAGCTGAATAAAGTGGGTTGAGTCTATTCCTTGAAACATTGAACCGCTGTGGTTCACAACAATTCTGATTTCTAAAGGTGGAAGTTGGGAGAGTTTTTGTTCGGGTGGTTCAGTGAAACAATTATAGTTTCTGAGGTGGAAGTTTTGGTGAGGGAGGCCCTGCTCTCTCCTCTCCCAGATGTTTAGTTCATTTCATTCCGATCTCCTCTGCATTATTGTAGCCATTTGCTACAGCCTGTCAACTATGCCTCTGCCTATCCCTGTTCTCTCCTCTCTGCACAGGCTACACAAACACCTCACACCGCGTGGCTGCTGCCTCTCTAACCTGGTGGTCCCTGCACGCACCCCACACCTGGAGTTCCAGGTCTCAGGCAGCCTCTGGAACTGCCGTTCTGCTGCCAACAAAGCTGACTTCATCCCAGCCTATGCTAACCTCCAGTCCCTCGACTTCCTGGCGCTGACGGAAACATGGATTACCACTGAAAACACTGCTACTCCTACTGCTCTCTCCTCGTCTGACCATGTGTTCTCGCATACCCCGAGAGCATCTGGTCAGAGGGGTGGTGGCACAGGAATCCTCATCTCTCCCAAGTGGACATTCTCAATTTTTCCCCTAACCCATCTGTCTATCTCCTCATTTGAATTCCATGCTGTCACAGTCACTAGCCCATTTAAGCTTAATATCCTTGTCATCTATCGCCCTCCAGGTTCCCTTGGAGAGTTCATCAATGAGCTTGACGCCTTGATAAGTTCCTTTCCTGAGGATGGCTCACCCCTCACAGTTTTGGGGGATTTCAACCTCCCTACGTCCACATTTGACTCATTTCTCTCTGCCTCCTTCTTTCCACTCCTCTCCTCTTTTGACCTCACCCTCTCACCGTCCCCCTACTCACAAGGCAGGCAATACACTTGACCTCATCTTTACTAGATGCTGCTCTTCTACTAATCTCACTGCAACTCCCCTCCATGTCTCCGACCACTACTTTGTTTCCTTTTCTCTCTCGCTCTCCTCCAACACTACTCACTCTGCCCCTACACAGATGGTAATGCGCCGCCGCAACCTTCGCTCTCTCTCTCCCACGACTCTCTCCTCTTCCATCCTATCATCTCTTCCCTCTGCTCTATCCTTCTCCCTCCAATCTCCTGATTCTGCCTCCTCAACCCTCCTCTCCTCCCTTTCTGCATCCTTTGACTCTCTGTGTCCCCTATCCTCCCGGCCGGCTCGGTCCTCCCCTCCAGCTCCGTGGCTTGATGACTCATTGCGAGCTCACAGAACAGAGCTCCGGGCAGCGGAGCGGAAATGGAAGAAAACTAAACTCCCTGCCGACCTGGCATCTTTTCACTCCCTCCTCTCTACATTTTCTTCATCTGTTTCTGCTGCTAAGGCCACTTTCTACCACTCTAAATTCCAAGCATCTGCCTCTAACCCTAGGAAGCTCTTTGCCACATTTTCCTCCCTGCTGAATCCTCCCCCCCTCTCTCTCTCTGTGGATGACTTCGTCAACCACTTTGAAAAGAAGGTTGACGACATCCGATCCTCGTTTGTTAAGTCTAATGACACTGCTGGTCCTACTCACACTGCCCTACCCTATGCTTTGACTTCTTTCTCCCCTCTCTCTCCAGATAAAATCCTGCGACTTGTGACTGCAGGCCGCCCAACAACCTGCCCGCTTGACCCCATCCCCTCCTCTCTTCTCCAGACCATCTCCGGTGACCTTCTCCCCTACCTCACCTCGCTGATCAACTCATCCTTGACCGCTGGCCATGTCCCTTCCGTCTTCAAGAGAGCGAGAGTTGCACCCCTTCTCAAAAAAACCAACACTCGATCCCACTGATGTCAACAACTACAGACCAGTATCCCTTCTTTCTTTTCTTTCCAAAACTATTGAGCGTGCCGTCTTTAGCCAACTCTCTTGCTATCTCTCTCAGAATGACCTTCTTGATCCAAACCAGTCAGGTTTCAGGACTGGTCATTCAACTGAGACTGCTCTTCTCTGTGTCACGGAGGCTCTCCGCACTGCTAAAGCTAACTCTCTCTCCTCTGCTCTTGTCCTTCTAGACCTGTCTGCTGCCTTTGATACTGTGAACCATCAGATCCTCCTCTCCACCCTCTCCGAGCTGGGCATCTCCGGCGCTGCTCACTCCTGGATTGCGTCCTACCTGACCGGTCGCTCCTACCAAGTGGCGTGGCGAGAAGCTGTCTCCGCACCACGTGCTCTCACCACTGGTGTCCCCCAGGGCTCAGTTCTAGGCCCTCTCCTATTCTCCTTATACACCAAGTCACTTGGCTCTGTCATATCCTCACATGGCCTCTCCTATCATTGCTACGCTGACGATACACAACTAATCTTCTCCTTTCCCCCTTCTGATAACCAGGTGGCGAATCGCATCTCTGCATGTCTGGCAGACATATCAGTATGGATGACGGATCACCACCTCAAGCTGAACCCTGGCAAGACGGAGCTGCTCTTCCTCCCGGGAAGGACTGCCCGTTCCATGATCTCGCCATCACGGTTGACAACTCCGTTGTGTCCTCCTCCCAGAGTGCGAAGAGCCTTGGCGTGACCCTGGACAACACCCTGTCGTTCTCCGCTAACATCAAGGCGGTGACCCGATCCTGCAGGTTCATGCTCTACAACATTCGGAGAGTACGACCCTGCCTTACACAGGAAGCGGCACAGGTCCTAATCCAGGCACTTGTCATCTCCCGTCTGGATTACTGCAACTCGCTGTTGGCTGGCCTCCCTGCCTGTGCCATTAAACCCCTACAACTCATCCAGAATGCCGCAGCCCTTCTGGTGTTCAACCTTCCCAAGTTCTCTCACGTCACCCCCCTCCTCCGCACACTCCACTGGCATCCAGTTGAAGCTCGCATCCGTTACAAGACCATGGTGCTTGCCTATGGAGCAGTGAGGGGAACGGCACCTCCGTACCTTCGGGCTCTGATCAGTCCCTACACCCAAACGAGGGCATTGCGTTCATCCACCTCTGGCCTGCTGGCTCCCCTTCCTCTGCGGAAGCATAGTTCCCGCTCAGCCCAGTCAAAACTGTTCGCTGCTCTGGCACCCCAATGGTGGAACAAGCTCCCTCACGACGCCAGGACAGCGGAGTCACTCACCACCTTATACTACCACTGGCTATAGGGTGAATGCACCAATTTGTAAGTCGCTCTGGATAAGAGCGTCTGCTAAATGACGTAAATGTGCCCTTGAGCAAGGCACTTAACCCTAATTGCTCCTGTAAGTCGCTCTGGATAAGAGCGTCTGCTAAATGACTAAAATGTAAAATGTAAAATGTCTATAACTTGGATCTTCGGCGATACTTTGGCAATACGGATTGAGTCTAGCCCTAGGTCCCAATTATCTATTTTTACTCCAAAAGTGTGCACTTGTTCACTTGGCTGGTATGGTGGAAACTCCCTCTAGCCCATGCCTACACCAATCCAATGCTTTTAGATTTGTGTGAAGTAGTGAATGCGTGTACACTTCAAAAATATTATTGGAATGCAGCCCAAGACTTGATGAGTATTAGGGAAAACAATGACCTGCTTTCGGTTTCAGTTTGAATAGTGTTAAAGCTGTAATACGTTTTTTGGGTGACCTGACAAAATTCATATAGAAATGTGAGTTATAGATACTGTATGTCATTCTCATTGAAAGCAAGTCTAAGAAGCGGTAGATCTGTTATATGTGTGCTATTTCTATGCTTCCCGTTCTTAAGTTTAGTTTTTGCATCTTTTACTTTTTGTTTTGTACACCAGCTTCAAACCGCTGAAAATACAATAATTTTGGTTATGAAAAATATATTTCACAGCGGTTTAGATGGTACAATGATTCTGTACACTACACTATATTATTTTGTCACATAAACTGAAATTAGGCGAACTATTCAAATGTTTTGCAACCAGGAAATTATGGAGCGATTTCTGGATAGTGCACCTTTAAGACAATTGTCTGACCCTGTGTGATAACAATGTAAAGTTGATGAATGGCTTTGACCATGGTGATTTCATTAGTAATGGCATGCTCCAGGAAAACAGGTCTAATAAGTGCAGATAAATGTACTGATGTCCTTCTGGAACCTGACTGCCTCCGTGATACTTTGATCCATGGCCTACAGTGCCATGACATCACACTGCCAAGGCAGCTAGCACTGTCTTCCCCTCAGCTGTGTAAGTGTTACTGATAGAAAAAAATAAACATATCAAATTATTTATGAAACAAACATAAATTATAGTTTGGCTCTCCGATCATTCCACCTCAAAAAGCACAAGAAAGAGGATTTTGAGGAATGGTGTGGGGGTTCCGTGGGTAGATTTTGATCATTTTATTGGATTCCTGATGTCTTACTCATTGTTAGGAAGATTTATGGTCCAAATCAGATGTTCGGTACTATATTCATTGAAGATTATGTGAATCCTATAAATTAAAAGGGCCAATTTAGGCGCAATCAATTAGTTTAATTTCTAAATCATCTAAATTAAATGTCAACAAAATAATGTTGCAGGAATGCTAATCTTATCTGTTTCTAATTACAGAAACAATTTCAGAACCATCTGTGATTGTGGGTGTCATGGCTTTCTGAACTGACAAGGAATGACTAGTCAGTCTACTCAGGAAACAAGCTGATTTTTACAAGGGGGTAAATTAAACAGCGATATGTTGGTAGCAATAAGAAGTGAGAAAGGATATCTGTGCGTAGGTGATACATTCTGCTGTTGTGACATGTATTGTTGTTGCCAGGGACAAGGTGGGACATTTATTGCAGATATAAAGCCACCTCATCATGTGCCTGACAGACAATATATATTTTCCCTGACAGGGCATCATGACTCCTGCTATACTGGTACATTGCCTCTGAGATTGTTTAATCATCAGCCGTCAACTATTGTTTTTATGTGGGTTTGTATACATTCTTCATGTTGTAGGAGGGGATTTCATTGACTTGTCCAGAGCAGTAAAATATGTTTGTTTTCTGTGTATATTTAATTTCCCTCCCTGTATAAGACATTTGAAATTCCAGTGTTAATCAAAATCCTCAGCCTATCTGAGCCTGCACTGAGGTTGACTGATACGAATACCCCAGTGTTTTCCTCGGCATCAAAATCCCATACAGTATCTGACTCAAACAAAAACAAACATGAGGGGAGTTGCTTACAAACCCACAGCATTTAGGCTACTCGGGATACTAAACATATTTCCCAACAACATCCTGCTCTTAGCTCGTTGACTCATGTCACGGTTCACTACGACAGAACCCAGAAGCAGACCAGGACGAGGTGAGTTGAACGAAGGTGAGTATTTATTAACAGATTCAAAAAGATGCAGAGTAATCCAGGAGACGGAGCGGGCGGCGGAGATGAGTTGGTGGAGGTGAAGTGGCAGATCCAATGATGGCTCGGCAGCCGCCGACAACCAGGCAGTGGTTGGGTGAAGGTCCCGGGAGAATGATGTTCATGGCTAACGATCCGGCAGGGAATGGATGTCAGGTCAGAGCTTATGAAGGGGTGATGATCAGGACCAGGTGTGCCGAAGCTGATGAGAAGCATCACCCGCCTAGCAACGTCGCCCGGCAACCGGACAGGGTGCGTTCAGGAACCTTCAGGTAACAGGAGATTCAGAGCAGAAAAACGGCAACACAGGCAGGAACAGACTCAGGACGCAGGGTTCATGACAGTACCCCCCCTCCGACGAACGCCACCGGGCGGACTACCCGGAGCGCCAGGATGGAGGCGGTAGAAGTCACGAAGGAGGTCAACATCAAGGATCTGACGCCGAGGAATCCAACTCCTCTCCTCAGGTATATACCCCTCCCAGTCCACGAGATACTGGAAACCCCGGCCCCGCCGTCTGGAATCCATGATGCGGCGCACCGTGTAGACAGGACCTCCTCCGATCATCTGAGGAGGAGGAGGCGGAGGGGGCAACAGAGGGCTGAGGAGAACAGGCTTGAGGCAGGAGACATGGAAGGTGGGATGGACTCTGAGCGTACTAGGCAACTTGAGTCGAACCACAACAGGATTAATCACTCTCTCCACCACAAACGGACCAATGAACCTCGGCGACAGTTTCCTTGACTCAGTCCGCAGAGGAAGGTCCCGTGTAGCCAACCAGACCCTATCTCCGATGGCATAAGCGGGGGCTGGAATACGGCGACGATTCGCCTGGAGCTGATACCGGTCAGAAACTCTAATGAGGGCCTTTCTGGCCCGATGCCAGGTCCGGTGGCAACGACGAATGTGGGCCTGGACAGAGGGAACCGAGAGATCCTTCTCCTGAGAAGGAAACAAGGGGGGTTGGTAGCCGTATAGGCACTGGAAGGGAGACATCCCAGTGGCAGAAGTAGGGAGAGTATTGTGGGCATACTCAACCAAAGGCAACTGAGAGACCCAAGAGGCGGGGTTGGAGGAAACAAGGCAGCGCAGCGTGGATTCCATCTTCTGGTTGGCTCTCTCCACCTGTCCATTAGATTGGGGGTGAAATCCAGAAGTGAGACTGACTGTAGCTCCAATGGCCAAACA
The DNA here is from genome assembly GCF_020615455.1 of Coregonus clupeaformis. Classification (NCBI taxonomy): domain Eukaryota; kingdom Metazoa; phylum Chordata; class Actinopteri; order Salmoniformes; family Salmonidae; genus Coregonus; species Coregonus clupeaformis. The sequence continues at coordinate 11,029,572 of NC_059195.1, read as the reverse complement.
GAAGGATTTCCAGACAGCAGAGGTGAACTGAGGGCCACGGTCGGAAACTATGTCACTGGGCAATCCGTGGACCCTGAAAACCTCCCTAACCAGGATCTTGGACGTCTCAGAGGCAGAGGGAAGCTTGGAGATGGGTACAAAGTGGGTGAACTTGCTGAATCTGTCCACAATAGTCAGAATGACCGTGTTCCCCTCAGAAGAGGGTAACCCAGTGACAAAGTCCAGGGCCAGATGCGACCATGGTCGCCGGAGGATCGGTAGGGGGTGAAGAAGTCCAGAGATGGGCCGATTGGCACTCTTGTTCTGTGCACAAACTGGACAGGCAGCAACAAACCTCCGAGTATCTTCTCCCATGGCAGGCCACCAAAATCGTCTGCGTAGAAGCGCCATCGTCCGAGCCACGCCAGGGTGACAAGCCATCATGCTGGCGTGGGACCATTGGAGGACAGCCGAACGAACTGACTCAGGCACAAACAACCGACCGGGTGGACCATTACCGGGGCCGGGCTGCGTCCGAAGGGCCGCCATAACCTCCTCCTCAATCCTCCACAAAACGGCTCCCACGACAAGGTTCCGGGGAAGAATCGTCTCAGATTGCACGTAAGCAAGATTCTTGTGGTCAGTCCAGACAACAAACGGTTGCTCCGCCCCCTCCAACCAGTGGCGCCACTCCTCCAAGGCAAGTTTCACCGCGAGGAGCTCCCGGTTACCCACATCGTAGTTCCTCTCCGCAGACGAAAGACGACGAGAGTAGTAGGCGCAGGGATGGAGTTTACCGTCAGTGGAGCATCGCTGGGACAGGATGGCGCCAACCCCCACATCAGACGCATCCACTTCAACGACAAACTGACGGGCAGTGTCTGGTTGAGAGAGAATCGGAGCGTTGGTGAATCGCCTCTTCAAATCCAGAAATGCTCGGTCCGCCTCAGGATTCCAACTGAAGGTTCTGGTACTAGAAGTCAGGGCAGTTAAAGGAGCGGCCACATGGCTGTAATCACGGATAAATCTACGATAGAAATTCGCAAACCCCAGAAACCTCTGGAGCTGCAATCTCGTACCGGGCTGGGCCCAATCCAGAACCGCCCTAACCTTCTCTTGGTCCATCCTAATCTCTCCCCTGGAGATGATGTACCCGAGGAAGGATGTAGTGTGGGCGTGAAATTCACACTTCTCGGCCTTCACAAACAGGCGATTCTCCAACAATCGCTGCAGAACCTGCTTGACATGCTGGACGTGGCTGGAAAGCTCCTTAGAGAAGATAAGAATGTCATCCAGGTAAACGAACACAAAAAGACCGATCATATCTCTCAGGACGTCATTCACCATACTCTGGAACACTGCTGGGGCATTGGTCAGTCCAAACGGCATCAACTGATACTCAAAATGACCCATCGGTGTATTGAAACCAGTCAACCACTCGTCCCCCTCTCTGATCCAGACCAGATGATACGCATTTCGTAGGTCCAGCTTGGTGAACACAATAGCACCCTGTAAGGAGTCGAAATTAGAGCTCATCAAGGGCAGGGGATACTTGTTCTTGACCGTGATATCATTCAACCCCCGATAATCAATACAAGGTCGAAGAGAGCCATCCTTTTTACTCACAAAGAAGAATCCTGCCCCCAGGAGTGATGACGAGGGACGAATGAGACCAGCAGCTAGGGACTCCTTTATGTAGGTCTCCAAAGCCTCCCGTTCAGGTCGGGAGATGCTGTATAACCGTCCCTTGGGATAGGCAGCTCCAGGGAACAGGTTTATGGCACAATCATATGGTCGGTGGGGAGGGAGTGACAGAGCCCTCTGCTTACTGAACACTTCCCCCAAATCGTGATATGTTTCGGGAACCAGGGACAAATCTGGGGGGTTAGCCTCAATGACCTGACTGGGAACAGAATGGGAACAGGCAGTCTTGAGGCAGTTAGCATGACAATCAATGCTCCAACTAGTTACCTTGCCAGTCACCCAATCGAACGTGGGATTGTGTTCTTTCAGCCAGGGGTAACCAAGGACCAGAGGAACATGGGGAGAAGGCAGAATGAAGAATGAGATAACCTCAGAATGATTCCCTGACAACAGCATCTTAACCGGTTCAGTCCTCATCGTGATACGTGCCAGACTACTACCGTTCAGAGTGGTAGCTTCAATGGCTTCCGGTAATCGCTCCTTGGGAAGCCCCAGCTGTTCCACCACGTCGGCATCAATAAAGCTGCCATCGGCACCTGAATCGACGAAAGCGTTAATCGCTAAACTCTGATTCCTGTTCATGAGGGTAGCCGGGAAACAGGGTCTGACAGGGGTATTGAGAGGTTGAAACCGGCTCGCTAAAAGTCCTCCCAAACTTAGCGAGCCGGGCAGTTTGACGGCCGCTGGGAACAAGTGGAGATGTAATGTCCCGAACTCCCACAGTAGAGGCAGCGGTTGGTCTCACGTCTATGTTGGCGCTCCTCCTTGGTTAACCCGTGCCGCCCCACTTGCATGGGTTCAGAATCTGGAGGCAGGACCTCTCCACTAATCCCGTGTGGTGGACAATGATCGACGCGTTCTGGTCCACCTCCTGACCCGACTGGGAACGGAGAAGCTGATTGATTGGACGGGCCCCATTGCTTCTCCCTCCTTCTCTCTCGAACTCTGTTATCCACCCGAATAGACAAAGCTACCAAACTGTCCAGGTCACTAGGCTCCGGATAGGAGATCAACTCATCCTTGAGTTGCTCCGACAACCCCTGATAAAAGGCCGCTTGCAATGACTCTTCATTCCACCCACTCTCCACAGCCAAGGTCCTGAATTCGATTACGAAGTCGGCAACTCTGCGAGCTCCTTGGCGAAGAGAAAACAGGCGCTTAGCTGCGTCCTTACCTCGGACTGGATGGTCAAACAGCTTCCTCATCTCTGCCGTGAACTCCTGGTATGACGCCATGCAGGTGTCCTGTCGTTCCGGCAGGTAGCTTAGTGGTTAAGAGCGTAGTGCCAGTAACCGAAAGGTCGCTGGTTCTAATCCCCGAGCCGACTAGGTGAAAAATCTGTCGATGTGCCCTTGAGCAAGGCACTTAACCCTAATTGCTCCTGTAAGTCGCTCTGGATAAGAGCGTCTGCTAAATGACTAAAATGTAAATGTAAATGTTCCCATACGGCTGAAGCCCACTCCAGGGCTCTACCACGCAGCAATTCAATAACAAAGGCTATCCTAGCCTTGTCTGTGGCGTAAGAGTGGGGCTGTAGATCGAACACTAATCCACACTGCATAAGAAAGGAACGGCATCTTCCCAAATCCCCTTCATACTTATCAGGCGTCGGAACCTTGGGCTCACGGAAGGGCACAGCTCCAGAAGCGGCAGGCGAGAGGGGTGAAACCGGTGGTGGATTCTCCACCGGCAAACTGAGCTGAGCCTGGATCTTCGTCAGACTGGTAGAAAAGTTCCAAACCGACAACGCTATCTCCTGTAGCGCCGTGCTGTGTTGTCCCAACATCTTTTCCTGATGGGTAATGGCATGGCGAACAGAATCCAGGTCCGCTGGGTTCATTTCTGGCCGGATCGTTCTGTCACGGTTCACTACGACAGAACCCAGAAGCAGACCAGGACGAGGTGAGTTGAACGAAGGTGAGTATTTATTAACAGATTCAAAAAGATGCAGAGTAATCCAGGAGACGGAGCGGGCGGCGGAGATGAGTTGGTGGAGGTGAAGTGGCAGATCCAATGATGGCTCGGCAGCCGCCGACAACCAGGCAGGGGTTGGGTGAAGGTCCCGGGAGAATGATGTTCATGGCTAACGATCCGGCAGGGAATGGATGTCAGGTCAGAGCTTATGAAGGGGTGATGATCAGGACCAGGTGTGCCGAAGCTGATGAGAAGCAGGTGCGGGTAATCGAGAGATCACCCGCCTAGCAACGTCGCCCGGCAACCGGACAGGGTGTGTTCAGGAACCTTCAGGAAACAGGAGATTCAGAGCAGAAAAACGGCAACACAGGCAGGAACAGACTCAGGACGCAGGGTTCATGACAACTCAACCACCTTTATGTCGCATATTGTTTTATTTATCCCTCATATTGAACTTCATCTCTATTCCCATCCTATTTCAGGGAGCTAGCAGATGATAGCCGCTTGAGTGCAGCGTCAAACTCCTAAATGTCTAGCCCACTTTATGCTTTTACAATTCTGCCTCTTTTCGCTCCTGCCCGGTTCTTTTCCCTTGAGGTGAGAGAGATGTTGTTTCCCATCTGGCTGACTCCATGGCAGACAGTCTGTTTGCAACTCTCTTGTGACCTGCTGCTCTGTTGCCTACTCTCATGTTCTTCCTACTACCAGAAGCTTGCTCTGAATTAATTCATGACCATTTTACATGATTTGATAGTGCTTACTTAAGTCCAAACAACTGCAATTGTTTTCCTCATTGTATGAATTGATGTACAACAGTAAACTACTGTGGATTTGTTATAATATGCTAATTCTATTATATGATATTACTGTAATGATCACCAATCACTATTCGACATATAATTCATAATACAGTATGTAACAGAAAGCATAACAGCGAAGGTCATTATCTGTGGAAGCAGTTTTGTTTTGCTTCTGGGGTAGTATAAGGACAGGACTGACTATACAGTATGGAAATGATTCAGGTTTGCTGTGTGGGAGAGAGCCATCCCAAATGCATAATCGCTTCTTAACGTCAAACTGCCGAAGGGGGAAATCTGACACTGAAACCACCCCACTGAGATAAGATTCTCTTTAGATCTGGGAACTATATTTAAATGTGTTGACCCTCTTCTTCCACAGCACAGTCCCTCTTCCCAGTTTCATGAAGGCCTCCGAAATCCATGGATGCATCCCAAATCGCACCCTATTCCCTACAAAGTGCACTACTTTTGACCAGAACCCTATGGGCCCTAGACAAAAGAAGTGCACTATATATGGAATATGGTGCCATAGGGAAAATGGTGCCATTTGGGACACGGACAACACATATTTATTGGCCAGATGACACACAAGTCTCCCTCTCCTGTCCTATCATGAAAATAGAGCTATCATGAAAATAGAGCTCTTTGGCCACGCACACTAAGTTTTAAGTTTCAAGTTTTAATGTCAAGTGCAGAAGTACAATGAAATGCCTTTCTTGCCAGCTCTAAACCCAACAATGCAGTGATCAATAACTATGTAATAATAAAAATAACATACGGTAGAACAAAAAATAAGAAATAAGAAGAACACGAGAAAGTAAGTAAGCATACTATATACAGGGTCAGTCAGTTCCAGAACAATATTTACAATGTGCAGGGATACTGGAGTGATAGAGGTAGATATGTATAGGAGTCAGCATAAATGTACAGTACGTGCATATTATGTATGTGTGAGCTAATGATGGAGTGAGTGTTTGTGTGTTGGAGTGTCAGTGTGCGTGAGTGTGTCGGGACCTGTTAAGTGTGCATAGAGACAGCGGCAAAAAAAAATACAAGTGTAAACTTTGAATTAGCTATTTAGCAGTCTTATGGCTTTGGGATAGAAGCTGTTCATGAGCCTGTTGGTGTCAAACTTGATGCACCGGTACCGCTTGCCGTGCGGAAGCAGAGAGAACAGTCTATGGCTTAGGTGGCTAGAGTCTTTCACGATTGTCCGGGCTTTCCTTTCACACCGCCTGATATAGAGGTCCTGAATGGCAGGGAGCTCGGCCAAAGTGATATACTGGGCTGGCACACCACCCTCTGTAGCCCAATGCGATCGAGGGCGGTGCTATTGCCATACCAACCAGTGGTGCAGCCAGTCAAGATGCTCTCAGTGGTGCAGCTGTAGAACCTTTTGAGGATTTGAGGGCCCATGGCAAACCTTTCTAACCTCCTGAGGGGGAAAAGGCGCTGTCGTGCCTTCTTCATGACTGTGCGCGTGTGTGTGGCCCATTTTAAGTTCTTAGTGATTTGGACACAGAGGAACTTGAAGCTCTCGACCCGCTCCACTGCAGCCCAGTCGAGGGGGAGGGGGGATGGTGGCGTCCTCCCCCCCCCCCCTTTTCCTGTAGTCCAAGATCAGATCCTTGGTCTTACTGACGTTGAGCGAGAGGTTGTTGTTCCGGCACCACACTGCAAGGTCCTCCTCCCGGTAGGCTGTCTCATCGTTGCCGGTGATCAGGCCTACCACAGTTGTGCTGTCAGCAAACTTCATGATGGCGTAGGAGTCGTGCGTGGCCACTCAGTCGTGGGTAAACAGGGAGTACAGGAGGGGACTAAGCATGCACCTCTGTGGGGTCCCCGTGTTGAGGATCAGCGTGGCGGAGGTGATGTTGCCTACCCTCATCACCTGGGGTCGCCCCGTCAGGAAGTCCAGGATCCAGTTGCAGGGGGAGGTGTTCAGTCCCAGGGTCCTAAGGTTGGTGACGAGCTTGGAGGGGACAATGGTGTTGAACGTTGAGCTGTAGTCAATGAACAGAATTCTCACATACAGTGGGGAGAACAAGTATTTGATACACTGCCGATTTTGCAGGTTTTCCTACTTACAAAGCATGTAGAGGTCTGTAATTTTTATCATATGTACACTTCAACTGTGAGAGACGGAATCTAAAACAAAAATCCAGAAAATCACATTGTATGATTTTTAAGTAATTAATATGCATTGTATTGCATGACATAAGTATTTGAAACATCAGAAAAGCAGAACTTAATATTTGGTACAGAAACCTTTGTTTGCAATTACAGAGATCATACGTTTCCTGTAGGTCTTGACCAGGTTTGCACACACTGCAGCAGGGATTTTGGCCCACTCCTCCATACAGACCTTCTCCATATCCTTCAGGTTTCGGGGCTGTCGCTGGGCAATACGGACTTTCAGCTCCCTCCAAAGATTTTCTATTGGGTTCAGGTCTGGAGACTGGCTAGGCCACTCCAGGACCTTGAGATGCTTCTTACGGAGCCACTCCTTAGTTGCCCTGGCTGTCTGTTTCGGGTCGTTGTCATGCTGGAAGACCCAGCCACGACCCATCTTCAATGCTCTTACAGAGGGAAGGAGGTTGTTGGCCAAGATCTCGCGATACATGGCCCCATCCATCCTCCCCTCAATACGGTGCAGTCGTCCTGTCCCCTTTGCAGAAAAGCATCCCCAAAGAATGATGTTTCCACCTCCATGCTTCACGGTTGGGATGGTGTTCTTGGTGTTGTACTCATCCTTCTTCTTCCTCCAAACACGGCGAGTGGAGTTTAGACCAAAAAGCTATATTTTTGTATCATCAGACCACATGACCTTCTCCCATTCCTCCTGTGGATCATCCAGATGGTCATTGGCAAACTTCAGACGGGCCTGGACATGCGCTGGCTTGAGCAGGGGGACCTTGCGTGCACTGCAGGATTTTAATCCATGACGGCGTAGTGTGTTACTAATGGTTTTCTTTGAGACTGTGGTCCCAGCTCTCTTCAGGTCATTGACCAGGTCCTGCCGTGTAGTTCTGGGCTGATCCCTCACCTTCCTCATGATCATTGATGCCCCACGAGTTGAGATCTTGCATGGAGCCCCAGACTGAGGGTGATTGACCGTCATCTTGAACTTCTTCCATTTTCTAATAATTGCGCCAACAGTTGTTGCCTTCTCACCAAGCTGCTTGCCTATTGTCCTGTAGCCCATCCCAGCCTTGTGCAGGTCTACAATTTTATCCCTGATGTCCTTACACAGCTCTCTGGTCTTGGCAATTGTGGAGCGGTTGGAGTCTGTTTGATTGAGTGTGTGGACAGGTGTCTTTTATACAGGTAACGAGTTCAAACAGGTGCAGTTAATACAGGTAATGAGTGGAGAACAGGAGGGCTTCTTAAAGAAAAACTAACAGGTCTATGAGAGCCGGAATTCTTACTGGTTGGTAGGTGATCAAATACTTATGTCATGCAATAAAATGCAAATGAATTACTTAAAAATCATACAATGTGATTTTCTGGATTTTTGTTTTAGATTCCGTCTCTCACAGTTGAAGTGTACCTATGATAAAAATTACAGACCTCTACATGCTTTGTAAGTAGGAAAACCTGCAAAATCGGCAGTGTATCAAATACTTGTTCTCCCCACTGTATGTATTCATCTTATCTAGGTGGGTGAGGGCCATGTGGAGTGCAATTCAGATTGCATCGTCTATGGATCTGTTGGGGCGGTATGCAAATTGGCGTGGGTCTAGAGTGTCTGGGATGATGGAGTTGATGTGTGCATAACCAGTCTCTCAAAGCACTTCATGATTACAGATGTGAGTGATGCAGGGCAGAGGTCATTGTGGCATGAAGCCTTAGTTCTTTGGAACAGCAATGATGGTGGTCATCTTAAAACATGTGGGGATTACAGACTGGGACAAGGAGAGGTTGAAAATTACTGTGAATATGCCTGCCAACTGTTCTGCGCATACTCTGAGAACGCGCCCTGGAATACTGTCTGGCCCCGCAGCCTTGCAGGTGTTGACCTGATTAAAAGACCTTACTGATGACGGCCTCAGAGAGCAAGATCACTCAGTCCTCTGGGTCAGTGACGGCCCTCACACCTGGCACGATGTGGTTATTGTCAAAGCGTGCATAAAACGCATTGAGTTTGTCTGGTAGAGAGGCATCGTTGAGCAGATCAAGGCTGGGTCTTCCTTTGTAATCCGTAATGGACTGTAGCCCATGCCACATGCGGCAGGCATTGGAGCCTGTGTAATATGATTCCACCTTATTCCTATATTGTCCTTTTGCTCATTTGATGACTCTGCGGAGGTCATAGCAGGACTTCTTGTTCATGTTCCTGTCCTCAGCCATAGCCTCAGAGTTGTCAACGATAGCCCTGTGTGTGGTAGCACTGTCCTTTAGTTTAGCACTAACCTCTGTGTTAATCCAGGGCTTTTGATTGGGAAAGCAGCAAACCTTTACTGTGGGGACAACGTCGCTGATACATTTCCTAACGAAGACGGTGACTGAGGTGTTTTTATAAATATTCTATAATTATTAGATGATGCTTACCCAGACATACTTACCCAGACACTCTAAATTGATGGGTCATGTGAAAGAAATGCCGTATTCACCCCCAGACACACCTGGCTAACATGATGGGTCTTGTAATCATCTGGCGAACTGGTCTTTTGTTTAGACATGTAGCTAGCTAGCTAGTTAGCTAAACAATGAACCATAATTCCAACCCATACAGTACAAACGGATTGTCACAGCTAGCCACCATGAAATGCGGTAGTATGAATCTGCAGGTAGCTAAAGCTAACCAACTAGGTTCAATGTTAGCTAGCCAGATAACATTAGGCTATAACTAGCAATGAAAATGGCTTTCTGAGATATGAATAACATTAGTACACAGATCACACACGTAACGTTAGCTAGCGAGACAGCAAGCTAACTTTAGCTAGCTAGCTAACAGTACGTTTTAACATGCAATGAAAACAACTTTCTGACAAAATTAGAAACATATAATATCTAAAATGTAGCTACCCGTATACAGTCGTGGTCAAAAGTTTTGAGAATGACACAAGTATTGGTCTTCACAAAGTTCGCTGCTTCAGTGTTATGAGATATTTTGTCAGATGTTACTATGGTATACTGAAGTATAATTGCAAGCATTCCATAAGTGTCAAAGGCTTTTATTGACAATTACATTAAGTTTATGCAAAGAGTCAATATTTGCAGTGTTGACCCTCTGCAATCCACCCTGGCATGCTGTCAATTAACTTCTGGGCCACATCCTGACTGATGGCAGCCCATTCTTGAATAATCAATGCTTGGTTTGTCAGAATTTGTGGGGTTTTGTTTGTCCACCCGCCTCTTGAGGATCAACCAGAAATTCTCAATGGGATTAAGGTCTGGGGAGTTTCCTGGCCATGGACCCAAAATGTCTATGTTTTGTTCCCCGAGCCACTTAGTTATCACTTTTGCCTTATGGCAAGATGCTCCATCATGCTGGAAAAGGCATTGGTCGTCACCAAACTGTTATTGGATGGTTGAGAGAAGTTGCTCTCGGAGGATGTGTTGGTACCATTCTATATTCATGGCTGTGTTCTTAGGCAAAATTGTGAGTGAGCCCACTCCCTTGGCTGAGAAGCAACCCCACACATGAATGGTCTCGGGATGCTTTACTGTTGGCATGACACAGGACTGATGGTAGCGCTCACCTTGTCTTCTCCAGACAAGGTGTTTTCCGGATGCCCCAACAATCGGAAACGGGATTCATCAGAGAAAATGACTTTACCCCAGTCCTCAGCAGTCCAATCCCTGTACCTTTTGCAGAATATCAGTCTGTCCCTGATGTTTTTCCTGGAGAGAAGTGGCTTCTTTGCTGCCCCTCTTGACACCAGGCCATCCTCCAAAAGTCTTCGCCTCACTGTGCTTACAGATGCACTCACACCTGCCTGCTGCCATTCCTGAGCAAGCTCTGCACTGGTGGTGCCCCGATCCCAACTTTAGGAGACGGTCCTGGCGCTTGCTGGACTTTCTTGGGCGCCCTGACGCCTTTTCACAACCATTGAACCTCTCTCCTTTAAGTTCTTGATGATCCGATAAATGGTTGAATTAGGTGCAATGTTACTAGCAGCAATATCCTTGCCTGTGAAGCCCTTTTTGTGCAAAGCAATGATGACGGCACGTGTTTCCTTGCAGGTAACCATGGTTAACAGAGGAAGAACAATGATTTCAAGCACCACCCTCCTTTTAAAGCTTCCAGTCTGTTATTCTAACTCAATCAGCATGACAGAGTGGCAAAGAGGGACTTTGCAATTAATTGCAATTCATCTGATCACTCTTCATGTGTGAAGTAGTGACGTGCAACATATGCCTAGCTTCCAGAAACTGGTCACATTTGAGAAAAAAGGCTCCGCGCTGTTATCCTCACAAGGTGAGTTGTTGAAAGGTATTGAAAACAGGGGTGCAAACAATTTTGACCCCTATCTTTTTGAGAAAACAGAAAATTAAACAATGTCAATATTTTTGAGCATACAATACTCAGAATTTGTGTTATTTATTTTATACAGTGTTTTTTTGCTCATCTTTTTCAAAGGACAAGGTTGCCAATATTTTTGGACCTGACTGTATATATTCAAATATGTTTTGATGAAAGTTCAGATGTAGGTTCTTAATTTGAGCCAGTTTGCTACATTAGCCCTCCCGTTGTCCTAGGGTCAAAATGACCCGCCACTGTGTTGAACCAACTTTATTTAATTTTTATATTTTTTGGATCATTTGTGAGAAGGAGGCAGTGATACTTTCTTTAAAGTCTCACTGCCTCCTTCTCACAAATTATCCCACAAATATAAAAATGTAATAAAGTTGGTTCAACACAGTGGCGGGTCATTTTGACCCTAGGACAACGGGAGGGTTAGGAAAATAAACCTGCACCAACAGGAAATTTGAATTATTATGTGGGTTGTAATTAATCGACATATTTTGTAGGGGTTTATTTTTTATTTTTGTATTTCACCTTTATTTAACCAGGTAAGCCAGTTGAGAACAGGTTCTCATTTACAACTGCGACCTGGCAAAGATAAAGCAAAGCAGTGCAATAAAAACAACACAGAGTTACATATGGGGTAAAAAACATAAAGTCAAAAATACAACAGAAAATATATATACAGTGTGTGCAAATGTAGCAAGTTATGGAGGTAAGGCAATAAATAGGCTATAGTGCAAAATAATTACAATAGTATTAACACTGGAATGCTAGATGTGCAAGAGATTATGTGCAAATAGAGATACTGGGGTGCAAAAGAGCAAAATAAATAACAATATAGGGATGAGGTAGTTGGGTGGGCTAATTTCAGATGGGCTGTGTACAGGTGCAGTGATCGGTAAGGTGCTCTGACAACTGATGTTTAAAGTTATTGAGGGAGATAAGAGTCTCCAGCTTCAGAGATTTTTGCAATTCGTTCCAGTCATTGGCAGCAGAGAACTGGAAGGAATGGCGGCCAAAGGAGGTGTTGGCTTTGGGAATGACCAGTGAGATATACCTGCTGGAGCGCAGACTACGGGTGGGTGCTGCTATGGTGACCAATGAGCTAAGATAAGGCGGGGATTTGCCTAGCAGTGATGTATAGATGGCCTGGAGCCAGTGGGTTTGACGACGAACATGTAGTGAGGACCAGCCAACAAGAGCATACAGGTCACAGTGGTGGGTAGTGTATGGGGCTTTGGAGACAAAACGGATGGCACTGTGATAGACTACATCCAATTTGCTAAGTAGAGTGTTGGAGGCTATTTTGTAAATGACATCGCCGAAGTCAAGGATCGGTAGGATAGTCAGTTTTACGAGGGCATGTTTGGCAGCATGAGTGAAGGAGGCTTTGTTGCGAAATAGGAAGCCAATTCTAGATTTAACTTTGGATTGGAGATTCTTTATGTGAGTCTGGAAGGAGAGTTTACAGTCTAACCAGACACCTAGGTATTTGTAGTTGTCCACATACTCTAGGTCAGACCCGTCGAGAGTGGTGATTCTAGTCGGGTGGGCGGGTGCCAGCAGCGTTCGATTGAAAAGCATGCATTTAGTTTTACTAGTGTTTAAGAGCAGTTGGAGGCTACTGAAGGAGTGTTGTATGGCATTGAAGCTCGTTTGGAGGTTTGTTAACACAGTGTCCAATGAATGACTGTTGTCCTCTGTAGCTCAGCTGGTAGAGCACGGCGCTTGTAACGCCAAGGTAGTGGGTTCGATCCCCGGGACCACCCATACACAAAAATGTATTTACGAATGACTGTAAGTCGCTTTGGATAAAAGCGTCTGCTAAATGGCATATTATTATTATTATTATAAGGGCCAGATGTATACAAAATGGTGTCGTCTGCGTAGAGGTGGATATGAGAGTCACCAGCAGCAAGAGCGACATCATTGATATACACGGAGAAAAGTGTCAGCCCAAGAATTGAACCCTGTGGCACCCCCATAGAGACTGCCATAGGTCCAGACAACAGGCCCTCCGATTTGACACACTGAACTCTATCCGAGAAGTAGTTGGTGAACCAGGCGAGGCAGTCATTTGAGAAACCAAGGCTATTTAGTCTGCCAATAAGAATGCGGTGGTTGACAGAGTCGAAAGCCTTGGCCAGGTCGATGAAGACGGCTGCACAGTACTGTCTATTATCAATCGCGGTTATAATATCGTTTAGGACCTTGAGCGTGGCTGAAGTGCACCCATGACCAGCTCGGAAACCGGATTGCATAGCGGAGAAGGTACGGTGGTATTCGAAATGGTCGGTGATCTGTTTGTTGACTTGGCTTTCAAATACTTTCGAAAGGCAGGGCAGGATGGATATAGGTCTGTAGCAGTTTGGATCTAGAGTGTCACCCCCTTTGGCGGTTGGGGATACATTTTTCATTAGGGCAAATCATGTCTGACATTTTAAAGTGTAAATTACAAACTATAGAAGCCTTTTTAAACCTTGAATACACGACAAGTTTGCATTTCCTGCAACAAAACTCAATCAGCATGACAGGGCTAGGGAAGGAGGGGTCTCCTCCATTACCTTCACTGTTTGCCTGGTTTGCAGGGAGGCTTTTGTGTATGCTGATGATGTAATTAGCACAAAAGAGTGATCAAATTAAGATCCTACATCTGTAGCAATCATTAGAAGATAAATAAAAACGATTGGTTTGGCTCAGATTGCTGGATGCGTTTGAGTTTCAACACGCAGAGGGGTACCACTGAAATTAGGTGCATGCAATTATACACAGACTATTGCTGTAGCTATAACATATAATATTGTTGGGAGCGTATATTTTGCAATGTTTTACAATGAAATTATAGTGAGGATCTCCACTACTTGAGTTAGAACAGTGTGCCTCAATGTTACTGGAACTGCAGCAGTAGCTGTTCCAGCAAATTGAGTGTTTGACTCTGTCACAAATGGGACCCTATTCCCTCTATAGTGGACTACTTTTGACTACCCACTACGGTGTAGGCTTACATTTAACTTTTATATTGACCTCAAGCACTTAGCCAGGTGCGTAAATGCTGAGTTTATTAATTTCTTCCCCATGTAATTTCCACCTCTCTGTGTGGTGATGCCTTTCTCCTGCTTCTAGTTTATAACTGATCATAGATAAAGATAACTCAGCTTATTTAAGCAATAAGGCCCGAGGAGGTGTGGTATATGAACAATGTACCACGGCTAAGGGCTGTTCTTATGTACAACGTGCCTGGACACAGCCGTTAGCCATGGTATATTGGCCATATATCACAAACCCCCGAGGTGCCTTATTGCTATTATCAACTGGTTACCAATGTAATTAGAGCAGTAAAAATAAATGTTTTTTCATACCCCTGGTATACGGTCTGATATACCACAGCTGTCAGCCAATCAGCACTCAGGGCTCAAACCACCCAGTTTATAATTAGTAACATGTCAGTTACTCTGTTACTGTGGGTGCCAGAGGCAGAATGTTGTTGAAACACAACCTACTGTAAAAGTCCATCAGGATAATTTGGCCTGTGGCTGATTCATTCAAGTAGGGGTCTGTATGTGTGAGTGTGTGCGTGCGTGCATGCATGCATGTGAAAGGGAGAGACAGAGAGAAGCCCATTACATATTCCACTTCCATATGTTCTCCTCTCATTTGAATCCACTTTCCTTGGGGGAATAATCATATTAGAGTGAGTCACACTTGACTTCCCATACAGAAGATTTAAATGGACAATAAATACTCCACAAATATGGTCAAATCATTGATATGTGTGCTATGTACTGTATGCTTACTCAGTGTCATATAGTGTCATGGTGACAATTACAGAGGAGGACACATTGAACAAATGAAGACAAAATTACCAAGTGACAATATTCAGTCAGTAGGATCTTTAATTTGATCACTCTTTTGTTGCTGAGAATTTTCCTGTACCGCAACAAATGTAGAATTCACTGAAATTCTGCAGGAACAAACTGTTATATTAACAGTATTGCACTTTTCGTGTATTCTAATTTTGGCCAGCCAATAGCCTAACCCCTGATCAAGCAACATTATGGACTAAAAGTTTAGGATTATTTTGTTGCAACAATACTGGTCAAATTAAGATCCTATACCTGTAGGAAATAATAGAAAATGTAGGAGTGAAATAATTATTCTGCTTTGCTAAACATGCAGACATCTATAAAAGAGCATCTAACAGGGCTAGGGAAGGAGGGGTCTCCTCCATTACCTTCACTGTTTTCCTAGTTTGCAGGGAGGCTTTTGTGTATGCTGATGATGTAATTAGCACAGATAAATTAAACATGAGCTAAGCATTGGACACTGGATTAAAAGGGAACAGATTGTTAGCATATTTTGAGCAAAGTCAGACTGAATCATTTCAGCCTACGGAGGATACTGCTAAAATGGCCCCTACCACCACTTTTAATTGCCCATCACCACCAATGTTTGTCCGGCAGAGATACTGTTGATGTTTTCAAATCATCGTGATTTGGTTCTGGACTTCTGTCCCTTTGTCCAAATCTGTTTTGATGCTGTCTGTCTACCTCAATCAGCCGATGTGATATGATGGCAGCAGGATCAAATGCTAGGCTGAGATAACTGTGCTGCTCTTTTGTCCTTGATGGGATAGTTGTCCAAAGCCATATCTGTAATGTCAGGAAAGAAGAGAATAGATGATGCCCATTGTTGAATTGAAATCTTTCCTTTGTGCATTGTTGTGTTTCTTATATACTAACCCAGATAAGTCTTACTGTATGTCTATTTGGTCATTTCTTTGGTTTATATCGTTGTCAACCATATTGGCAACAACAACCCGAACAAATTAATTTGAATCTCATTGGTACGAACTCTAATAATGTTAAGCTGTGCTCACACCGACTAGACTAGACTATACCTGAAAAATGTTGACCCGTGTGTTGATTCAGATGGTGAGTCAAGCTGCTGCCCTAAGGAGTTCATCATTCCTGTTACCATAGAAAGTCAGGCTCACTGGAAGTCTCCTAGCTATCCTGTCTCCAACAGGCACCACCACTGCAGCTGTCAGGCCAGACATCGATATAGCCCACCGATCAATTAGATAATGTATGCAGTCAAATATCAGTGATTTTCTCAGCGACAGTTCCCTCTTGGTTTATCACTAGCCACGCCGTATCCAGATAATAATGGATGCTTGTAAATGTGTAGTGAAGATATCTTTCAGAAACGTACCTTACTTTATTTTCATTTTGACAAATCAATCCATCAAAAGTCCTACTGTGCTGTTTTGTCCTATTCGTGAGGGTAAAATAGAAAGTTAAACAAACCAAATCTAAATCTAAATGATTTATCCAAAAATAAATGGCATGGTAGGCATTTTATTTTGGCTCGACAGTGTTGTACATTACAGATATAGAGTGATTCATTCCGTCTGACAAGTAGCCCCATAATTTAATGTACCTGTCATTTGCCGTGATGAGAAGGCTGTCAGAGTCACCCACGTTCTAGTTCTCTTTCCGCCCTGTAAGCCAACTCCCGAACGCTCCAAGTTCCAACCCTAATTAAGATTGTTTCACCATTCCACCACTGCCTTGAAAATAAATTCCAGCCAGGAAAAATAGGGCAGAGGGCGAAACAACAATAAGGGTCCATTTCAAATTTGAGCTGACCAATTACAGGGTTTGTATAAACAGAATTAAAATGACTCTTTCAGTCATTTTGTCAGCTAGGAGACAAGTTCTACTTTTTTGATGGTTGATGAATCCAGGGGATGTATATTTATTGAGCACCTCAGAGTAGAAGTGCTGATCTAGGATCAGGTCTCCCCTGTCCATAAATGACAGACGCAGGTCTTCTTTAGGTTAGGATCACTTTCGACAGTAGTAGAAAGCTACAATAACAGTAGGGTTTGTCATTTTATTCGAAGACATTTGGCTGCGTCCTAAATGGAACCCTATTTGCTTGATAGTGTGCTACTTTTGACCAACGCCCTATATTTATTGAATTAGCTCCCTGTGGATTAAAGGTTAGAGAGGTTTAGGCTCCAGCAGTTAACCAAAGTGGATGCTGTGTGAATGCTGCTTCTTCTTTTTCTTTTAATAGCATTTTAGAAAATGTAGGTGAGGTCTATCTTATAAGTGCTTTAGCCCTGAAGTGAAAGAAGCTACCCACTGCGCAAAAACTGGTTGAATCAACATTGTTTCCACGTCATTTCAACCAAAACATTTAATGTGATAATGTTGAATCAACTTGGAAAACTGATTGGATTTGAAAAATGTAATCAACATAAGGGAATTTCGTCCTTTAATCTAAATCCAGTGACATGGTGACATTTTTATTGATTTCACGTTGAATTCAAATTAGTTGACAACTCAACCACATGTAAATCACAACTACATGTAGAACTGACATCTGTGCCCAGTGGGTACCCTATCCTTCCATACCAGTATAGAACTGGACTCAGACTAAACCATCAGCCATCTATTATTTATGAGGTACTTGTGTTGCATGAAAATCTTTTTGAGAGACAGAGGGCCTCAGGAGTCTGACTAGTCATGTCAAGGTGAACTCTATGTGACAACAGTGCATGGATTGTCTGAAGCCTACCGGGTTTAAACCAGGGTCTTCTCCTGGGCCACAAGACTGTGTTAGCCCGCTGAGCTAAAGTCTAGGCACACTGTTTTTAACAAAAATATCTGGTATTTTCTAACACTGTCTTAAGATGTAAAGATATGCAATATGAGAGAGAGAGAGAGAGAGAGAGAGAGAGAGAGAGAGAGAGAGAGAGAGAGAGAGAGAGAGAGAGAGAGGGAGAGAGAGAGAGAGAGAGAGAGAGAGAGAGAGAGAGAGAGAGAGAGAGAGAGAGAGAGAGAGGTGAAAAGTCAAGTGCCCAGGAAAAATGTACTAAGCTGTGTTGAGCTGTAGACTTTCCCAGGAGGATGGTCTGAAGTAGAGCACATTACACCTTACAACCAGGGGATGTAATCAAGCACAATACAGAATGGGGACTCTTTAAATATTCATTATACAATAACAGTACAAGGGCCTGGGGTCTTTTTGGAGAAAAAAAATGCCAAAAAATGCCTCAACAGCTTTTTACAGCAATGTCAGGCCATTTCAGCCAGAGACAAAGAAAATCGGGGAGATATAGGCACAGAGATCCTGTTAAATGACTATGTTCTACATGTAATTAGAATAATACGAGTTCTATATGTAATTCTATGGATATACCATCCTGCTTTAACATTGACCGTCTGAGATCAATAGCACAATCATGGTAAAGGTAAACACATAAAATATGTAAGTCAACATAATCATATTTCATGACAGGCAAAGTCAGTGTTTGCTCATATGAAATGAATAGCCATGTGTGCAGAGCCTGGGATGACCTACAGTGGTACTTGAATAAAGTACATCTCTGTAGCAAGGAAAATGCCTAAGCGAAATTGAAATTAATATTTATGTTCTTAAAACATTTACAATAATTGTTGAATTCAAATTGAGGCCTATAATTCCTAGTCCTTGCATGACTTTGAGAACATAATTTAATTCAGATGCCGTTTGCAGTTGCTAGGTAGCAAGTATATGTGGAAAATCCTCATCATGAAGTATTTAGAATGCATCATTAATTATTAATTCTCACACAAGACATTGAGCATTCCTCCTCAATATTATATTTTGTAGGATAGTATTTGAACTTGTTTGACTTAATTTCATCACATACATACATGCCTGTCCATGTTTCAAAATAAATATGATTATTATTGTTACTGTACATATAACTAGCTTACAGTATGTGATTCTTCCTTGGATCATTTGTTATTTCTATGTATGTATGTGTGAATGACTATATATATGCATGTGCATAGAACTTTAAAGAATGTGACACATGCAACTAGGGACTGGCTTATGAAACCATGGTGCTTCCATAGCAGCAGAACAGAGAGCACCCGAAGATGCAGTGGAGTGAGTCCCACCAGCGTATGAAAAGGCGTATTTTTAGCAAGCATGGATTATCTGAGAGCACTTGTTTTATTTCAGTCCTAGCGGCTCTGCTTCAAGCACCACAATTATTAGGATACTCTCAGTATGCACAAAGTCCATTTCCCTCCCTTCAGTATCTTTACAACAGATGGGTGGCTAAACACTGATGTTATTTATTGTTGCTCAAGCAGCCTGCAGAATAAGATTCCTCATGGCGATGTATTTGATAAAGCATGCCCTGCTTTTGCTTATTCTGAAGAAATCTCATCAGTGGCTTCCGTAATGGAAGGTAATATGAGATTCCATGGAAATGCAGCCCCAATTCGTAGAAGTATTTAATTTAATTCAATTTAATTCAATTTATTCAATATACTCGTCCTTGTATGCTATTTTGTGCCAGTATGAAGCTGCAAGAACACGAAGTCATAGTTAGAGCATCATCACAATACGACAGCCAAACGATCAATAATTATTGTAATGTCTGCAGTACATTCTTCAGTGGTAAATACTGTGTGGCATGCAAGGGTTTCTGAATAGAACAAAGATGATAAACAACTGTTTAGATCATCGCCGTCACCCATTTTTTATTCATGTTCTCTATTGCGATGTATTACTTTCCAGAACAGTGTCTGTGCCACTGGCGTAACGCAGTTTCTCTGGACCTCCGCAAGGTTGGAGTTAGCCCCCCCCCCTCCCCCCTCCCCCTCCCCTCACCTCCCCTCCCCCCTCCCCTCTCCCTAAAAAAAATCGAATATGTCAGCCAGACAGCTACTCACAAAGTATAGACTACCGATCGCTGTCCATGGTGCTGAAATTGCGACATGTCTATGTGGCTGCATGCCTATCGAATCAATGATTTCTGTGGTGTCATGGCATGTAGAGCTTTGCTTTAACTATGGATAAATGTTTATTGGTAGGCCTATTTGGTCGTCATTTTTCCCTTGTTAAGCCTAACATTTCACGAAGCTATACATGGTGTCGCAGTGCTGACATTTGTTTACTGCTGGCTGGTGGCAATAATGTAATTAAAGTTGGAAATTCAAATATCGCAGGTTGTAAAATAAATGTTCGATGCAACATCATACTAATCAGCTACCAATAGATTTTTTTGAATATGCAACTGTCCTGTATAGGCTAGCTGAACCTGCATTACACAATCGTCCTCTGCTCTCTTCCAGCTCGGATAGAAAGTTGTTTTGCATAAAACCAGCCTATTAATTCCAAATCATACAGTCAGTCCAGGATTGTTTTATTATGCAGTGTATCCAGAGTGACATACAGGTAGTGAGTGCATACATTATAATTTAATTTTTTTCATACTGGCCCCCCTTTGGAATCAAACCCACAACCCTGCCGTTGCAAACGCCATGCTCTACCAACTGAGCTACAACCCTGCCGGCCATTCCCTGGACGACGCTGGGCCAATTGTGCGCCGGCTACGACAGAGCCTGGATTCGAACCAGGATCTCTAGTGGCACAGCTAGCACTGCGATGCAGTGCCTTAGACCACTGCCCCACTCGGGAGACGTGTACTAGCTATAGCTAGGATATACCGTATTTAGCTGCTATTTATAAACTTTTTCTAAAAAATTACACATCAAATAGCCTAACAATGAGGGGAAAAGTAGGCTTGAGGATCAATTCAGCCACTATTTATTGTTGAACTCAGCGGGTTTTGTCTGGCTAATAGCCTACACAAACGGGCAATTTTCAAGGTAAATTAAATCCAACTTGAGAGACTCCTCTGGTCTCCTTTTGTGTGTGCAAATGTTTTCACCACAGCCTTTAGGTCCAGGTTGCGGGATCGATAGTTTTCTATACTGAGTAGGCTATTGCCAACCCAGACAGTCTTCCCACTGGGCACAGACGTCAATTCAACATCTATTCCACATTGATTCTACGCAATTTCATTGAAATGATTCAACTAGTGTGTGCCCAGTGGGTTTCCTGAGATATTGTCCATTGCGCTGCACACAATTTAAACTTAGTCTTGAATGATGCATGACAAGATATAGGCCTACCAGAGTTAAGGGACTGTTGACATTGCAAGCACACAACTCAAATGCCGATTCACCAGTATGAACGAAATGGCAAACCACTTTTTTTGTTCAAGCATGAGAACTGTTTTCCGCTAAAGACGATAATCTGTTTGTATCTGCCAATTTATTGGCTGTCCAATATCCAGGCGACCTGCCCCCAGATCTTCCTATACAGTTAATTTATTATGTAACGTGTTGAGGCCGGCAATTAAGGAAAATGAGAGGCTCAATTAAATATATTGATGTATTTGAAGCACCACTCTCTTCAGCCCAGTTTCCCTGATGTTTCTAAGGCAATCAAGCTGTTTTACCATCCCTGTAACTGTCGCTTCTGTGGAGAGATCGTTTTTTAAACTAAAACTCATAAATCCACCTAAGCGGCATTAGGCTCCCGGTCTGATCTGCACTGGCCATGCAGCATTTACGGAGATATGGCCTCTGCAGAAGTCAGGGCATTCATACTTAATTTGCCTCGAGCAGCGCAGAGCTGTTGTGAAGGAAGTTGTCAAGGAAGTGAGTTTGTGTTTATACAGGACCTCCGGCCCTCACCTACCATCAACCAATCATGTCAATGCAGAGCTACTGTATATGGAGCCCTCTGCATTGTTCCAAAATTTGAGATGCACATGCTCAATTTGGCCTCTGCATGCCTCTGGAGGCTTCGCAATTGCTTCACACATCCATATGCTGCCTCCAACCACATTTTCGGATGAAGAATAAATTGGCTCTTATACTTTCAATCAGTAAAATGTTTTCTTTTTCAAGCCTTAGGCACTTTTTCAGTCACATTCCTGAAGCCCAAGAAACAAACACTTAGCTTCCTAGTACATATGGAGTTTTTGGAGGGTTACTGTCCAAATGATTTATTAAAAAAATAAAAAAATAGACATAGATGGCAGGCTAGCTAAGTGGGGAGGAAACCCAACAGCATCATGTGTCTATGAGCCTACTGTGTATTGGTTGCTAGGCAACGCCGGGCCCTCAAAAATAAGGAGATGGGACACCATAGTGTTAGCTTTAGGAACATGTTTAGTAAGATACAACTTGATATAGTTACAGAGCATTATGGGTACTGTAGTACATCATGCTACAGAGGAGGACAATAGTTCTTACAGCAAACATGTAATGTGGGAGAGAAAATAAAGAGAGCATCAACAGAGCAGTGAGACACAGGCTGTGTCCGAAATGGCACCCTATTCCCTATACAGTGCACTACTTTTGACCGGAGCCCCATATGCCATTTGGGATGCAGACAAAGTATTCCAGAGAGAGTGGGCTTGGTGTGATTCTCTCCTCAGCTCTTTTTCACCACACTTGCTGCTGGCGACTCGAGCCGAGATGGATTCTGACTCAGGTGCAAAGCTGTTTTGCAGACGCCTACACCAGAGTTATCTTACAAATACAATACACCAGAGACGAGGCATCTGTTAGGCTGCATGTACACTCGTGCACATATGCGTGTGTATGTGGAGGGAGTTCGGGGCACATGTTTGTGAGAGAGAGATTTTTTCTAAGATATAGAGAAAGAGTAAAACGTGGGTGTGTGGGGGGTAAGTGGGGGGTGAGGGGAGGTATTGATTTTTCTCTCTTATATTGATCCTGTGAATTGTGTGTCTAATTGTCTGTGTCTTTCACGTGGGTTCATGAGATTTGTCTTATAATTGAGCATTTAGGTCTTAAAGGCCCAGTGCAGTCAAAAATCTGATTTTCCTGATTTTCCATCCCTACGGTGAAGCATGGTGGTGGCAGCATCATGCTGTGGGGATGTTTGTCAGTGGCAGGGACTGGGAGACTAGTCATGATCGAGGCAAAAATGAACGGAGCAAAGTACAGAGAGATCCTTGATGAAAACCTGCTCCAGAGCGCTCAGGACCTCAGACTGGAGCGATGACCCAAAGCACACAGCCAAGACAAAGCAGTAGTGGCTTCAGGACAAGTCTCTGAATGTCCTTGAGTGGCCCAACCAGATCGAACATCTCTGGAGAGACCTGAAAATAGCTGTGCAGCAACGCTCCCCATCCAACTTGACAGAGCTTGAGAGGATCTGAAGAAGAATGGGAGAAACTCCCCAAATACATGTGTGCCAAGCTTGTAGCATCCTACCCAAGAAGACTCCAGGCTGTAATCGCTGCCAAAGGTGCTTCAACAAAGTACTGAGTAAAGGGTCTGAATACTTATGTAAATGTTATATTTCCGTTTTTTATTTTTAATACATTTGCAAAAATTTCTAAAAACCTGTTTTTGCTTCATCATTATGGGGTATTCTGTGTAGATTGATGAGGGACAAAAACAATTTAATCCATTTTAGAATAAGGCTGTAACGTAACAAAAAGTGGAATAAGTTAAGGGGTCTGAATACTTTCAGAAGCACTGTATATATATTTCCACACTATGAGGTTAGAATAATACTGTGAAATGGTTACAATTATGATAATGCCCTTTTGTGTAAGAGCGGATTGAAAAACCGCCTGAAATTTCAGCCTTTTTTGGAGGGAGGGAGATTTGGGTGACATCACCATGCGGTAAATTAGTTAATAGACCAATAAGAAATGGCCCACTGGGCACAAACTGGTTGAATCAACTTAATTTGTCAACGTATTGTGACGTGTTTTGAGAGTGAAATTTCAACCACAAGATTGTGTCATCATGGTAACCAAATTTCAACATAGACAAACCTTGTATAAAATACTTTCAATTTGTACCTTTAAAACAATGTCAGATACATTAGGCTAAGCAGCACCTCCTACTGGAGAATTGATCAATCTACAGCTACCTTTTGGTCTTCCATCCAGGGTTTTAACCAAGCCCAGCTCTGCATAGCTGTGATATTTTTCACGGACTATTACCAATGTGCTATAATGAGTATGCTTGTTGAGAAATCTCCACTTGAAAATGAAATAGATTCACTGTTGCTATCGAAATCATCCCAAAGGGTAGGTTTAACAGAGCAAATTAAATGTGACCATTAAATGTATCACTCATATATCATCAATGATGGTATTTAGGCCTATATAGCATTTGCAAAGTCATCAACAGCTATATTTGAATTGAATCCAGAATTCAGCTAAAAATAGAAAAAACAATAAGCCTAGTGTTTCAAGCTCTGGTTGATTTCAAATGTAATGATATTTAGTGATATTGAATTGTGTTAGGTTGTCAACGTAACCAAATATAAACATTTGAAGGAGATGTATCTTCTGCTTGGATAGTTCCATCTGTGCCACTGATTAAGTCTGGCTTTAACAAATTATTAACAAATTAATAATTCATATGTTTGATTCACGTCTCCATCTCAACTAAAAATCAAAATTAAAGAATAGGACTAAATCAAATCAGACTTTGTAAAAGTGCATTTAAAGTTTGATTTGATTTAGTCCTATTCTTTCATTTTGATTTTTAGTTGAAATGGAGACGTGAATCCAACATATAAATTATTAATTTGTAGACAAACTGGAATTAAAGCCAGACTGTCACGACTTCCTCCGAGGCTGCCTCCTCTCCTTGTTCGGGCAGGCTTCGGCGTTCGTCGTCAACGGCCTTCTAGCCACTGCTGCTCCTCATCTCATCATTCCATTTGTTTTGTCTTGTTTATTACACACACCTGGTTCATATCCCCTCATCAGTACCTGTATAAGTGTTCCTTCTGCCCCCTTGTCTTTGTGTGTGATTGTTTATTGTGAGGATAGTGAAGCTCGGTGGAGCTCCTTGTATTTTGTATCGCTGTGTTATTTTCCCTGTGTGCCTTGTTGGTTCCAGTGCGCCTGTTCTGCGCACTGGACTGTTTTGACGCTTTACTGCGTAACTCTATATTCCGGAATAAATCATTTTATTCTGTGATTTACCCTCCTGCGCCTGACACCTTCAAATCACCCAGAGGGATCCATATATCCCGACCACTGAATTTCGACGGGATAGCTGCTCTCTGCCAGGGATTCCTCCTACAACTGGAGCTATATAATTTGAACGTCAGCCCGGCTCCATCGGAGCGGGAGAAGGTGTCCGCCCTCGTCTCCTGTCTCTCGGGGAAAGCCCTGGAGTGGGCCAACGTGGCTTAGAGTGAAGGAGGAGCCATGTTGGACAGCTATGGCTGGTGGCAGGGGACGAGGACCGCGCAGGACTTCGCCCTGGAGTTTCGGACTCTAGCGGCTGGGTCCGGGTGGAAAGTGCGGGCCTTCATCGACCACTTCCGGTGCCATCTACGAGAGGACGTCCGAAGGGAGCTGGCCTGCCAGGACACCATGTTGTCCTTCGATCAACTGGTGGACATGGCCATCCGGTTGGACAACCTGCTGGCTGCTAGAGGACGTCCTGGAAGGGGCCTGCCCGTTCCACCCCCCGCCCCCCCAAACCCAGATCACGAGATGATGGAGCTGGGTGGAGCGGCGATCCGGGAGAGCGGAGGACGACAGCGCCCATGTCACTCTCGTGGCGTGAGAGGACATTCTCCTGCACGCTGTCTTCTGCATTCTTTTGGGTCTGGAGGTGGCAGGCAGGACACTCTCACGTCACCCCAGGTATCGAACACCCACACTCGTTCAGAGCCCTATGCTGCGCACTGTAGCCTCCTGATTACACAGTAGTTCCCCAGTGTAGGGCGCTGGTCGATTCGGGCGCAGCTGGGAACTTTATGGACAGGTCATTTGCACATACAGTAGTCTAGGTATTACATTGGTTCCCTTATTCATTCCACTCCCCATCAGAGCACTTGACAGTCAACCATTAGGGTCCGGGTTCGTTAGGGAAGTTACAGCACCAGTCACTATGGTTACGCACGAGACTCATCGAGAGCAAGTAACTTTTTCTTATTATTGAGTCTCCTGATTTCCCTGTTGTGTTAGGTCTTCCCTGGTTAGCACTACACAACCCCATCTTTTCATGGCCGCAGAGGGTTCTTACGGGGTGGTCACGAGAGTGTCAGGGTAGGTATCTACAGTGGGGGAAAAAAGTATTTAGTCAGCCACCAATTGTGCAAGTTCTCCCACTTAAGAAGTAATTTTCATCATAGGTACACGTCAACTATGACAGACAAAATGAGAATTTTTTTTCCAGAAAATCACATTGTAGGATTTTTAATGAATTATTTGCAAATTATGGTGGAAAATAAGTATTTGGTCAATATCAAAAGTTTCTCAATACTTTGTTATATACCCTTTGTTGGCAATGACACAGGTCAAACGTTTTCTGTAAGTCTTCACAGGGTTTTCACACACTGTTGCTGGTATTTTGGCCCATTCCTCCATGCAGATCTCCTCTAGAGCAGTGATGTTTTGGGGCTGTCGCTGGGCAACACGGACTTTCAACTCCCTCCAAAGATTTTCTATGGGGTTGAGATCTGGAGACTCCAGGACCTTGAAATGCTTCTTACGAAGCCACTCCTTCGTTGCCCGGGCGGTGTGTTTGGGATCATTGTCATGCTGAAAGACCCAGCCACGTTTCATCTTCAATGCCCTTGCTGATGGAAGGAGGTTTTCACTCAAAATCTCACGATACATGGCCCCATTCATTTTTCCTTTACACGGATCAGTCGTCCTGGTCCCTTTGCAGAAAACAGCCCCAAAGTATGATGTTTTCACTCCCATGCTTCACAGTAGGTATGGTGTTCTTTGGATGCAACTCAGCATTCTTTGTCCTCCAAACACGACAAGTTGAGTTTTTACCAAAAAGTTCTATTTTGGTTTCATCTGACCATGTGATTTTCTCCCAATCCTCTTCTGGATGCACTCTAGCAAACTTCAGACGGGCCTGGACATGTACTGGCTTAAGCAGGGGGACACGTCTAGCACTGCAGGATTTGAGTCCCTGGCGGCGTAGTGTGTTACTGATGGTAGGCTTTGTTACTTTGGTTTCCTGCTCTCTGCAGGTCATTCACTAGGTCCCCCCCGTGTGGTTCTGGGATTTTTGCTCACTGTTCTTGTGATCATTTTGACCCCACGGGGTGAGATCTTGCGTGGAGCCCCAGATCGAGGGAGATTATCAGTGGTCTTGTATGTCTTCCATTTCCTAATAATTGCTCCCACAGTTGATTTCTTCAAACCAAGCTGCTTACCTATTGCAGATTCAGTCTTCCCAGCCTGGTGCAGGTCTACAATTTTTTTTCTGGTGTCCTTTGACAGCTCTTTGGTCTTGGCCATAGTGGAGTTTGGAGTGTGACTGTTTGAGGTTGTGGACAGGTGTCTTTTATACTGATAACAAGTTCAAACAGGTGCCATTAATACAGGTAACGAGTGGAGGACAGAGGAGCCTCTTAAAGAAGAAGTTACTGGTCTGTGAGAGCCAGAAATCTTGCTTGTTTGTAGGTGACCAAATACTTATTTTCCACCATAATTTGCAAATAAATTCATAAAAAATCCTACAATGTGATTTTCTGGATTTTCTTTTCTCAATTTGTCTGTCATAGTTGACGTGTACCTATGATGAAAATTACAGGCCTCTCTCATCTTTTTAAGTGGGAGAACTTGCACAATTGGTGGCTGACTAAATACTTTTTTTCCCCACTGTAGGTGTTTCCGTTGGTGCAACCACGGTGGAAAGTCCAGACACTACCTCCACCGTGCGCATTCCCCCCGTTTTCCAAAACGCAGGCAACCAAATTACCACCTCATCAGGCGGGGGATTGCGCAATAAACCTCCGGGTAGACGCTGTGCCTCCCAGGAGTCATGTACATCCCCTGTCGCAGGCTGAAACAGAGGCTATGGAGACATACGTCTCTGAGTCCCTGCACCAGGAGTTCATAAGTCCCTCCACTTCGCCCACCTCCTCGAGTTTATTTTTTGTGAAGGAGAAATACGGAGGTCTGCGCCCTCCGTGTAGCTCAGTTGGTAGAGAATGGAGCTTGCAACGCAAGGGTTGTGGGTTTGATTCCCACGGGGGGCCAGTATGAATAAAAAATGTATGCACTCACTAAGTGTAAGTCGCTCTGGATAAGAGCGTCTGCTAAATGACAAAAATTTTAATTACCGAGCACTGAACAAGGGGACAATACTTTATAGTTATCCTCTACCCCTCATTCCATCTGTGATCGAGTCAATGCATGGGACGCACTTCTTCGTACAACCTGGTGCGTGTCCGAGAGGGGGACGAGTGGTAGACAGCATTCAGCACAACCACGGGGCATTACGAATACTTGGTGATGCCTTACGGTTTGCTGAATGCTCCATGTGTCTTCCAGGCCTTTGTGAACGAGGTGTTTCGGGACATGCTTGGTCGTGGTGTAGTGGTCTACATCAATGACATTCAGTTGTATTCCGCTACGCGCGCCGAGCATGTGTCCCTGGTTCGCAAAGTGCTGGCCTGACTGTTGGAACATGACATTTATGCCAAGGCAGAAAAGTGTCTGTTTTCCCAGCAGTCCGTCTCCTTCCTCGGATACCGCATTACCACCTCAGGTGTGGAGATGGAGGGAGATCGCATTTCAGCCGTGCGTAATTGGCCATCTCCAAGAATGGTTAAGGAGGTGCAGAGCTTTATTGGCTTTGCCAACTACTATCGGAGATCTTACATTCCGGGTACGAAGAACGTGAAGGCAGACGCACTGTCACGGCTGTATGACACAGAGGAGATGCCCATAGACAACACCCCCATACTCCCGCATTGTGTGTGCCGGTAGTATGGGCGATGGACGCGGTCGTTACGAACAGAGCCATCTCCACCTCAGTGTCCAGCTGGGCTGCAGTACGTGCCTTCTCTTGACCGTCTGATCTACTGGGCACACACGTCCCCCTCCTCTGGTCACCCAGGTATCGGTCGTACAGTGCGCTGCCTGACCGGAAAGTACTGGTGGCCTACCTTGGCTAAGGACGTGACGGTGTATGTCTCCTCCTGCTCGGTGTGCGCCCAGAGTAAGGCACCTAGGCACCTGCCAGCGGGTAAGTTACAGCCCTTACCAGTTCCACAACGGCCATGGTCACACTTGTGTATTGACTTCCTTATTGATCTTCCCCTCTCTCAAGGCAACACCACCATCCTGGTTGTTGTGGACCGCTTTTCCAAAGCCTGCCACCTCCTTCCTCTGCACGGTCTCCCCACGGCCCTGCAGACTGTGGAGGCCCTGTTTACACACGTCTTCCAGCACTATGGGGTGCCAGAGGACATAGTGTCTGACCGGGGTCCCCAGTTCACATCCATGGTCTGGAAGGCGTTCATGGAACGTCTGGGGGTCTCGGTCAGCCTGACCTCTGGTTTTCACCCCGAGTCTAATGGGCAGGTGGAACGGGTGAATCAGGATGTGGATAGGTTCCTACTGCCAGGACTGGCCGGGGGAGTGGTCGGTGTTCTTGCCATGGGCCAAATATGCCCAGAACTCTCTCTGCCACTTCTCCACTAACCTAACGCCATTTCAATGTGTTTTAGGTTATCGGCTGGTTCTGGCACCGTGGCATCAGAGCCAGACCGAGGCTCCTGTGGTGGATGACTGGTTTCGGCGTGCGGAGGAGACGTGGAACGCTGCTCACGTCCACCTCCAACGCACCGTGCATTGCCAGAAGGCCAGCGCTGACCTCCACCACAGTGAGGCCCCGGTCTTAGTACCGGGTGATCGGGTCTGGCTCTCGACCCGGAATCTGCCCCTCTGCCTGCCCTGCCAGAAACTGAGCCTGCGGTTTGTTGGGCCATTCAAAGTCCTGAGGAGAATAAATGAGGCTACTTATAGGTTATTACTCCCTCCAGATTACCGTATTAACCCCTCGTTCCATGTGTCTCTCCTCAGGCCGGTGGTGGCTGGTCCACTCCAGGAGTCTGAGGTACGGGAGGTCCCTCCGCCCCTCTGGATATCGAGGGGGCCCCGGTGTACTCCGTCCGTTCCATCCTGGATTTGAGGCGTCGGGTGGGGGGCCTTCAGTACCTTGTGGATTGGGAGGGGTACGGTCCGGAGGAGCGGTGCTGGGTCCCGGTGAGGGATATCCTCGATCCCTCCCTGTTGCGGGATGTCTACCGTCGCCATCCGGCTCTCCCTGCTCCACATCCTCCTGGTCATCCCCGAGGCCGGTGTCGGCGCTCTGCTGGAGCTGCGGGTCAAAAGGGGGGGGTGGGGGGTACTGTCACGACTTCCTCCGAGGCTGCCTCCTCTCCTTGTTCGGGCAGGCTTCATCTCATCATTCCATTTGTTTTGTCTTGTTTATTACACACACCTGGTTCATATCCCCTCATCAGTACCTGTATAAGTGTTCCCTCTGCCACCTTGTCTTTGTGTGTGATTGTTTATTGTGAGGACAGTGAAGCTCGGTGGAGCTCCTTGTATTTTGTATCGCCGGGTTATTTTCCCCGTGTGCGTTGTTGGTTCCAGTGCACCTGTTTTGTGCACTGGACTGTTTTGACGCTTTACTGCGTAACTCTGTATTCCGGAATAAATGTATTCTGTGATTTACCCTCCTGCGCCTGACTCCTTCAAATCACCCATCACACAGACTGACAAACTGGAATTAAAGACAGACTAAGTCAGTGGCACAGATGGAACTATCCAAGCAGGAGATTAATCTCCTTCAAATGTTGTATTTGGTTGCGTTGACAACCAAACCCAATTCAATATCACTTTTGAAATACAATAAATATCCTATCAACTGAACGACAAGTTAACAAATTACATGTTGGATTCACCTCTCCAATTCAACCAAAAATAAAAGTTAAGGAATGGGATTAAGACATGGCTCAGATGGAACTATCCAAGCAGTAGATACATCGCCTTTAAATGTTGAAATTTGGATGCAATGTCAACCAAGCACAATTCAAAATTAATTTTGTAATACAGTAAAAAGCCTAAAGTTTTACAAACTAATGTAACATTCAACCTTAAAATGAGTAACACATCCATGGTCACATTTTGAGATTACTGTAACTATAAAGTTCTTCTTATGTAATCATATAAAGTGTGCATGTTCAAGATAGCATGCATAGGTCGTTGCAGGTCTGTGGAGATCTTCACAATTGCTGTAATAATCTACGCAGAATCTCGAATGGCATTGATCACTTGCACCATGTACTTTTAATGTAATCTCAACTGCAATCCAGGTCATTTGGTTCTGCTATTAGATGAAGCTCTATGATGACACATTAATCTGTTGTATAAATAAACAAAATATCTGACATTGTATTCCCATTTGAACGTTGCTTAAATGGTTGAAAGCACAGTGATAGACATTTGGGTGACAACTAAACCAAATATCAGACATTACTTTTCCATTGGAATTTGGTTGTGCTTTTAGATGGTTGAAAGCATAGTGATAACACATTGGAAATATTACCCAATTATCCACGTTGAAATGACGTGGTGTGCCCAGTGGGAGAGTTCCAAACCTGTCTGCCAACAACAGCTAAGTTATGGTTTTCCCCTCCTTACTCAAACCACTGCCAGAGATTCTTAGCAAAATTCTTGCTTGAGAAATTGCTCTTTGCTAAGAAGCAAGCCATTTTAGTTTCTTTTTTACAATTTTAATGGAAAACAATCACGGTCAGGTACCCAGAAATGATTTGATATTGAGATAAAAACGGCTGCATTGGAGCTTTAAGGTTTTGTTCATCAATAAACTTAAAATAGCAATTCAGCCTCGATGGCATTGTTTGTGTTATAGGAGTTTGGAGAAGTGTGAATCTGTGAAACAAGCCTTGACAGAATCAGACAAGAAGACAGGAAAGTCTCTCTCTCTCTCTCTCTCACACAAAGGTTAAACATTTTTATCAGCTATGTACAGTGTTTAAGCAATGAGAAAATAGTTGTAGTACGAATAGTAGGGGAAGATAAATAAACAGATAAATATTGGTGGTATTTACAATGTTGTTTGTGATCTGTGGGAAATATGTGTCTTTAATGTGGTCATTCATTTGGCAGGAGGTTATGAAGTGCAGCTCAGTTTCCACCTCATTTTGTGGGTAGTGTGCACGTAGCCTGTCTTCTCTCGAGAGCCAGGTATGCCTATGGCGGCCTCTCTCAATAGCAAGGCTATGCTCACTGAGTCTGTACATAATCAAGGGTTTTCTTAATTTTGGGTCAGTCACAGTGGTTATTCTTCTGCCACTATGAACTATCTGTTTAGGGCCAGATAGCATTCCAATTTGCTCAGTTTTTTGGTTGATTCTTTCCAGTGTGTCAAATAGTTCTCTTTTTTCTTTCTCATACTTAGTTTGGGTCTAATTGTATTGCTGTCCTGGGGCTCTGTGGGGTCTGTTTGTGTTTGTGAACAGAGCCTGAGAACCAGCTGGCTGAGGGTACTCTTCTCTAGGTTCATGTCTCTGTAAGTGAGGGCTTTGTGGTGGAATGTGTGGGCATTGCTTCCTTTTAGGTGGTTGTAGAATTTAACAGTTCTTTTCTGGATTTTGATAACTAGCGGGTATAGTCCTAATTCTGTTCTGCATGCATTGTTTGGGGATTTGCATTGTACACAAAGTATATTTTTGCAGAATTCTGCAGGCAGAGTCTCAATTGGGTGTTTGTCCCATTTTGTAAATTCCTGGTTGGTGAGTGGACCCCAGACCTCACAGTCATAGAGGGTAACGGGTTCTATAACTGATTTAATTATTTTTAGCCAGATCCTAATTGGGATGTCAAGTTTTATGTTCCTTTTGATGGCATAGAAGGCCCTTCTTGCCCTGTCTCTTAGATCGTTCACAGCCTTGTGGAAGTTACCTGTGGTGTTGATGTTTAGGCCGAGGTAGGTATAGTTATTTGTGTGCTCTAGGGCAATGGTGTCTAGATAGAATTTGAATTTGTTGTCCTGGCTACTGGACTTTTTTTGGAACACTTTTTTTGGAATTATTTTGTCTTACTGAGATTCACTGTCAGGGCCCAAGTCTGACAGAATCTGTGCAGAAGATATTGGTGCTGCTGTAGGCCCTCCTTGGTTGGGGACAGAAGCACCAGATCATCTGCAAACAGTAGACGTTTGATTTCCGAGTCCAGTAGGTTGAGGCCGGGTTTGTGTACAGTGATTTTATAACGTCATATATTTTTCCCCCGACACCGCTTTCCATCAATTTGTATAGCAGACACTCATGCCAAATTGAGTCAAAAGCTTTTTAAATCAACAAACCCTGAGAAGACTTTGCTTTAGTTTAGTTTTGTTTGTGTCTCAATAAGGGTGTGCAGGGTGTATATGTGGTCTGTCATACGGTATTTTGGTAAGAAGCCAATCTGACATTTGCTCAGGACATTATTTTCACTGAGGAAATATTGGTCCTCTCTCTCTGTCTGTCTTCTCACTCTCTCCAACCATTGTAATCTTTCCCTCACGGTAATACCCTGCATTGCTAACTCAATTTTGGTCACTTTGATCACTGACACTCTGCAAATTTACTGGATTATAGGGATTGTGACAAAAACATTATTCATCCTACCCAACCATTTATTCCTCAGCTTCAGCTGTCTGTAATACAATTATTGTATTTCTCCTGTCAGTCTTGGCTTTTGTTGAACGAAGTCATATGTATTTGAATGGGTAAATCTGAGTTCAATCCAGAGGCAACGTCAACCAAACACTGGAAAAATCCCAAGGCAACATCTGTTTCAATTATGTAATTAAGATTTGATTGTCATGTCCCAGCAGCAGAATAAAATGGATGAAATTTGAATAACTATATTTTTTCCCATCAAATCAAATCAAATGTTATTTGTCACATGCACCGAATACAACAAGTGTAGACTTGACCGTGAAATGCTTACTTACTCATATACTAACAGTGAGTTATGCAGCAGCTCAACATTGTTTTAGGATTAGGATAATAGCAATAGATGAACCTGTATGCTATTCAGTGATGCCTTGATCACACCCACATGCTAGCTTTGTTGACACAACTACCACCATTGTCTTCACATTCAGATTGGATGAGTTATGAGTCTAAATGCAGAGGGACTGCATAAATGTCTAAATGAATGGAAAATCCCTATACAGTCCTCTAAACTCATACTCAAGGCAAATGGATTTCAGTAATATGTCCCTGGATAGAAGCAGGTCATGGCCTTTAATAGTGTGTGATTTCCCGCAGTATTATGTGTCCAGGACCTAAGTTCCAACTTCCCCTAGTAGCCATACCATGTTGGTAAAGGTTGGTTTTGAGTTCTATGCCACCTCAGACTTACTCATTACAGATGGAACATAAATACAAGTACAGTACTACAATAGCATGTTTTCCTATAATAGCGGAACCCCATTAAATTATTGATCAGCTAATCTGAGAGTATCATTCCAATAACATGATGGACATTTCCATTCTGACCTCAAAGCATTCCATTACATGGGTCATGTATAAAAATGCTGGGCAGGCCATTATTTTGGCTACCATGGCCATGCCCCATAGGATGACAATCAATCAATCAAATCAATCAATCAAATTTGATTTATAAAGCCTTTTTACATCAGCAGATGTCACAAAGTGCTATACAGAAACCCAGCCTAAAACCCCAAACAGCAAGCAATGCAGATGTAGAAGCACGGTGGCTCCCTAGAAAGGCAGAAACCTAGGAAGAAACCTAGAGAGGAACCAGGCTCTGAGGTGTGGCCAATCCCCTTCTGGCTGTGCTGGGTGGAGATTATAACAGTACATGGCCATTAAGGCCAGATTTTTCTCCAAGATGTTCAAACGTTCATAGATGACCAGCAGGGTCAAATAATAATCACAGTGGTTGTAGAGGTTGCAACAGGTCAGTATATCAGGAGTAAATGTCACTTGGCTTTTCATAGCTGGGCATTTAGAGGTTGAAATAGCAGGTGCGGTAGGGAGACAGAGTTAAAAACAGCAGGTCTGGGACAAGGTAGCAAGTCCAGTGAACAGGTCAGGGTTCCATAGCCGCAGGCAGAAGAGTGGAAACTGGAGCAGCAGCACGACCAGGTGGACTGGGGACAGCAAGGAGTCATCAAGCCAGGTAGTCCTGAGGCATGGTCCTAGGGCTCAGGTCCTCCGGGATGGGAGGGAGAGAGGGAGAGAGAGAGAGAATTAGAGGGAGCGTACTTAAATTCACACAGGACACTGGATAAGACAGGAGAATAACACCAGATATAACAGACTGACCCTAGCCCCCCGGCACATAGACTATTGCAGCATAGATACTGGAGGCTGAGACGGGGGGGGGACACTGTGGCCCCGTCTGATGATACCCCAGGACAGGGCCAACCAGGCAGGATATAACCCCACCCACTTTGCCAAAGCACAGCCCCCACACCACCAGAGGGATATCAACAGACCACCAACCTACTACCCTGAGACAAGGCTGAGTATAGCCCACAAAGATCTCCTCCACTGCACAAGCTCGAGGGAGCGACAAACCGGACAGGAAGATCACGTCAGTGACTCAACCCACTCAAGTGATGCACCCTTCCTAGGGATGGCATGGAAAGGACCAGTAAGCCAGTGACTCAGCCCCCGTAATAGGGTCAGAGGCAGAGAATCCCAATAGAGAGACAGGAACCGGCCAGGCAGAGACAGCAAGGGCAGTTTGTCGCTCCAGTGCCTTTCCGTTCACCTTCGTACCCCTGGGCCAGACTACACTCAATTATAGGACCTACTGAAGAGATGAGTCTTCAGTAAAGACTTAAAGGTCGAGACCGAGTCTGCGTCTCTCACATGGATAGGCAGACCATTCCATAAAAATTTAGCTCTATAGGAGAAAGCCCTGCCTCCAGCTGTTTGCTTAGAAATTCTAGGGACAATAAGGAGGCCTGCGTCTTGTGACCGTAGCGTACGTGTAGGTATGTACGGCAGGACCAAATCGGAGAGATAGGTAGGAGCAAGCCCATGTAATGCTTTGTAGGTTAGCAGTAAAACCTTGAAATCAGCCCTAGCCTTAACAGGAAGTCAGTGTAGAGAGGCTAACACTGGAGTAATATGATCACATTTTTTGGTTCTAGTCAAGATTCTAGCAGCCGTGTTTAGCACTAACTGAAGTTTATTTAGTGCTTTATCCGGGTAGCCGGAGAGTACAGCATTGCAGTAGTCTAATCTAGAAGTGACAAAAGCATGGATTAGCTTTTCTGCATCATTTTTGGACAAAAAGCTTCTGATTTGTGCAATGTTACGAAGATGGAAAAAAGCTGTCCTTGAAATATTATTGATATGTTCATCAAAAGAGAGATCAGTGTCCAGAGTAACGCAGAGGTCCTTCACAGTTTTTTTTTGAGACGACTGTACAACCATCAAGATTAATTGTCAGATCCAACAGAAGATCTCTTTGTTTCTTGGGACCTAGAACTAACATCTCTGTTTTGTCCAAGTTTAAAAGTAAAATGCCTCCATCCACAGGGCACGAGTGGTCACTGAATGGATTAGTAGCATGAAAATGATGTATTGTAAACCATATGCCATGGCTGTCTTAGTCACCAGATCTTAACCTAAATGTGAAATTCTGGAGTGGCGC
This sequence comes from Coregonus clupeaformis, assembly GCF_020615455.1. Taxonomy (NCBI): domain Eukaryota; kingdom Metazoa; phylum Chordata; class Actinopteri; order Salmoniformes; family Salmonidae; genus Coregonus; species Coregonus clupeaformis. The sequence continues at coordinate 10,993,364 of NC_059195.1, read as the reverse complement.
CTGAGACGGCGTTATCCACCACCATAAAAAAAACACCAAATGATGGAATTTCTTGTGGAAGAATGGTGTCGCCTCCCTCCAATAGAGTTCCAGACACTTGTAGAATCTATACCAAGGTGCATTGAAGCTGTTCTGGCTCGTGGTGGCCCAACGCCCGATTAAGACACTTTACTGTATGTTGGTGTTTCCTTTATTTTGTCAGTTACCTGTATGTACAGTGGGGTTCTAAATTATTGACACCCTTGATAAAGATGAGCAAAAATGACTGTATAAAATAATTAATTCAAATGCTGAGCTATATTGAATGCTCCAAAACATAGGGAAATTATATTTATACTAATACAATTGCTCAAAAAGGTAGGGGTAAAAATTATTGACACCCCTGTTTTCATTGCCTTTCAATACCTCACCTTGAAAGAATAACAGCACTGAATATTTTTCTAAAATGTTTTATGAGTTGGAGAACAAATTGAGAGGGATCCTAGACTATTCCTCCATACATAATCCTTCCAGATCCTTGATATCCTTCTTCTGCCTTTATGGACGGCCCTCTTCAATTCAAACCACAGGTTTTCAATGGGTTTAAAGTCCAGAGACTGCAATGGCCATTGCAAAATGTTGATTTTGTGGCCAATAAACCATTTCTTTGTGGATTTTGATGTGTGCTTGGGGTTATTGTGGAAGCTAAATAGTGTCATAACATCAAAGATCCACCACAATATTTTACAGTAGGTAACTGGTGTGCGTTGCCAAAGAGCTGTATTTTAATGTCATCCAATAAATGTAAATGCCTGGAGTTTGCTAAACGGCACTGGCACTTGGATTGGAACCGGTGCTTTAGTCAGATGACATGAAAATAGCTCTTTGGCCATGCACACCAGTGATGGGTTTGGCATCGAAATGAGCAGAAAATAACCCCTTACTGTCACAAACCCGGCTAGAAACTCCGGTCTCAGATGTGGAGAGCTGGGGGTACTACCCCTTAGCCACAGAGGAGGTGTTGTAGGACCCAAATGAAACACCCAAGGCAATACTCCAGGCAAGTAGATTTAATGTTCCAAAACAGGAGGCAAAACAAAACAACTCCACGAGGGGAGAAAAACAAACTAAAGATAACTTTGAACAACTTACTAGGACAGACACGGTGGGACAAAGCAGGAGACACATAGTCAGGACGCAATAACCAAGTGAGAAACAAGGGGAAAACACACAGCTAAAATACACAAGGGGGAAACAAGGCACAGGTGACCTGGATCAAGCTAATTAGGACACATGAGGAAGAACTAAGGCAGAGGGGGAACACAGATGACCTCTAGAGGCCCGGAGACAAACAGGAGGCAGGAAGCTGACACACACGAGGAAGAACTAAGGCAGAGGGGAACACAGATGACCTCTAGAGGCCCGGAGACAAACAGGAGGCAGGAAGCTGACAGGACCCCCTCCTCTAGGAACGACTCCTGACGTTCCTTCCAGAACACCCTGGCCCCAGGGTGCGAAAATCTCGGATCAAACCTGGGTCCAGGATGTCCCTGGCTGGAACCCAGGAGCGCTCCTCCGGCCCGTAGCCCTCCCAGTCCACCAGATACTGCAGAGAGTTCTGGACCCTCCGGGAGTCCAGTATCCGGCGGACTGTGTAGGCTGGCTGGCCGTCAATGATCCTGGGAGGTGGCGGGGGTCTGCGTGGGGGGGGCAAAGGGAGAAGACAAGACAGGTTTAAGGAGTGAAACATGGAAAGTGGGGTTAACTCTAAGGGAGCGAGGGAGAACCAAACGATACGACACAGGGTTAACCTTTCTAGCAATGCGGAAAGGCCCGATGTATCTCTGGGAAAGCTTCCTGGATTCGACCCGGAGGGGCAGGTTCTTTGTGGCCAACCAAACTCTCTGACCAGCTCGGAAACTAGGGGACGTCCGGCGGTGGCGATTAGCCTGACTTTGGTATCTCTGGGAGGTCCGAAGGAGGGCACGCCTGGCCTTCTTCCAGGTCCGCCTACAGCGTTGGACAAAGCGCTGGGCCGAGGGAACACCAACTTGCGCCTCCTCCTCTGGAAACAATGGAGGGTTGTAACCGAACTGGCATTCGAAGGGGGACAATCCGGTGGCTGAGGACTGGAGGGTGTTGTGGGCATATTCAGCCCAAATGATATAGGTGGCCCAAGACGTGGGATTACTGGCCGCCATACACCGCAGGGTGGTCTCCAGATCCTGATTAATCCGTTCCGTTTGGCCATTAGACTCTGGATGGAACCCCGACGATAGACTGGCTGTGGCCCCAACAAGCCTGCAGAAGGCCCCCCAAAACCGGGACGAGAATTGGGGACCTCGGTCAGAGACCACGTCCAGGGGAATACCAAATATCCGGAAGACATGGTTCATGAGGAGCTCAGCAGTCTCCTTAGCCGAGGGCAGCTTGGGCAGGGGAATAAACCGGGCAGCCTTAGAGAACCGGTCTACCACCACTAGGATGACGGTGTTGCCCTGGGATAGAGGAAGTCCCGTAACAAAGTCCAGAGAAAGGTGTGACCATGGCCTTCGAGGAACAGGTAAGGGATGGAGCAGTCCCTGGGGTCGCTGGCGTGTCGACTTTCCCTGGTTGCACACAGGGCAGGCCTCAACATAGACCTGCACGTCCTTCTTGATGGACGGCCACCAAAACCGCCGCCGGAGGAACTCCAGTGTGCGAGCACTGCCTGGATGGCATGTCAAGGGCGACTCATGACCCCACTGCAAGACGCGGCCCCGAACAGAGAGAGGAACGTACAGGCGACCGGCAGGACCACCGCCTGGATCGGGCTCCTGGACAAGAGCTTCTCGTACCCCTCTTTCTAGTTCCCACTGAAGAGGTGCGACGATCCTAGACCTCGGAATAATCGATGCCAAGGGCTTCTCTTGTAACTCGGGAGAATAGACTCGAGACAGAGCATCCGGCTTGACGTTCTTGGTGCCAGGTCGGTAAGTCAGGAGGAACTGGAATCGATTAAAGAAAAGGGACCATCGTGCTTGCCGAGGGTTCATCCGCTTAGCCTGTTGGAGATATTCCAGGTTCTTGTGGTCTGTGAGAACCTGGAAAGGGTGCTGAGCCCCCTCAAGCCAATGGCGCCACTCTTCCAATGCCAGTTTTACCGCAAGCAACTCTAGATCCCCCACGTGGTAGTTGCGCTCGGCCTCAGACAGGCGGCGAGACATGAAGGCACAAGGGTGTAATCTCCCATCCGCACCCCTCTGTGACAGGACGGCTCCCACCCCCACCTCTGAGGCGTCCACCTCCACCACGAAAGGTCTCTCTGGGTCAGGGGTCACCAGAATCGGAGCAGACGTGAAGCGGCGCTTGAGATCCTCGAAGGCCCCTGCTGCTTCCGGACCCCAGTGAATCTTGGTCCCTCCTCCCTTGGTAAGCGTCGTCAAGGGGGCTACCACCGAGCTGAAATTCTTAATGAACTTCCGATAGAAGTTAGAAAAGCCAATGAACCGTTGAACCTCCTTGACCGTGGCAGGTGTGGGCCAATCGTGGACCGCCTTGACCTTCTTGGGATCCATCTCTAGGTGCCCGGGAGTGACAATAAACCCGAGAAACTGAGTCTGAGAAACATGAAATTCACACTTCTCAGGCTTAACGTAGAGGTGATTGTCAAGGAGCCTCTGGAGAACCCTGCTAACATGCCCCTCATGCTCCTTCAGTGACCTCGAGAAGATGAGGATATCGTCCAGGTACACGAAGACGAACAGATTAAGCATATCCCGGAGAACATCATTAATCAGGGCTTGGAATACTGCGGGGGCATTGGTGAGCCCGAACGGCATCACCCGATATTCATAGTGCCCCGTGGGCGTGTTGAACGCCGTCTTCCATTCGTCTCCTTGCCGGATCCGCACGAGATGGTAAGCATTGCGGAGATCCAGCTTAGTAAAAATGGAAGCCCCTTGAAGCAGCTCAAAAGCAGTGGCCATGAGAGGAAGGGGGGTATCGATTCCGAACCGTGATCTTGTTGAGTCCCCGGTAATCAATACAAGGCCTAAGACCCCCGTCTTTCTTTTCAACAAAAAAGAAGCCCGCCCCAGCCGGGGAAGTAGAGGCATAGATGAGGCCGGCTGCCAAGGACTCCTTAATGTAGGTGTCCATAGCTGCGTGCTCGGGGGAGGACAAGGAAAAGATCCGACCTCTAGGAGGGCAGCACCCAGGGAGTAGATCAATGGCACAGTCATACGTGCGATGAGGCGGTAAGGAAGTAGCCCGGGCCTTGCTGAACACTGCCTTGAACCGATGGTAAACACTGGGGACTCGGGAGACGTCAACAGACTCTTGAAACTGGGTACTAGGGGCTGAGGGACTCTGAAGCATGCAGGTGAGTTGGCAGGCGGGACCCCAGCTTAGAATGGTGCCCGTAGGCCAGTCGATCTGGGGATTATGTCTGCATAGCCAAGGGTGACCCAGGATAATAGGATACTCGGGAGAGTCAATGAGATAGAAGGTCTCCTCCTGCTGGTGTTGAGAGATGGTAAGTCGCAGGGACTGAGTCGCCTCGGTAACCTTTCCTGGTTCCAGAGGTCTGCCATCTAAGGCTGTAACTGCCTGGGGTTGAGGAAGTAGTTGGGTAGGGATCTTAAGTTCCTTAGCCAAGGTTACATCCAGGAAATCACCTGCGGCACCGGAATCGATCATAGCCTGGACCCGATGCTGGTGGCCCCCCCAGGACAGAGTGGCTGGAATAGCCAGGACAGCGTTAGTAGGAGGCGTTCTAACTCTCCCCATCACAGCCCTCCTGTAGCTGGGCGGGGACAGGCGTTTCCCGAAAGCTCGGGGCAAGTGGAGCGGAAGTGGCCGGCAACCCCGCAGTAGAGGCACCGACGTTCCCTCATGCGACGTTCCCTTTCGTTGGGAGAAAGCCTGGAACGGCCTAACTGCATGCTCTCCGGGGAATCCTGGAGCAGTTCAGGAGCCGGGGCAGCTCTGAATGACGGAGTCCAAACAGGAGAAACAGAGCTGCTCAGAGGAACTTGGGAATGAGACACCTGACGGCGAGCCGTTCTCCGCTCTCTTAGACGATTGTCCAGGCGGATGGCCAAGGCTATGAGGGACTCGAGATCACCAGCTGGTTCTCGGGTGGCTAACTCATCTTGAAGGGGCTCAGATAACCCTCCCTGAAAGCAGACCCTCAGCGCTTCATCATTCCATCCGCTCCTTGCTGCTATGGTCCGGAAATCAATGGCAAAATCTGCCGTGCTTCGGGGCCCCTGACGGAGAGACAGTAGGCGCTTGGAAGCCTCCCGCCCACTGACAGGATGATCGAACACCCGCTTGAACTCTTCTACAAATGCAGCGTGGGAGTCACAACAGGCCTCCTGGGACTGCCACACCGCAGAAGCCCAGGCGAGCGCCTTGTCTGAAAGAAGGGTAATGATGTAGGCAATCTTGGAACGGTCTGTGGGAAAACTTGAGGGTTGGAGCTCGAAGGTGAGGGAGCATTGGGTGAGGAAACCCTGGCAAGAGCTTGGATCCCCAGAAAAGGGCTTGGGAGGTGGTAGTCGGGGCTCCGCCAACCGAGACGACCTGTCGTCACTGGGGGGTGACCTGGGGGAAGGGAGAGGACCAGGGAGGCGTTCAAAGAGCTGGCGGAGGGAACTCATCATTTCGGCCAGGAGTTGAGAATGACTAGCCATCAGCTCCTCTTGTCGGCTGAGAACGGCTTCATGGCGCTGGAAAGAAGCCTCATGTCGAGTGATCACCGCCAACAGGTCCGGGGAACTGAGTGTTTCTGGGTCCATGATTGACTTGGTTATTCTGTCACAAACCCGGCTAGAAACTCCGGTCTCAGATGTGGAGAGCTGGGGGTACTACCCCTTAGCCACAGAGGAGGTGTTGTAGGACCCAAATGAAACACCCAAGGCAATACTCCAGGCAAGTAGATTTAATGTTCCAAAACAGGAGGCAAAACAAAACAACTCCACGAGGGGAGAAAAACAAACTAAAGATAACTTTGAACAACTTACTAGGACAGACACGGTGGGACAAAGCAGGAGACACATAGTCAGGACGCAATAACCAAGTGAGAAACAAGGGGAAAACACACAGCTAAAATACACAAGGGGGAAACAAGGCACAGGTGACCTGGATCAAGCTAATTAGGACACATGAGGAAGAACTAAGGCAGAGGGGAACACAGATGACCTCTAGAGGCCCGGAGACAAACAGGAGGCAGGAAGCTGACACACACGAGGAAGAACTAAGGCAGAGGGGAACACAGATGACCTCTAGAGGCCCGGAGACAAACAGGAGGCAGGAAGCTGACACTTACCTACTGTAAAATCTGGTGGTGGATGTTTGATGTTATTGGGCTATTTTGCTTCCACTGGTCCTCATTTTGCCATGGGGCAGAGAGAAATATTTGGCAGTTTTACAGCTAATTTCCTGTAATTCTACCCATTTTGCCATGACTTATGCCATGTTAATGATATCTGAGTGAGAGGGACTAACAAAATCAGTGGGGCCCCCTGGAGGTCAGGGCCCCTGGGCACGTGCCCTGCATGCCCATTCGGTATTTGGCCATGATTACTACAAGTTAAGATAGCTGGCTAGACTTACCAATCTTAACAATTTAACAAAATTGTTAGCTGACATGGCTAAAGCGAAAAACTCACTAGAAGCGGGCAGGGCGGAGCAAGCAGAACGAGGCAGGTGGAAAGGAAGGGACAGGCAGAGCAGTGACTGTATGCTGTTGTTTTTCCATAAGTGGAAGCATTGGTCTAATTGAGCATGTATGGTAAAGCTTCAACCCTTAGCTACCTCTTCCAATTCAAATGAGCACAAAAAAAATCTGAATAATGAGAACATTTGTATTGTTTTGTGTGTCTACAGCGCCAGGGATAAAATGCAAAAATGGAGACATGTTCGAATTGAGCGAGGTGTCAAAGCGTACAACCTACCTAGTTGGGTCATTTATAATTCAAAACAATGCATTCTAAAATAAATCACACACACGCCTCGCATGCTCGCCTTTGGTGAGTTTAGGCCTTAATTGAGTGACTGTCAGTGACTGACATAACAAGAAAAACTGCTGCACAACTACATTTCGAAATTGCACCTTGTATATTCTAATATTCTAACTGTCAACAGTCAGTTGAGACCCTGACTGAGTTCCTAGGTGACCACCTATGTTGCAAATGCCTGTTAAGGACAACGGCATTATTAACTTCCCCAGTACCAAGATATTTTAGCCAAAAACCTGGTTGCCTCTGCCAGGAGGCCGCAAGTAGATCTTCCACAATAACCCCAAGCACACATCAAAATCTCCAAAGAAATGGTTAATTGGCCACAAAATCAACATTTTGCAATGACAATCTCAGTCTCCGGACTTGAAACCCATTGAAAACCTGTTTTTTGAATTGAAGAGGGCCGTCCATAAAGGCAGACAAAGGATATCAAGGATCTGGAGGGACTCTGTATGGAGGAATGGTCTAATCAAATCAAATCAAATTGTATTGGTCACATGCGCCGAATACAACAGGTGCAGATATTACAGTGAAATGCTTACTTACAGCCCTTAACCAACAGTGCATTTATTTTAAACAAAAAAAGTAAAAATAAAACAACAACAAAAAAAGTGTTGAGAAAAAAAGAGCAGAAGTAAAATAAAATAACAGTAGGGAGGCTATATATACAGGGGGGTACCGGTGCAGAGTCAATGTGCGGGGGCACCGGCTAGTTGAGATAGTTGAAGTAATATGTACATGTGGGTAGAGTTAAAGTGACTATGCATAAATAATTAACAGAGTAGCAGCAGCGTAAAAAGGATGGGGTGGGGGGGCAGTGCAAATAGTCCGGGTAGCCATGATTAGCTGTTCAGGAGTCTTATGGCTTGGGGGTAGAAGCTGTTGAGAAGTCTTTTGGACCTAGACTTGGCACTCCGGTACCGCTTGCCGTGCGGTAGCAGGGAGAACAGTCTATGACTAGGGTGGCTGGAGTCTTTGACAATTTTGAGGGCCTTCCTCTGACACCGCCTGGTATAGAGGTCCTGGATGGCAGGGAAGCTTGGCCCCAGTGATGTACTGGGCCGTACGCACTACCCTCTGTAGTGCCTTGCGGTCGGAGGCCAAGCAGTTGCCATACAAGGCGGTGATGCAACCAGTCAGGATGCTCTCGATGGTGCAGCTGTAGAATTTTTTGAGGATCTGAGGACCCATGCCAAATCTTTTCAGTCTCCTGAGGGGGAATAGGCTTTGTCGTGCCCTCTTCACGACTGTCTTGGTGTGTTTGGACCATGATAGTTCGTTGGTGATGTGGACACCAAGGAACTTGAAGCTCTCAACCTGTTCCACTACAGCCCCGTCGATGAGAATGGGGGCGTGCTCAGTCCTCTTTTTTTTCCTGTAGTCCACAATCATCTCCTTTGTCTTGGTCACGTTGAGGGAGAGATTGTTGTCCTGGCACCACACGGCCAGATCTCTGACCTCCTCCCTATAGGCTGTCTCATCGTTGTCGGTGATCAGGCCTACCACTGTTGTGTCGTCGGCAAACTTAATGATGGTGTTGGAGTCGTGCCTGGCCATGCAGTCATGGGTGAACAGAGAGTACAGGAGGGGGACTGAGCACGCACCCCTGAGGGGCCCCCGTGTTGAGGATCAGTGTGGCAGATGTGTTGTTACCTACCCTTACCACCTGTGGGCGGCCCGTCAGGAAGTCCAGGATCCAGTTGCAGAGGGAGGTGTTTAGTCCCAGGATCCTTAGCTTAGTGATGAGCTTAGAGGGCACTATGGTGTTGAATGCTGAGCTGTAGTCAATGAATAGCATTCTCACGTAGGTGTTCCTCTTGTCCAGGTGGGAAAGGGCAGTATGGAGTGCAATAGAGATTGCATCATCTGTGGATCTGTTGGGGCGGTATGCAAATTGGAGTGGGTCTAGGGTTTCTGCGATAATGCTGTTGATGTGAGCCATGACCAGCCTTTCAAAGCACTTCATGGCTACAGACGTCAGTGCTACGGGTCGGTAGTCATTTAGGCAGGTTATCTTAGAGTCCTTGGGCACGGGGACTATGGTGGTCTGCTTGAAACATGTTGGTATTACAGACTCAGTCAGGGACATGTTGAAAATGTCAGTGAAGACACTTGCCAGTTGGTCAGCACATGCTCGGAGTACACGTCCTGGTAATCCGTCTGGCCCTGCGGCCTTGTGAATGTTGACCTGCTTAAAAGTCTTACTCACATCGGCTACGGAGAGCGTGATCACATAGTCATCCGGAACAGCTGGTGCTCTCATGCATGCTTCAGTGTTGCTTGCCTCGAAGCGAGCATAGAAGTGGTTTAGCTTTCGTCTGGTAGGCTTGTGTCACTGGGCAGCTCGCGGCTGTGCTTCCCTTTGTAGTCTGTAATAGTTTTCAAGCCCTGCCACATCCGACAAGCGTCAGAGCCAGTGTAGTACGATTCAATCTTAGCCCTGTATTGACTCTTTGCCTGTTTGATGGTTCGTCGGAGGGCATAGCGGGATTTCTTATAAGCGTCCGGGTTAGAGTCCCGTTCCTTGAAAGCGGCAGCTCTACCCTTTAGCTCAGTGCGGATGTTTCCTGTAATCCATGGCTTCTGGTTGAGGTATGTACGTACGGTCACTGTGGGGACGACATCATCGATGCACTTATTGATGAAGCCAGTGACTGATGTGGTGTACTCCTCAATGCTGTCTGAAGAATCCCGGAACATGTTCCAGTCTGTGCTAGCAAAACAGTCCTGTAGCTTAGCATCTGCGTCATCTGACCACTTTTTTATTAACCGAGTCACTGGTGCTTCCTGCTTTAGTTTTTGCTTATAAGCAGGAATCAGGAGGATAGAGTTATGGTCAGATTTGCCAAATGGAGGGCGAGGGAGAGCTTTGTATGCGTCTCTGTGTGTGGAGTAAAGGTGGTCTAGAGTTTTTTTTCCTCTGGTTGCACATTTAACATGCTGGTAGAAATTAGGTAGAACGGATTTAAGTTTCCCTGCATTAAAGTCCCCGGCCACTAGGAGCGCTGCATCTGGATGAGCGTTTTCCTGTTGATTTATGGCCTTGTACAACTCATTCAGTGCAATCTTAATGCCAGCATTGGTTTGTGGTGGTAAATAGACAGCTATGAAAAATATAGATGAAAACTCTCTTGGTAAATAGTGTGGTCTACAGCTTATCATAAGATACTCTACCTCAGGCGAGCAAAACCTCGAGACTTCCTTAGTATTTGATTTTGTGCACCAGCTGTTGTTTACAAATATACACAGACCACCACCCCTTGTCTTACCGGAGTCAGCCGTTCTATCCTGCCGATGTAGCGTATAGCCCGCTAGCTGTATGTTATCATTGTCGTCGTTCAGCCACGACTCGGTGAAACATAGGATATTACAGTTTTTAATGTCCCGTTGGTAGGATAACCGTAATCTTAGGTCATCCAATTTGTTATCCAATGATTGAAGATTGGCTAATAGGATTGATGGAAGAGGCAGTTTACTCGCTCGCCGTCGGATCCTTACAAGGCACCCCGATGTCACGCCCTGGCTCTGGGGACTCTGAAATGTTGAGCCAGGGTGTGGATTTTCTATGTTTAGTTTCTCGGGGTAGCTTCTATGTTGTGTTTTCTATGTTTTGGGTTTTGTTCTAGATCATATAGATCTATGTTGGTCAGGGTGGTTCCCAATCAGAGGCAGTTGTTGCTCGTTGTCTCTGATTGGGAGCCATACTTAGGTAGGCTGTTTTCAGCTATTCTTTGTGGGATCTTGTTCTGATTTGGTTTGTGTTATACCGTAGACGTCACGTTATCGTTGTTGTTATGATCGTGTGATCATTCTAAATAAATAATATGTTCACCTTCAACGCTGCGCCTTGGTCCGCTTCATCATGTGTCAACGATCGTGACAGAAGATCCCACCTTGACTGGATCAAGCAGCGTGACGAGGAGAGAGGATGGACGTGGGGAGGAGATGAGTGCGAGTCTGGCAAGAGGGATGGAGGCCTTGGCCACGGGTAGGAGTGAAGCCCATAAATTTTTTAGGGGGGCTAACGCCGTGGACGACGGGGCAGCAGGAGGACGCCAGGTTACAGGAGTCACTGGTCACCAGGGGGGAAGGAGGTTGTAGAGGCACGGCGAGAGGTACTGGCGTGTGTTGCCAGTCCGGTCCGGCCTGTTCCTGATCCCCACGTAGGGCCAGTGGTGTGTGTTCCCAGTACGGTCCGGCCTGTTCCTGCCACTCGCACCAAGTCAGTGGTGCGTTTCGTCAGCCCGGCGCGGCCCGTTCCTGCTCCCCGCACCAAGTCAGTGGTGCGCTTCGTCAGCCCGGCTCGGCCCGTTCCTGCTCCCCGCACCAAGTCAGGGGTGCGCTTCGACAGCCCGGCTCGGCCCGCTCCTGCTCCCCACACCAAGCCAGTGGTGTGCGTCGTCAGTCCGGCTCGGCCCGTTCCTGCTCCCCGCACCAAGTCAGGGGTGCGCTTCGACAGCCCGGCTCGGCCCGCTCCTGCTCCCCACACCAAGCCAGTGGTGTGCGTCGTCAGTCCGGCACGGCCCGTGCCTGTTCCCCGCACCAAGTCAGGGGTGCGCTTCGACAGCCCGGCTCGGCCCGCTCCTGCTCCCCACACCAAGCCAGTGGTGTGCGTCGTCAGTCCGGCACGGCCCGTGCCTGTTCCCCGCACCAAGTCAGGGGGTGCGCCCGACAGCCCGGCTCGGCCCGCTCCTGCTCCCCACACCAAGCCAGTGGTGTGCGTCGTCAGTCGGCACGCCCGTGCCTGTTCCACCGGTGGCTGGTCCGGCACCGGTCAGATGCTTCACGTCGGAGCTAGAGCAATCCGCTCCACCAGTGGTCAGTCCAGCTCCGGCCAGCAGGGCCAGACCGGACCAGGGGTACTGTGGGGGGTTAGAGAGGGAGTGGGGATCATGCCCAGAGCCGGATCCGCCGCCAAGGCGGAGTGCCCACCGGTCCCTCCCCTGTGGTGTTCTGTTGGCGCGGTCGGAGTCCGCGCCTTTGGGGGTACTGTCACGCCCTGGCTCTGGGGACTCTGAAATGTTGAGCCAGGGTGTGGATTTTCTATGTTTAGTTTCTCGGGGTAGCTTCTATGTTGTGTTTTCTATGTTTTGGGTTTTGTTCTAGATCATATAGATCTATGTTGGTCAGGGTGGTTCCCAATCAGAGGCAGCTGTTGCTCGTTGTCTCTGATTGGGAGCCATACTTAGGTAGGCTGTTTTCAGCTATTCTTTGTGGGATCTTGTTCTGATTTGGTTTGTGTTATACCGTAGACGTCACGTTATCGTTGTTGTTTGATCGTGTGATCATTCTAAATAAATAATATGTTCACCTTCAACGCTGCGCCTTGGTCCGCTTCATCATGTGTCAACGATCGTGACACCCGATCTACGTCCACGATATCTCCATCTCTTCCAATGTGTTCTCCAACTCATACAACATTTTAGAAACAGGCTCAGTGCCGTTATCCTCACAAGGTGAGGTATTGAAAGGTATTGAAAACAGGGGTGTCAATAATTTTCGTATCTTTTTGAGATAAAAAAAAAAAACTCTGAACTCTGAACAATTGTATTAGTGCAAAATATATTATAAAACATTTTTGAGCATACAATATAGCTCAGTATTTTTATTATTTATTTTATACAGTCATTTTAGCTCATCTTTATCAAAGATGTCAATAATTTCAGACCCCACTGTATGTCACTAACTAGGAATTTGATGATGATGGAATCACTTTTCTGTCATTGTATCTAAGATGTGTAAGATATAAACTACTCCCAAAATCTATTTAGGTACAACCAGTAGCGGTGCGTGGGTAAAATCACTGGGGAAGCCAAGCCAGGAAAAAAAATGCCATTTAATTGCGTTGTTTGCTCTATAGCCTGTTAGTTCATATGCCTTGCCACCGTGATATACAGACCTAAGGGCAAGACAATCAGAAGAAACACAGAGCAACAGCTGTCTGGAGGAGTCCACAAAGCATATTGCATGTAACAAACAGTTACAGTAGGGAGAACAAGTATTTGATACACTGCCGATTTTGCAGGTTTTCCTACTTACAAAGCATGTAGAGGTCTGTAATTTTTAACATAGGTACACTTCAACTGTGAGAGACGGAATCTAAAACAAAAACAAAAATCCAGAAAATCACATTGTATGATTTTTAAGTAATTCATTTGCATTTTATTGCATGACATAAGTATTTGATACATCAGAAAAGCAGAACTTAATATTTGGTACAGAAACCTTTGTTTGCAATTACAGAGATCATACGTTTCCTGTAGGTCTTGACCAGGTTTGCACACACTGCAGCAGGGATTTTGGCCCACTCCTCCATACAGACCTTCTCCAGATCCTTCAGGTTTCGGGGCTGTCGCTGGGCAATACGGACTTTCAGCTCCCTCCAAAGATTTTCTATTGGGTTCAGGTCTGGAGACTGGCTAGGCCACTCCAGGACCTTGAGATGCTTCTTACGGAGCCACTCCTTAGTTGCCCTGGCTGTGTGTTTCGGGTCGTTGTCATGCTGGAAGACCCAGCCACGACCCATCTTCAATGTTCTTACTGAGGGAAGGAGGTTGTTGGCCAAGATCTTGCAATACATTGCCCCATCCATCCTCCCCTTAATACGGTGCAGTCGTCCTGTCCCCTTTGCAGAAAAGCATCCCCAAAGAATGATGTTTCCACCTCCATGCTTCACGGTTGGGATGGTGTTCTGGGGTTGTACTCAAAAGCTCTATTTTTGTCTCATCAGACCACATTACCTTCTCCCATTCCTCCTCTGGATCATCCAGATGGTCATTGGCAAACTTCAGACGGGCCTGGACATGCGCTGGCTTGAGCAGGGGGACCTTGCGTGCGCTGCAAGATTTTAATCCATGACGGCGTTGTGTGTTACTAATGGTTTTCTTTGAGACTGTGGTCCCAGCTCTCTTCAGGTCATTGACCAGGTCCTGCCGTGTAGTTCTGGACTGATCCCTCACCTTCCTCATGATCATTGATGCCCCACGAGGTGAGATCTTGCATGGAGCCCCAGACCGAGGGTGATTGACCGTCATCTTGAACTTCTTCCATTTTCTAATAATTGCGCCAACAGTTGTTGCCTTCTCACCAAGCTGCTTGCCTATTGTCCTGTAGCCCATCCCAGCCTTGTGCAGGTCTACAATTTTATCCCTGATGTCCTTACACAGCTCTCTGGTCTTGGCCATCGTGGAGAGGTTGGAGTCTGTTTGATTGAGTGTGTGGACAGGTGTCTTTTATACAGGTAACGAGTTCAAACAGGTGCAGTTAATACAGGTAATGAGTGGAGAACAGGAGGGCTTCTTAAAGAAAAACTAACAGGTCTGTGAGAGCCGGAATTCTTACTGGTTGGTAGGTGATCAAATACTTATGTCATGCAATAAAATGCAAATTAATTACTTAAAAATCTTACTTTAGATTCCGTCTCACAGTTGAAGTGTACCTATAATAAAAATGACAGACCTCTACATGCTTTGTAAGTAGGAAAACCTGCAAAATTGGCAGTGTATCAAATACTTGTTCTCCCCACTGTACATGACCTACAGCATGGTCAACCAAGTTAATGTTTCCAAGATTTTCGGACTACTAAACAACTATTGATTTAGAACACCAGAGAGTTACCGCAAGTCGCAAAGAAAACTGAAAATGCCTACACTATTTCAGCACCATTTCAACTTCAACGTGTCAACATCACCAAATCACCTATGCTTAGTCTAAAGGCGTCTGCATGATTCACAGCCAAAACAGTTCGGAAGAGTTTGTGCATTTATTATGACGACACTTTGTGACGTTTGTTTTGAACTTTGGTGAGCTTTTTTTCAGCACATTCTTTCATTGAAAAATACTGCACCAAAGATCTTAGAAGTAAAATTGTGTGACTAAGCTGTCCTAGGCAAAAACATCAAAATTAATGACAGATTTCTTGAGTTATCTTAGATTAATTCTGACTATTTTGAGGAAGTGTATACTGGCTACGGCGTCTCAAAATGGACAAACAGTACTATTGCCGCTTTTTTCTTGTTTTTCAAGCAAAGGTCTTTTAAGGGAGTATGCAAGCACACTCGTTCGGTTCGCCAAGCCGACTTCAGCTAGCCGCCAGACGAACTGAAGCATGCTGACGCCTTAATACAGTGACAACTAAAAGATTCCAAAAACAATTTAGTCCAATCAACAGAAGCTAAATATCATGTGGCTGTCCATGGTTACTGATCTCTGTGTGTGAGTGTGTGAGTGTGTGTGTGTGTGTGTGTGTGTGTGTGTGTGTGTGTGCGTAAGTAGAAAAAACATGTTAACTCACACTATTTATAGAGAAACGCCAATGCCATCTTCCTCTTTTTCATGTTGCCGAAACGATCTGTGACTGTCATACAGTACACGCTTTTCGTTTTTGTTGTCCTAGGCTACCAGGCTAAAATGCTTGCTCGCTAGCCTAACTTCCTTTCATGGGCAACGACTAGCCAGCTAGTTAACTATTTTAGCTAGCCAGCCACCGGAGGACAACACAACGAGATGCAACAATTAACGTTTTTTCTGTCAATGAGGTGTGGCTTCATGTGAAGTTATTGGTGTGAAGACAAATCCAAACTGGCTTCCCTTGACAGTTTTTTTGGGTGCGCCAGGACCATTCACAATTCACTGTTGAGCTAACTCAGTTTAGCTCAACGCTGATTGGCTATAATTGTAAAAACAAATATCAAGGGAGGCCAAATGCTCGCTGGCTTCCCTTGCATTCAATGTTACAGGCGGCAACAATAATCAATACTATTTTTGACCAGTTTCGGGTCGTTGTCATGCTTCGCTAACTCGGATGCTTTCTCCAGTGAGATACATTCAGCCTCTTGCGAATTGTAGGACAATTATGAAACACAGAGAGACTAAAGATACATTATTTTATATGTTTTTCTCTTGGTAATTTTTTGGAGGGCCTGGCTTCCCTTTGCTTCCATGAATACACGCCACTGGGAATAACATAACTATGGTGCAGCTGATTTATATTTAGAATTCATAAAGTGTCTGTTCGGCTGTCACTCACCGAGAGAGAGCGCGAGAGAGAGCTGTGCAAACAGTCAGTCGTCATAAGTCTACAGACTATATTTAGCATGGAATATTCAACTCAGTGCCACTGTTGTTGTGATATGAAAACAAAGTGGGATTATAATTGCAAATGGCTGAATGCAAGAACATTTCTGTTATTTAGCAAACAAATAGATGGAGAAAGGGTGTTTGTTTTAGTTTCGTTTGGATTCTATGGAACCGCTGATGGATGCAACTGGAGAATTTAGTAATTTTAAGTGCATTACCAGCCAGTTCTAAATTTAATTTATTTGGATAATCAGCTGCTAATGATTGCAGTGTCCTTGCAATAGGCAGCCTCACTTTACAGGATATAGTATGAAAAAGCATTTCCAAAACGCCTTCACATGTTTAACTCTTCAGATATCAACAACGATTTTGTATTTTATTGTAGTACCCTCTTTACAGTTAGTACCAACAGATACAGCCAATGCCAATAAAACAAAGAGACACATCAGCAGAGCCATTAAATTCAACTCAATTGCTCTGCTAATTCTAATTCCACCAACACGTCTGAGCATAATTATAATTCAGAGTTTCTGCTATTCCCTGCCTCTTCTACAGTAGGAGAGATATGACAAAGATTTACACATCTTCAAAGTTCACATACAGTAAGTCAATGAATACAGTAAGGGTGCAATTTTTCTGGGTGCAGTTATGAGACCTTTAATGGATAGAGATCTCAGCGACACCGACGTTCTGAGGGCAGATGATAAAGGCAAATGGCACCTGGTGCAAAGATTTCCTTGGTGATAAAAGGAAATTGGCTCAGCTGAGTTAAGTGCTGATTTAAGGTGCATTATGAGGATTTAGACTATACTTCAGGAGCACTGAGGAAAATGGCACCAGGAGCTCTAAAATTATGATCCATGTCATATAGGCTTACTTAAGATTCTGAACAAAGGCTTATCTCTGGATAGAGAACAGACTTAACCCAATGTCAAGCTTGACATGATACTGCATTGACTTACTGTATACAATAAACCATTTTAGGTAACTCTAGAAAATAAAGCCAGATGTGCTTATTCATACATTCAATACATACCTTTAGAAATTATTAGTGCATATGGAAAGCATTCAGACCCCTTGACTTTTTCCACATTTTGTTACATTACAGCCTTATTCTAAAATGGATTCAATTGTTTTTTCCCCTCATCAATCTACACACAGTACCCCATAATGACAAAGCAAAAACAGGTTTTTAGAAACCTGTTTTTTGCTTCACTGTAGGGATGGTGCCAGGTTTCCTCCAGACGTGACGTTTGGCATTCAGGCCAAAGAGTTCAATCTTGGTTTCATCAGACCAGAGAATCTTGTTTCTCATGGTCTGAGAGTCCTTTAGGTGCCTTTTGGCAAACTCCAAGCGGGCTGTCATGTGCCTTTTACAGAGGAGTGGCTTCCGTCTTGCTCCTGATTGGTGGAGTGCTGCAGAGATGGTTGTCCTTCTGGAAGGTTCTCCCATCTCCACAGAGGAATTCCAGAGCTCTGTCAGAGTGACCATCGGGTTCTTGGACACCTCCCTGACCAGGGCCCTTCTACCCCGATTGCTCAGTTTGGCCGGGCGGCCAGCTCTAGGAAGAGTCTTGGTGGTTCCAAATTAATTCCATTTAAGAATGATGGAGGCCACTGTGTTCTTGGGGACCTTCGATGCTGCAGACATCTTGACACAATCCTGTCTCGGAGCTCTACGGACAATTCCTTCGACCTCATGGCTTGGTTTCTGCTCTGACATGCACTGTCAACTGTGGGACCTTATATAGACAGGTGTGTGCCTTTCCAAATCATGTCCAATCAATTTAATTTACACAGGTGGACTCCAATCAAGTTGTAGAAACATCTCAAGGATGATCAATGGAAACAGGATGCACCTGAGCTCAATTTCAAGTCTCATAGCAAAGGGTCTGAATACTTATGTAAATAAGGTATTTCTGTTTTTTATTTTTTTTATACATTTGCACACCCCAAAAATAAACTCTTTCACTTTGTCATTATGGGGTATTGTGTGTAGATTGATGAGGAACATTTTGTATTTAATCAATTTTAGAATAAGGCTGTAACGTAACAAAATGTGGTAAAAGTCAAGGGGTCTGAATACTCTCCGAATGCACTGTATATAATATCCATAACAAGTAAGGCTTTTTTAATGTTTTTGTTTTCTATGCAAGCCTTTTTATTTTTTTGATAGTGTCCACAAAAAGCTAGCTACCTGTGTCCCATTAAATCAATGTGTCAAGAATTGATCTTAGATCTTTATTCCTGAAGAGTTTGAGGATCATACAATATCATTGATGACTTTAGTTTAACCAGATTCCATGGATTCAGTAAATATAATGGTTATGGGACTGCTGCAGACCCTGTGGCTATATAAAGATTAGTCATTATAACATTATTGCTTTAGTTAAACAGGGAGCATATGGACTCTTAAGACAAAGGTGGTGACTTTTTCCTAAATATAGGTCCACCTCTAAATCTATATTTATTCAGTAACACTTAAGTTGAAATTTTGGTGCACATGTTCATTAAATTAAATGTAGAATGAATAATAATTTGAACTTCCAAACTACTGTTCAATAAGGCATGCGTGACCATGTATTTAGTTGTTTTACTTCCATGTAAAAGAGTAATTTACAGTACTGTTCAGGACATTTATGTCATAAAGCCATAAATGCTTACTGCCATAAAGAGTGCCATAAACAGTGTACTGTGTGTTGTGCTTATAAGGCTGTAATATTGGCCCTTAAAACGTAAGTGTTACCTTGAAAAGTGAGTTCACGTTGCTTAATAAGATTGTGCCCAGTTCCAATATGTCATATGATGTGGATCATACATTTTCAAATATAGATTGCATCATCCAGCAACATACAGTACGCTTGCTGAACTAAGAAATTCTTAAAATTGCACATGGTAAAATATCATCCTATACATGAAAATACCAAAAATACAGCTGTGAACAAACGTGGAAATGGAAACAAGGTAATATAGTTAAGGCTAAACATCTGTGTCTATTACCTTTGTCTAGCTAAGTCAATAAAAGTAGCATGCATTTAACAGAACATTGCCACACAATTTTACATTAAACAACAAAAGCAGCCAACTCAAATCGAATGTATGTACCCTTCTCCACCGCAAATTAGTCCCAATGTTGTGTAGGTTTTCCATTTCGTAAACCATATGGCTTTGTGCAACTGTTCGGATCCATTGCAAGTAAAGTCACTGTTCAAATCATCTCTGTAAAATAATATATCTATAAATGTCATGCCAGAAATTAGAGAGACTATGTTTTACATGCGCTTAATGTATTGTACTTGCCAGATTGTGCTTATCATACATTGTCTTTCATCATAGCATGTATACTTACATCCAGGAACAAATCTGCGGTAATCTATCACCCTATTTTATATAAGGTATACTTAATCTGTACGTATTTATATACTACATTTTCTTGAATATAAGAATCATGTCCTTTAATAAATTAGAAATAATAAAAGGGTTGGGGAAAAGGGTTGGGGTATAATAAGTTTAAACTGGTCGTCCATTCTACGTGAAGCGGTCGGAATTCATCTTTCTGAGTTTCGGGGGCAGGTGTCCGTCCATTCGGCCCCCTACTCCCCCTCCCCCCTGCATCCTTAGCAGCTTTGGGGGCAAGTCTGCCATGGATTGGCTGATGTGATCGGAGCTGATCTTGGAGGCCATCTTGTTCACCTGTTTCTCATCGGAGACGCCGGGGACGGAGCTGATGCGCTGCAGCTTCATGGGCAGGTCCCCCATGCTCCCGGGGTAGATCATCTCTGATGTGGTGGAGCTCATTCTCAGCAGCTTCCTAGGCATGGGTAGCCCGTCCCGGCCGCAGCCACCCCCTTGCATCTTCTGCAGCTTAGACGGCAGCTTGGTGGTGGTGTTCTCCTTGTCCTCCAGGGTCTCCAGGCAGTCCATGGAGCTGTTCTTCCCCCCCTCGCCGCTGTTGCACAGGGACGGGGCCATGAGAGGAGAGGATATGAGCAGGTTTTCCTCCTGCTCCTTGACGCTATACGGGGGAGTGTTTACCTCAAACGTGGCGTGGAACTGGGAGTAGTCCACCTTGAAGAACCCCTCCTCCAGGGAGATGACTGGGAAGAAACGATGTCCCCATAGAACCTCGTCCTCAGTGTAAGAAGTCCTCGCTTGGCAAGTCATCCCTGTCGAACACAGACAAAACAACAAAAACAAAAAGATAATGGTTGATTGGCTTGATTGTCTCCATGTCTTTATTTCAGGAAATTTACTTGACGACTTCGACTCCATGCAGAGAATTATGCACAATTTTCTGTGGACAAGGCACACAAGGCTAATGCTGTGGAGATTATATATTTGTCTAGCATAGCATTAAGCAAACACTTCAGAATCAAAGATGAACCCTGATTCAATTACATGCCTGACGCAGTGCCCTTAGCTCAGTCACAACAGTGGTGTTCCTCAAATATTATTTTCATTCAACAAACAATATCACTCACAAACTGACATGGTTAATTTGTACATATAACACAGAAAGTTGCCTCAAAAAACACTTAATTGATTTTCAGATTCCATACAACACTAATGAGCAAGTTCCTCAGTAATTTGAGAAAGACGCAGAGGATAGCTGAGTCAGTGTAGGAGTCCATCAGGTAATTACTTTTAAGATGAAAAGCACTACAATATAATATAATAACACTGTTTAATTTCTGAGATTTTATCCTGTATAGATTTGTCTGATGAGAAAATAACTCAACCATTACTTCTCCCAAACAATGGTAACAAACTTAAAAAACACACAATTAACTTATTAACCACTCTGTTGTTGGTACAACATTCACTATGTAAGTGCTAAAATACTCAACTACTAAAGGTGCCACTTTTACGCACATTCTGTAACAGGTATCTATCTACCTCCTTGTTCTCATCAATGTACAGTACCAGTCAAAAGTTTGGACACACCTACTCATTCAAGGGGTTTTCTTTATTTTTACTATTTTCTACATTGTAGAATAATAGTGAAGACATCAAAACTATGAAATAACACATATGGAATCATGTAGCAACCAAAAACGTGTTAAACAAATCAAAATATATTTTATATTTGAGACTCTTCAAATAGCCACCCTTTGCCTTGATGACAGCTTTGCACACTCTTGGCATTCTCTCAACCAGCTTCACCTGGAATGCTTTTCCAACAGTCTTGAAGGAGTTCCCACATATACTGAGCACTTGTTGGCTGCTTTTCCTTCACTCAACTGGGTTGAGGTCGGGGGATTGTGGAGGCCAGGTCATCTGATGCAGCCCTCCATCACTCTCCTTCTTGGTAAAATAGCCCTTAAACAGCCTGGAGGTGTGTTGGGTCATTGTCCTGTTGAAAAACAAATGATAGTCCCACTAAGCCCAAACCAGATGAGATGGCGTATCGCTGCAGAATGCTGTGATAGCCATGCTGGTTAAGTGTGCCTTGAATTCTAAATAAATCACAGACAGTGTCACCAGCAAAGCACCCCCACACCATCACACCTCCTCCACCATGCTTTACGGTGGGAACTACACATGTGGAGATCATCCGTTCACCCACACCGCATCTCACAAAGACAAGGCGGTTGGAACCAAAAATCTCCAATTTGGACTCCAGACCAAAGGACACATTTCCACCAGTCTAATGTCCATTGCTCGTATTTCTTGGCCCAAGCAGGTCTCTTCTTCTTATTGGTGTCCTTTAGTAGTGGTTTCTTTGCAGCAATTCAATCATGAAAGCCTGATTCACACAGTCCCCTCTGAACAGTTGATGTTGAGATGTGTCTGTGACTTGAACTCTGTGAAGCATTTATTTGGGCTGCAATTTCTGAGGCTGGTAACTCTAATGAACTTATCCTCTGCAGCAGAGGTAACTCTGGGTCTTCCATTCCTGAGGCGGTCCTCATGAGAGCAAATTTCATCATAGTGCTTGATGGTTTTTGCGACTGCACATGAAGAAACTTTCAAAGTTCTTAAAATGTTCCGTATTGACTGACCTTCATGTCTTAAAGTAATGAAACTGTCGTTTCTCTTTGCTTATTTAAGCTGTTCTTGCCATAATATGGACTTGGTCTTTTACCAAATAGGGCTATCTTCTGTATACCCCCCCTACCTTGTCACAACACAACTGATTGGCTCAAACTCATTAAGAAGGAAAGAAATTCCACAAATTAACTTTTAAGAAGGCACACCTGTTAATTGAAATGCATTCCAGGTGACTACCTCATGAAGCTGGTTGAGAGAATGCCAAGAGTGTGAAAGCTGTCATCAAGGCAAAGGGTGGCTATTTGAAGAATCTCAATTATAAAATATATATTTATTTGTTTAACACTTTTTTGGTTACTACATGATTCCATATGTGTTATTTCATAGTTTTGATGTCTTCACTTTTATTCTACAATGTAAAAAATAGTAAAAATAAAGAAAAGCCCTTGAATGAGTAGGTGTGTCCAAACTTTTGACTGGTAATGGATGAGCAACAATACTGGGATAATGAAAATAAGCAACTACAAGCATTAATCTAATACAAAATGCATACAGTACAGGTCACACGAGTGGGATTCATTGTCTTTGGCGGAGTACAACATAAAAAATATTTATTACATTTTAGTCATTTAGCAGACGCTCTTATCCAGAGCGACTTACATGAGCAATTAGGGTTAAGTGCCTTACTCAAGGGCACATCAACAGATGTTTCACCTAGTCGGCTCGGGGATTAGAACCAGCGACCTTTCGGTTACTGGCACAACGCTCTTAACCACTAAGCTACCTGCCGCCCCATTTATCCTAAAATACTGTTTTAATTTCGTCTTGCATTGACAGGGAAACAATTGCTATTTCAGAGGCACTGAATCATGTTAAGACACTTTAAAAACAATTTCCTAAATAAGTAGATGTCTTCTATCTAAGCCACCCGGTGTCTTTTGCTACTTATGAATTTAGTCCACATCGTAACCTTGGTAAGGAACTACAAAAGAGCAGATTAAGATAATCAAATTACTTAAGTGGTGGACCACAGGAGGCTTAGCAAAGATAAGGGTGCAATGGGTCCAATGGGCTTTCCTGACAACTCATTTCTCTTTTGGAGAAAATAATATTCATCACCATGTATGGGACTTCCAATTCAAAGCCTGTTATATAACATGTTTGGTCTCAAAATATTAATGCGCCTATGACAAGTGGTTAATTAGGTCATCATAGTGCTGCCTAAAGAATTTCAGCCGGACCAAAGCAGATTTCATGCATTATTTATTTTTTTATTTAAAAGTTGCTTTTAAGAAAGGAAGATGGAGTTAAAATAAGAGAGGTTTGTGGGATACTCTTTTAGCAAGGTCAGTTTGGTCAGCCATGTTGCCTGTCAAGGTCCGTGAAGGAAAGTTCAAAGTTCATAAGGTTTGTTTCCATAGATTAAACAACATACACTCGATCATGAGCACCAGGCATTCATTTTTTGTTACTGGAGACGTTGAATTAAATGAATGCTTAACAAACGTTCCACCCGTGTCCCCGTAAACAAATTAATACAATTAGTCAAATGATGAGGATACATTTTATGAGCAACAACATTAATTTGTTTTACATAAAGTTACGGGTTCATCTTCAGTGATAACCCTCTCATCACTGTTATTCGGGAGATGCTATCGTAATTATTATTACATGATCTGAATACTTGCATTGTATCAATTCACCCTGCACAGAGCTCAATGCAACCTTTTGTTCTTTGGAATGTCTATGAAAACATGGCTGCTGAAAGCAGTATTTTGCACAGCTGCCCCACAATTCATGAATCAATAGAAACAAATTCTAACAGAGATGAGATGCACACTTATCATCTGTCAGTCCGGAACATTGAACTGAGCCACGTCTTCCTTTTCCTTTTAACTAAGTATCCAAGCTGTTACAAAGCTGGAGGCACTTGTGTTCTTGAAGGTCTGTTGAAGTCCATTAAAAGCTGATTGGTTGCCCTGATATAAATACCACATATACTAATTGCTAGCGTAATAATGCCCTGGCAGCAATAAATGAATCATAAGCATAAGCATTCAAAGAGACTAAAGATCATGGTACAGTAGGTATTGTGAATCTTAATTGAAGCTATGATCATCTTTGTTTCTGTCACTGTTTCCAAGGTCCATGCAATAATGCGCTGATAACAGCTTTTAACAGTCACAGTCAAGTCACAGATGTGCCAGAGTTATTAACATTGAGTATGGTCAGGGTATTCTGGGCATTATTTCTGCCCTATCACTCTGCACTTCTGAGTGCTCTCGGCATATGGAAATATGCTTCAATGACTGGGGTCCACAGTAATAATAGGGACTTGAGGCTGAGAAGCCAATTGGGGCAAAGTGCAGGGAACCTTGTAGTCATTTGTATCATGAACTTGTCACTCTGCAATAATCTGCCAAAGCATAGTCACACCACATGTTTACCAACATGCATATACTGTAAGTTCAAAGCTCTAGTGTTGGTGTACACATGCAAAAGCACACTTCTTCTACACTGGTATTTTGCTTAAACCCTCAGTAATTCTTGTATAATTTTACCACCAATAACAGCTTGCCTGTTATATAGATTTTGTACTTTCTCCCTATATAATAATAATATTATATGCCATTTAACAGATACTTTTAGCCATTGCGAAATACAGCAGTGAGTACCTACATTTTCGTAAGGGTGGTAGCGGGAATCGAATCCAAATCCCTGGTGTAGGAAGCTCCATGCTCTATCAACTGAGCCGCTCTGCTATATTAGTCAACAGTGGGCTAAGAGAAACAGCCCAAAGACTGCCAGAGAAACAGTCAATATCACACACCACTCAATGGAAAATAATCAGTAGAGGATATTCAAATATTGTGACAAAGTTCAGCAGAACTGGCCCGGAGCATGACAGGAGGTTATTAAAGCAAACAAACAGAATTTTTCTCCATTAATTCTAGCACAAATAAACAAAAATAAAACTTTCCTCCATTAACTCTGTAACATAATCATATTCAGTGATCTATAGTGATTGGCACACGTAAGGATAATCGTACTGTTCATCTGAAATCAGATAATCAACTTGTGATTCACTGTTGGGTAACTCTGTTTTCTGATCTGCATCCTATTGAGCGGCCTCATATTGGAGGAGAGCCCAGCAATTTTGTAATAGCACCATCGACAGCATGGCAAAAAGGTAAATTGGTGATATGTAAGTGGGTACATTCCTGCATCCATACACTAAAGGCCATCAACAGTCTCACTGAAGAGGCTGCTCTGTGCTTTCCTTTTCACCAATAGGGAAAAAGCCACAATTACAGGCAAATTGCTATCATAACCATTTGGAAACTTGGAGGTGATATGAGTACAATTAAACACAGCCAAACAGCTTTGCTGTGCGCTTAATAAGAGTATAATAAACAACACTATATACAGTGCATTCGGAAAGTGCATTCCACATTTTGTTACGTTACAGCCTTATTCTAAAATGGCCGGCCAGCTCTTTCCCTGAGAAATCAGGGGAGAAGGGCCTTGGTCAGGGAGGTGACCAAGAACCTGATGGTCAGTCTGACAGAGCTCCAGAGTTCCTCTGTGGAGATGGGAGAACCTTCCAGAAGGACAACCATTTCTGCGGCACTCCACCAATCAGGCCTTTATGGTAGAATGGCCAGACGGAAGCGACTCCTCAGTAAAAGGCACATGACAGCCCGCTTGGAGTTTGCCAAAAGGCACCTAAAGGACTCTCAGACCATGAGAAACAAGATTCTCTGGTCTGATGAAACCAAGATTGAACTCTTTGGCCTCAATTCCAAGCGTCATGTCTGGAGGAAACCTGGCACCATCCCTACGGTGAAGCATCGTGGTGGCAGCATCATGTTGTGGGGATGTTTTCAGCAGCAGGGACTGGGAGACTAGTCAGGATCGAGTGAAAGATGAACGGAGCAAAGTACAGAGAGACCCTTGATGAAAACCTGCTCCAGAGCGCTCAGGACCTCATCCTGGGGCGAAGGTTCACCTTCCAACAGGACAAAGACCCTAAGCACACAGCTAAGCCAACGCAGGAGTGGCTTCGGGACAAGTCTCTGAATATCCTTGAGTGG
Source organism: Coregonus clupeaformis (assembly GCF_020615455.1). Taxonomy (NCBI): domain Eukaryota; kingdom Metazoa; phylum Chordata; class Actinopteri; order Salmoniformes; family Salmonidae; genus Coregonus; species Coregonus clupeaformis. The sequence goes on along the minus strand of NC_059195.1, from coordinate 10,967,215 downwards.
CCCAGCCAGAGCCCGGACTTGAAATCGATCAAACATCTCTGGAGAGACCAGAAAGTAGCTGTGCAGTGACGCTCCCCATCCAACCTGACAGACCTTGAGAGGATCTGCAGAGAAAAATGGGAGAAACTCCCCAAATACAGGTGTGCCAAGCTTGTAGCGTCATACCCAAGAAGACTCAAGGCTTTAATCGCTGCCAAAGGTGCTTCAACAAAGTACTGAGTAAAGGGTCTGAATTCTTATTTAAATGTGATATTTCAGTTTTTTATTTTTAATACATTTGTCATTATGGGGTATTGTGTGTAGATTGATGAGGGGAAAAAACAATTTAATCCATTTCAGAATAAGGCTGTAACGTAACAAAATGTGGAAAAGTCAAGGGGTCTGAATACTTTCCGAATGCACTATATACAAAAGTATGTTGGCACCCCTTCAAATTAGTGGATTCGGCTATTTCAGCCACACCCGTTGCTGACAGGTGTATAAAATCGAGAACACAGCCATGCAATCTCCAAAGACAAACATTGGCAGTAGAATGGCCTTACTGAAGAGCTCAGTGACTTTCAACGTGGCACCGTCATAGGATGCACCTTTCCAACAAGTCAGTTCATCAAATTTCTGCCCTGCTAGAGGTGCATCGTTCAACTGTAAGTGCTGTTATTGTGAAGTGGAAACCTCTAGGAGCAACAACGGCTCAGTCGTGAAGTGGTAGGCCACACAAGCTCACAAAACGAGACCGTCGAGTGCTGAAGTGCGTAGCACAAAAAAAATAGTCTGTCCTCAGTTGTAACACTCACTACCGAGTTCCTAACGGCCTCTGGAAGCACGTCAGGACTGTTCGTCGGGAGCTTCATGAAATGGGTTTCCATGGCAGAACAGCCGCACACAAGACTAAGGTCACCATGTGCAATGCCAAGTGTCGGCTGGAGTGGTGTAAAGCTCACCGCCATTGGACTCTGGAGCAGTGGAAACGCGTTCTCTGGAGTGATGAATCATGCTTCATCGTCTGGGTTTGGCGGATGCCAGGAGAACACTACCTGCCCGAATGCATAATCGCAACTGTAAAGTTTGGTGGAGGTGGAATAATGGTCTGGGGCTGTTTTTCATGGTTCGGGCTAGGCCACTTAGTTCCAGTGAAGGGAAATATTAACGCTACAGCATACAATGACGATTCTGCGCTTCCAACTTTGTGGCAACAGTTTGAGGAAGGCCCTTTCCTGTTCCGTGCACAAAGCGAGGTTCATACAGAAACGGTTTGTCGAGATCGGTGTGGAAGAACTTTACGTGCCTGCACAGAGCCCTGACTTCAACCCTATCGAACACCTTTGGGATGAATTGGAACGCCGACTGCGAGCCAGGCCTAATCGCCCAACACCAGTGCCCAACCTCACTATTGCCCCTGGCTGAATGGAATTAAGTCCCTAGTGGAAAGCCTTCCCAGAAGAGTGGAGGCTGTTAAGGCAGGAAAGGGGGCACCAACCCCATAATAATGCCCATGAATTTGAACTGAGATGTTTGACAAGCAGGTGTCCACATACTTTTGGTCATGTAGTGTACCAACAGGCATAAAACATCACGTAATCATCTCACCTGCCTGTAATGGTGTGTTCCTATGGAAACCAAATCTACCAATGGTACGTGAGTATAAACACACCATATGAAGTCTATTTGGATCGTCACCTTTGAGTGCAACTCGAGGCAAATGTGGCGGACATACAGTAAACACAAAAGTATATTTCTTGTCTTTGACCATCCCAATCGAAACAACCATTGGTTTTATCACTCAATATTGGATGATGCATTATACCCCTAGTTCCTGACCACAGTGAACTGGTTTGGATGCCTGTATGCCCCTGACCTTTTCCAGCACATCACTGCTCCTCAAAGTGTATTTGTTTTGGTCGAATCATATGTAGTATCTTATCATTGACGTGAGCTCATATTACAAATGCCATATTTAATAAGCACAGTGAAAGGTTCCTTTATTACCGTCTGTCGGGCTCTTTCATCCTCACGGACACAGACTGTGCTTTGTGTACAGACCTCTCTTTGATTTTCCAATGTATACCCTGTAATGTGTACTGCTGGATGGGCACAGTCTATCCAAGGCAGTGGAGGCTGCTGAGGGGAGGACTGCTCATAATAATGTCTGGAACGGAGCGAATAGAATGGCATCAAACAAATGGAAACCTGTGTTTGATACCATTCCACTGATTCCGCTCCAGCCGTTACCACGAGCCTGTCTTTCCCAATTAAGGTGCCACCAACCTCCTGTGATCCCAGGTCCAAACAAGTCCTAGAGAAAGAAACATCACCTATGGTGGTGTCAGTCTGTTTTAGAGCCATTACTTTATATCATGCCTTCTCTGAATAAATTGGACGTGGCCATCAATGTTAGGCCTACTGCAGGATTATTAATTAATGTAAGGAATATTTAACTTTAATTAGATGGTGAAATCAGATAATGACAGGGACTGCTTTAATCATAAACTGGATTTGAAGCGTGAAAGCCCTGCAAAACACAATATCAAATATCCGATTATTAGGAAAGAAAACTGAGCTGCAAACAAAACACTCAATCTCCCTTCTTTTTACAACTGGTAAATCTACAACATACCAAAGGAATTTTGCTCTTCAAATTGAATATACACTATATTTCTCAAGCAATAACGTGTTGCCATTGAGAGAGTATTAAGGGCAGAGGACATTAATCTCTCTGGGGTTGTATGTTTGGGAGTCTATCAAAAACTAGTACTTTGTGAATGAATGAAGCTAGCTAGTACTGCAGGATAACACTGAGCTAGCTTTTGTGGTTCAAATAACAAAGTCGAGAAGCAGCCAAGTCACTAAGGTGACAGGGAGATAAAATTGATTCTTTGGGTGGCAAGAATGGAACGTAAACTAGGGGGAAGCTTGCCAGTAGTTTCTGCTTGATGGTGGCTCACTAAGCTTACTGGCATTCATGGAGCAGAGTCGCTAACATAAGCTTATCCAGGATATAGAAGCCACAGGAGCTGAGGATTATATCTGTTTGCTGCATTGCTCAGTCGTATACTGGAGATCAGGGCTGCACAACTCCACTGTCTCCACACCTCAAGGACCAGAGTCCTGCATCCTGGCTTTAGATAGATGCCTGTTTTATTCAATCCAGTTCTTACATATCAACAAATCCATACACATAATTTGACTTCAGAAAACAGCTTATTTTACAAAACACTCACAACCACCTGCACTCTTTGGAAAATAGAGCAATGCAAATTGAGGAAAGAATTTACATACTTATGCAAATGGAGGATTGTCCGTTATTCAGATTAGCCTTTTTCTGCACTTCGACTCTCACAGCCCAAGTCACTGGGAGACAGGTGGGCGTAAGGAGTCCTCCCCGACCTCTCAATTCTCTCACAGACAAGGATCTGCAGATGTAAGACATTCTTTCACAAACACGCACACACACACATGCATGCATGCAAGTGTAGCACATGGAGATGTGTGAAACTTACTCCTCAGCCTGAAGTGTCCGCACTTGCGCCAGTGAATGGCTAGCTTTTCGCGTAGCGCCAACTGGTAAGATGCAGGAGGGTGGTCAGGTGTGCTAGCAAGGCAGAGGTCCTGGGTTCGCGCCTCGGTTTGAGACGAATCAGGAGGAAGTGGTACTCGCTAAAAGCAGCGTGACGTCCTTTACGCACACAACAAACAGTCATCCACGCACCCTCACTCACCAGTATATGGATGTCAGCACAATCCCCTGACACAGTATATGGGCTTTAGAAGCAACTGAAGTGTTATCTATGAAGAAAACAGTGGCGGAAGCAAGATGGCGAATCTGCGCTCTGGACAGTGAATACAGAGAATCACAACTCAACCCTCTTATGCTTGCACCCAAGCACCGTTAAGATTATTTTATGTGATAAATGACATTAACATATGAATAGTTTAATTATTTACCAAAAGGTGAGCAACAACAACACAATAACAATGCATCATGTGGAAGGTTGTTGCTGAAAAGCAGAAGAAACCATCCCTTCTTGACTACTTTTTGGCCCAGTGGTATAAAATATTAAAGAGATGCACTGAGCTAGAGCGACATTGAGGACAACTGACAAAAGAGAGGGGGAATAAGCGATGTCCTCTTTAATGGAGAAGGAACAGTTTAATTCACAGGACATACAGTACAGCAATAATACTGTGCTGAGTACAGTACTTTGGGTTCCTAACAACTGAATGTTCACATTTTCCAATGAAATGCCTGAAAGGACACAACAAATTGTGTCTATTTGAGGATATGAAAAATGTTTAGCTCATTTTGATACAGATACATCTGTTATGGGCACAATTCCTCTCTAAGAGAGATAATCTGTTTCTATGGTGACCACCATCAAATGGTAGGCTGAGAAAAAACCCAGTATTATTTTAGGGGCCTGCTTTTTCCTCTTTCATTCTTCGTAGATTAATATAAAGCTCTCAGCTGTAATATCATTTAAGTATTCAATCAATTTGTTAAGGTTGCATCCCGAGCTTCCAGCTCTGATGTTTATTCCACATTATACAACATGCGGTAGGCAAAATGTGTGCCAAAAAAAACACAGAGATGGAAATACACTGGCGGATAAAAAATGGTGTAGAAATGTACTGCTATGGGGGATGGGTGTTGAGGGAGCCAGAACACTCAGACAATAACATCAGTGTGGAGGTAGACAGAGCAGAGAAGAGAGGAGCAGAGCAGGGGCTGTGAGAGAGAGAGAGAGAGAGAGAGAGAGAGAGAGAGAGAGAGAGAGAGAGAGAGAGAGAGAGAGAGAGAGAGAGAGAGAGAGAGAGAGAGAGAGAGAGAGAGAGAGAGAGAGAGAGAGAGAGAGAGAGAGAGAGAGAGAGAGAGAGGAGAGTGTCATTGCCTGCCAAGCCTCTACACAGGGTGAGGTGACAGACCAGGCACAGGAACATACGGCTGACCATTAACAAGCTACAGGAAAAAAAACTAACATTATCAAGGAAAGAGGGTGTTGGTGGTGAGGAGTAAGAGAGGGGGAAGAGGGGCAAACGATCGATAGCCTTGAAGCCAAACACCAACTAATGGTGGGCAGACAAATCACACTCGGAGTGTGGCTATTTAAATAGGGATATCGCATGTTCAGTTAAGCTTGTGTTTTCTCACTATGGTTTGAGTGAGGTCCAATACCCCACAGCATGTCAATGGGACTGAAATAGAAAGCATGCATCCCCCAAGGATTGTCTCGCTAGAAGCGCATCCAAAAGACAAAATGTAAATGTGGCTGTGTCTGTTTAGACCTAGATCGATTAACGTGGGCTTCAGGGACACTCAGACGCTATCAATCAATACTGCAAAGTGACCAAAACACTAAGAGCTAGGCTAGCGATTAGAGCATTGGGCCAGTAACCGAAAGGTTGCTGGTTCGAATATCCAAGCTGACAAGGTGGAAATCTGTCGAGGTGCTCTTGAGCAAAGCACTTAACCTTAATTTTCTCCAGGGGTGCCATACTACTATGGCTGACCCTGTAAAACAACACATTTCACTGCACCTATCCAGTGTATGACACAAAAATTATATATATATTTTTAAGCAGAGCACAACCTTTATCACTTGACGATAACAGATGGTTATTGAGGAGCCACCCTCTTTAGTCAGTTTTGACCAAGCTCTAGCCTACCCATCCTTTGTGAGTCTTTTATATAACCAAGATCTTTGTCGGGTTCCTTTTAGTTCTGGGTGACGAAAGCGGCAACATGATACCATGATCAACGATCTAACTGACCCTTTATACACTCTTAGAAACAAAAGGTGCTATCTAGAACCTAAAATGTTTCTTGGGTAACAATTTAAATAACCATTTTTTGGTTCTAGGTATAACCCTTTCCAGAGAGGGTTCTACCTGGAACCCAAAAGGGTTCTACCAAGAACCAAAAAGGGTTATCCTATGGGGACAGTCAAATAGCCCTTTTGGAACCTTTTTTTCTTAGGGGGTAGGCATTAAACAGTAACATTGGCAATATTACTATACACAATACATTATTATTAGACTTGCATTTTAATTCCAAAACACATGCAAGTCCTTGGAGAGAAAGATACAATTATTTCCAACTCTTAAGTAGAGTGACGGCTCTCCACATCGTGGCCTGACTGTTACCTTGGATCTAGTAGCGTCACCAAATGAGTTCAGTCCAATAGTGCCACGCCACACCCCTCCCTCCCCCCCAGGATTTATTACAGTCCAACAGAGACCTGACAAATCCCCAAAGACACAATTTAAGCTTGTTTCCCCTTGGGAAAGTTCTAAAGGGGATAAATAATCCATGTCATAGCTGGTTTAACCCAATGCCCATTATGTGGAGTTCATTCCTAGTGCAATTACTATATCTTCAGAAATGGTAAAGCTCTCCAGTGTGTTGTCTGAATCGACACTTTCTCTCACAGTGGGACAAATTTAGACAAAAGTACGCTGTCACTGAGTGGTTCTCTCTTAAAGCAAACTGGTCATGTGCAATTCAACACAATATAGATTTAGTCTATTACAGGAAGTACAGTACCTGAACTGAGTTAGCAAAAACAATTCCAGCATGAGACGTATGTACTACAATATAAACTGAGAAAAAATGACATTCCACAAAGATTCTCGCACTAAATTTGGTCACTGATCACAATTAATGTTTGCGTTGGAAAAACACAAAGCTCCAACGCGGCTTCTTAATGCAATGAAATGCGTGAGACGGGTAGTTAAAAAAACAAGTTAAATTAAACAAATGAATAAAAAACACAGTAACCCACTGGAGAACAGGAAGCTATTAAATATGCGTCTTATCAGCGCACCCTTTGGGGAGGGCCGTGACTCTGCCGTACTCTGACCCTGGGCACATTAGATTTAATTGGAGACTCCCGCTCTCACCTGCTCAGAAGGCCGACTTCCCCGGCTGAACCCACATTAACCCTTTGAACCGCAGAGTGCTTGAGTGCGGCACGGAATGGAGAGCGAAGATCAGCACGGACATGCTCTGAGTATAATCATTCAGAATGAATTATGCTCACTTTCTCCAGGGGCCTGTCTATCCTTTCACAGTGATGTGTAATCACAAGCTCCATTCTGCCACTATTTACCTCGGACCAACGCATGCCTCTGACTTCTCGGCTAATCTGCTACACGAGATGTATCCATTTTCTGAATAAATTATTCTGCTGCAACTCTTTGTGCACGACAAACTCCTCTTTGCTTGTTTTACTTTCAAGATTATAACGGAAAAGTTTATTCATAATGCAATATGTGGATACTATTAATATCTAATTACAACAATTAAAATATTATCAAAAAGAGACACAACTTTGTTTGCTTTTAGGCCAAAGCAAAGTTCTACATGCCCTCGCAAAACATGAGGTTACTTGCGTAAACCCGGTTCACTGATATTATGAGTGAGATATCTCACAGCTGGGGGATTCGCTAAGGATCGCCTGCTCACGGAAGGACGTATCAAAAGCTTCTGTTGGGGACAGATTGGTAGAGTGGCGAATGAGGTGAGACCCTCACCTCCCTTAAAAGGAGCCACTCTCCCGCCCTCTGGTTATTCTCAAGCATACTTCTCTTCCTCACGCTCTTGTGAGCAGGGGAATGCGGTGAGACATCTCACTCATGATATCAGAGAAGCAGGGTTACGCAAGTAACCATAAGTTCTCTTTCAATTATTCGTTTCGATATCTCAAATGTGGGGATATGGCCAACTCCCATATCTCGAAACATGCCCTCCGAAGCCAGAGTATTCCCAACATCAGCAACCCTCAGAAGTCCCGAAACTAAGAAACTCATAACAAAGTGAGGGGAAGCACAATACAAAGCGCATACAATCTTAGTTTAATGGGACATGTCCCTAAAACAGTGCCCAAGAGGTAAACTCCTATGTGGGAGAGGGCCCTTCCAGGCCCCTCCAAAGGTTGTCACCCTTGCTATTATAAATCAATATAATAGTCCCATGATCCGGGCAGGATATCGTCAGATATCTTCTGAGGGTGGTTGCCCAATGAGCGAAGAGCATGACCCTCTTGCCCGAGCTCTCCTACAGTTCAAGTAGACGCCCACCGTGCATACTGGACAACGACGTGGACGCTCTTCTAGGGAAGCCGACAGGTGAAAAGCCATAGGCACATTAACCTGAATGAAAAAACCCTGGACAGGCTGCGGGCGCGAACAGTGGCTGGTAGAGCAAGTTCCTGCAAGGAACATAGGACCATGGAAAAACAGATTGTAGGAAAGAACAATCTGTATAGTCACACCACTTCTCCACGAAAAGACGGGCCAACTGTAAAACAGAGAGAGTGCATAAGGGGTTGGCACTGTTTTTCAAGAGTCGCGGGCCTGTCTCTTTACTTTTTATTCTATCACTGGTCATTGAGGGGCTTGAAGATGATGAGGGAAAGCATACGGCATTAACCAATTTTTGGTGGGTGTATCAGCTCTTCAACCCCAAACGGCGTGGTCATCGTGTTTTGGGATGAGGTCTCCCTGGGCCCTCATAGAACTGGTCGTTGCTTCTACTAGGCTGCAGCAAGTCAGTCTGGATAGATCGGGGAAGCGGGCTCTCTCGGGACAGAGCAGCCAGCGACATGACGTAAGACATCAGGCAATATACCCGCTCTGTCTTAGTTATGCATTACACATTTATCTTTTTCATACTTTTTGTCCAATATGCAGCATTTCTGTTTAATATTCAACATTGAGCCAAAGATGGGAAAATCCATTGCAAGTACAGCAATATAATTCAAGAGGCTCATAAATCATGATGTACATTGAAACATGGTAATAACATAATTTCCAAGGTTTCCATATCCAATGCATTATACTAGTGAAGTGATTCAACTGGCAAAATATTTGGTACAGGATAAGCCAAACTGTGAGACTACGTGTAACTCTAAAAACACTTTCTTTATCCAATACTAGAATTTCCACAAGACAAACATACTGTATTTATATGCTCACAGATACACATGAATAAACATCAAGTGTACTTTAAATCAATTCAAGTCCACAACAGTCTCATGCCACCCACACGTCTTAGCATGAACAAATAGCAGAAAAACAATAACAAGGGAGATTCTATTTTTTCTCCAATACCAGTGAATCGTGAAAAAGGCTCGGGCTGCCATGAAGGGGGCATAGAGGAAGCCAAGAAAATATGCCACGTCAACGCACAGCTAACTAGTTATGGACCATGTCCCAAATGCCACCCTATTCCCTATGTAGTGCACTACCTTTGACCAGAATAATATGGGAATTGCTCTTTTCAAATAGTCTAACAAAGTGTTCCACTGTAGCTTTCGGCTGGAGTTGTTCGGAAAATATTTGTAAACGCCTTGTTAGCATCATGTAAATGCAACAGCATGTTCCCAATAGCCCATCAATCATTAGCGTTTGCATGAAAGTCACATCGCAGTCTTCTCACAGAGCTCATTTTCTGCTGATGTGGCAGCCACTGCTTTTCTAAACATAATTGATGAGCGAACACAAAACTTAAATTAAGTGCATCACAAAATGTTTGTTTTTCTGAACTGCGAAGTGTCTTGTTAATAAAGTACCACACACAACTTTTCAGGGAGAAACGTGTTGGTGACAGCGTTCTTCCTCTAGTCAATCACACATTCAAAGTCAGCTTGCCATGAAATTAAAATCCCAGCCTGTTTGTAATGTAACTGAGCTGATCAAAGATAGAGAATGGGACTAAAGTACAAAATTGCATGTTAGATGTACTGTGTATAATTGGCGTACCATTCGAACAGAAGAGTGGTAAAGCAATTGCAGTCTGAGCAATTTCACGTCTGCATAATACAAAGAAAATGTTATTGCAACTCAGTGTTTCCGTATAGTGTTCCCCGCTATGTTTTAAAAAAAAAACTTTTATAGAAGGAACAGTTAACTAAACCTTAACAATTTGGATTAAACAATCTTATCTGTTATATCAATTTCAAATATGTACATGACAATGTTATAATACTTGAATCAGTACTCCCTGATGAAGGATATGTTGAAACGTACGTTTTTTATATTATTATAACACTCTCATAAAATACTTTCATGCATGCAGTGACTATGTTCAAATCTCTGATAATCTAACAGATGGGAAGCCATGTGGTGCTGACTTTGAGTTTATGATTTCATGAGAGGTTGTGATGACGATGTCATTTCATAAGCTCATTATGTGAATATGGAGAAATACTGAGTGAGAGAGCTGATTTTCTATGAACACGTAAAAAACAATGTACCTGTAAAACTTGGACATGCTGATGTTAGCTAAAACCAGTAAATGCCAAGTCTCTGAATTAATATTTTATCACACATTCTATCTGGCTCAGACTTTATTCACTTGTTCTGGCACCCATTAAGCCCTGTAACACCTCATGGTAGCTCTCACGATTCCACCTCCTAATTTGAGCTCAGAAAAAGTAGTTCTCTTAATATCAGGTTATTTTGTCAGTAGACCTCTTTTGTTTTGTGTACAGTTACCACATGTTCACTGGTGTATTACTGAAAATTACATTGCATTACAGTTTCCTCCATACCATAGGAATAAAATCTAAGTTCAGGTGCAGTGCTGCAATCCTGAACGCTCAAAGAGAGGTTGCCATGGAAACAGAGTTACATTGGACTGAAATGAAAGTGGCTGAGGATTAGACTTTCACTGTACATACATTTTTAACCACATATTGTTTTCACATCGACATCTCTCTTTTTGCTCTTTAACCTAACCCGACCACATACGTTTGCATTGACACAGTCGAGATTACACTACTACTGTATCTAGAATTAACATTGACATTGAGAAAATATCAAAAATATGTTAAATTACAATTACAAAATGTGTTTGCTGTCTAATTTTGTTGTTGTGCCCAGTGCATATGATACATGTGAACCTTTACCTCCAAAGTGTATGTTTTGGAATTCTTATCCGCATTCTAGAATTTTTTGTGTTGATGACTGACCGATTAATCAAAACTTTGGGAAAAGATGATGACATTTCTAGTTCTAAATATATATTCTACAGGGCAGCACCATTATGTCAGACACATCATACAGTCATTTCTCTGCACCTTTTTTTCTATATAACATCAATATGTAACCCCTCATGAATAAAATAGTCCAATTAAATGTTCATATACTACATGAGTTGTGTCAGTAAGTTGCATGTCAGTTGTTACTGATTTTTCATCAACACTTAAAAATCTATATTGAAAACAGGGATTCTGAACAAATCTGAGGACCGAAAAAAATTCAGATTTGAGATACAACTTTACTTTTTTTGTAAAGTTATATATAATGACATGATGTGTACCGTATGCTACTGCCACATACATACAGTACGGTACAGGCCCAACTTTTTCATGATCAACATAACTTTTTTCTGCAGTGGTCTGTATTGCATCAGACAGGACTGGTATGTCATTCCACAATCTTAAAGGACTCCCTGCAGCCCTTTATTAACTGTCTCAAATGAAACAGTTGAATTTGAAATATGATCACAGTAACCAAAATGTTTCTCAAGTGTCATTACTGTTTTTATTGAATTGACATTTCCAATTTCAAAAAGCAATGAGGAAAGCAAAGTATACCCCCAGAAGAGTATGAGGTTTGTATTGTAAAACAGCACAACTGTTCCCTAGACAGCAACTATTTTAGGAGATCTCAAATTTTTTTGTAAATTATTTATAAAAATCTATCAAGGGACTGGCTCTTTAGATAAACTAAACATAATTGCATACCATGCCATGGTGATGTACTGTATTAAACACAGGCCAACCAAATTCAAAAGAGATTGAGCATATCCAACTGCAATTAGTTTTTTTGTCATTTCCCTTGCAAACGTAAAATCAATCAGAACATATATGATTTATAAACCTATCCAGTTGTGCCACAGAAAATCAATAGCATGCAATCAATGACATCCACTAACATCCAGGGGTCAATGGAGAGGCCCATCTGGGTCAACATGGCCCACTTACAGAAACACCTGCAACTTCACATTATACTGATTCACTTTATACTCATCATTATAACACTCATACTAGCGCATTAATTTGCTGGCATATACTTTAGCCAGAGCCAAACATTCTCCACTAGTTTATCTCAGGGCATAGATATACAATAGGCCGAAAGGCCTCTGGTCTTTAATAATACTGCAAGAAAGAAAAACAAACAAGGTATTTGTGATAACTTACCAGTGGTTTCCACTATTCCTTCCAATATGACCACAATTTCAAACTGCTCTGTTTGCATGGATCTCTGGGAGAGTTCGTAAAATGGGCTTTTAGTGTCAATCACATGGCAGATTGTAAGTGGTGAGACAAGGAAGAGCTGATCCGCCCCGGTACTGAAGCCCACGTCCAATTCCAACTGATCCAGTGGAAGAAACTCACCTTCAGGCGTCTGACGAGACTATGGAAGTATACAGAGATAGCAAGAGACAGAGAGACAGAGAGAGAGAGAGGGAGATATAGATAGATAGATAGATAGATAGATAGATAGATAGATAGATAGATAGATAGATAGATAGATAGATAGATAGATAGATAGATAGATAGATAGATAGATAGATAGATAGATAGATAGATAGATAGATAGATAGATAGATAGATAGGGGGGGACAACAAACAGTTTAACTACTGCAACCCAGTGAGCCCTACTGAAAGCTATCCACATTTTGTGAGATCAATCACCTGTAAATAGACAGAGTTAGTAAATCAATGCCTATAGCCAGAGCCATATATATAGCTCTGGCTATAGCTAATCAGGCACATCAAGCCACATCAAAGGCACATCTTAAGATGTTGATGACCCAGTGACTCTCTTCTACTTCAGGGGGCCTGTATAATGGTAACATTATTATTGCTATATGAATAGCATTGCCACTAAACTTCCCTGGAATTAATTGCTTTAATTGTTAATTCACATTGGTAGGCCTATTTGCAAAGAAAGTGAAAAAACGATTGTTCATAAAAGTAGGCTCTAGAAATCCATTATTCTATGTTTAATTAGGCCTACGTTCATATCATTATAAATATCTCTAACGCGATAAAAGAGCAATACTGGTATTAAAATATCATATCAGCAGAGAATAATTAACTTTATAATAAAGTATTTTATGTGTAATTGTGGCGAAATTAAACAATAAGAAAACTAAACACTCATGACAGAAGTAAATGGGGTACTAACGTTTTAATACACATATATTATTGGGCATGGGGCCGTAGAAGTGCCACTTACTTTCAGCAATTTGCAGCGGATCTGTGCCGAGACCATATGGCTATTACGCAGGTTGCCGACTCTGAACATGAGAGTTAGTTTTCCATCTCGCATCGAAATAGCTGCATGTTCACTAAACATCAATGTCTCTGCCCTTTTTTTGGGCTGGGACATCTTAATGAACATGCAGCCAATCAAAAAAGCATCAACGATTGATCCCAGGATTGACTGGAAAAGAAAGAGAATTATCCCCTCAGGACATTTGTCCGTGATATACCTATAGCCATATCCTATTGTGGCTTCCGTTTCTATAAAGAATAAAAACGCTGAGGGAAAGTTGTAGACATTGGCAACGCATGGCGTATACTTGTCATCGTGGGCTCGATGGAGGTCTCCTCTGATGTAGGCTATGATCCACCACATGAAGGCCATAAAGAGCCATGCCACCGTGTATGTTAGGATGAAGATGAATAAATTCCAGCGCCATTTCAAATCAACCAGTGTAGTGAATAAATCGGAAAGGTATCTACTGGTTTCACCACCCAGGTTTCCATGCTGGACGTTACATCGCCCGTTCTTGTCCACAAAGCGTTGCCTCTTCTTCTTCTTCTCTGGTGCCGGCTGGTTGAATCCAGACCCACTGGATGAGGTGGTCACTACCTGATAGTCGTCCCCAAATTTCTTTCGAAGTGCAGACATACTATGATGACAGCAGCGAGAGAAATAATCTGAAGGGTTCAATATAAAGTATATTTCTGTACAGGACTTCGTTGTAGTTGCAGTAATTGACCTTATGTTGTGCGCAATATCTCGGAATTGGAAATAAGGCGTGGAAAGTGCGTTCTGTAACGAACTAATCATGCACTGTCCCCTCTCTCCACATACTGTTACTACTACTGCACTTCAAATCCATGAAAATAAAGGAATAATGTCAATTCAATCACTACAAACAGATCTTCATCCAAAAAGTAGTCTGCTAAAAAACAATTACGCATAGGATCATCTTCTATCCAAACGCGTCCGTCGCAGTTCAGGTTTTGAACAGTTTATTATTTCGTGCGTCGCTGCTGATCATCCCCCTCCCAGGCTAGAGCAATCAATGCAGGTTGGCTCAACACTGTCCTCATCTGTGAAGTCCACACCTTGGGTTAAAGGTTGAAATTGTTTCCACGCCCCATCCAGCAATTAGGATTTTGTAGGTAATTAATTAATCGTTGGTTACTGTGATTATAACCCTTGGTCAAGATTAAACGGCTTCATACATACTGCACATCCGATTTCAGTGTTGGTGTTGGACACAATTTGGTTCCCAAACCTCCGCTTTGTGCTCCTGCGTGCGCACATAGGATCTGCATTCAGTTCTATGACAGTGGAATATGATGGGAAATTATGAATTCGTGGAACAGTTTACTGTCCAGTCATACTTCTGTGGTTCCCCTCAATGATGATGCCTGCAAGCTGTCTTTCCTGTCCCCCCTTTCTTCTTCTGGTGGAATTTTACTGGTGTTCTTATGGACGCATGTAATAAGAATCCGACAGCGGCTGTTTCGTTCTTTCCCCTCGATTTTCCCCTTCACTGCTCCTGCACACTGCACGTTCCGTATGCTATGATGCACTCACTATTGCCTAGCGGTACTACACAGACATACAGTTTAGAAGAAGAGGGAGGGAAGAGGTATGCAGTTAATTTACTTTAACACAATTTGCTAAGATATAATGTAAATAATAACAAATGAGCCTACCATTGATTCATGGGTTTTAGAGCAGGCTACTGTGCCATTGATTTTTTAACCAGTTGTGAATTTTCTGTAGTGGTACATTGATGGTGGGATAGACAATTATGTAAGGGATAATCAAGGAGGGGCTATGCGTTCTATGGAGAATAATGAATGACGTGTTTTGTTTGAGCTGCTTTTGAAAGCAAAAAGTGATTTGAACACATTTGAACACATTTCTAGGCACATTTGTACATTTATAGCTCTTGTATAATAGGGATAAAAAACTTGGGGCTCTGTGTTCTCTGGAAAATTATGCAACTCTGTGGAAGGTTAGTTCCAACACTCCGCAAGTGCGTCATGGAACACACCTTCCACAGAGTTGCATAATAATGTGTTCAAATGTGTTCAAATCACTTTTTGCTTTCAAAAGCAGCTCAAACAAAACATGTAAGAATGAACTATAGCCATTTAATTATACTATGTTGATATACCGTGCCTTATAGGGAAATAATGCACTCTCTAGAATCCCTTTCAAGGCAATCAGAAACGAGTATTCAACAACGACATGGTATAAGCACAGACAGAAGGGTTAACCCAGACACATCACAAGGGTTATAAAGCTGAAGCATTCATTTAGAATGTTCTCACCACCAAATATGGTAGTCAGAGGGAAGTCCAGTAGTGGGAGAGGATTGAACTAGGTGAAACTGGGCCGACATTCTGCTAATTCTCATTGATGAAGTCTGATCTCAATAAATTTTTCTGTTCCAAAAACTAGATTCTGTTACGAACACAGTTCACCAGAGCTGCCAACTCTCATGCATTAACCGTGAGGCACGCATTTGACCGTTCTCACGCTCTCACGGCAAACCTCTTATATCTCACACATTGGAAAGTACAGTTTTTATTTTTCTAATTAGTCCATTGTATAGTCAGCGCGTTAACTTTTCATCTGTGCTCCAAATCGTTTTGAAATCGGAGCATCTGCGCCTGCAATTTAACATCACGAGAGGAACCTCTATCATTGTACTGTCTTGTCACAGCACTGTGAACCGTGACACATTGAAGCATATGATTGGTCTAGTTATGTAAGGGATCAAGGGGATTGGATGCATGTTTTAAAGAAACGCCCCTTAAGATTATAATTGAGTTGAATTGAGAGAGAGAACGGCACAAAAAAGCCCTTTGACAGCATGTATTAAAATCGATTTAATCCACACTTGCATTAGTCCCCTCGTTTGGTGATTGGCATGGAGGCTGTGACAACGAAAAGGTAGCAGACATACCTACAGTATGTTTTAGCAGGGATGTTTGGTAGGGTGACCTGATTTGTAACTATGAAAATCATTTTGTCAAACAGATTGTGAACCCAAAAGTGTAAATTTGAGTCTAGAGGGGGGACAATACATAGACAAATTATTTGGTTAGAGTGTAGGGGCAGATGTATGTCATCCTGTCTTCAGGAGATTGTATTACCTATTTACTTTATTTAGTCTGATCAGTGGAACAATTCACATTCTTAACAGTGGGTTAAAATATAGGGTAATTACCATGCTTGTCAGCAAGAACACTACTGTTATTCCCCACACTTATTTTATTATTCCACTTCTTCACAATTTTGCCAGTGTAATCACATACAGTGCATTCGCAAAGTATTCAGACCCCTTTACTTTTTCCACATGTTGTTATGTTACAGCCTTATTCTAAAATGGATTATATTGATTTTTTTGTAACTTATCTACACACAATACCCCATAATGACAAACCAAAAACAGGTTTATAAATTTTAGGAAATTTATAGAGAAATATACAAAAACATCACATTTAAATAAGTATTCAGACCCTTTACTCAGTACTTTGTTGAAGCACCTTTGACAGCGATTACAGCCTCAAGTCTTCTTGGGTATGACGCTACAAGCTTTGCACACCTGTATTTGGGGATTTTCTCCCATTCTTCTCTGCAGATCCTCTCAAACTCTGTCAGGTTAGATGGGAAGAGTCGCTGCACAGCTATTTTCAGGTCTCTCCAGAGATGTTCGATCTCATGGCTTGGTTTTTGCTCTGACATGCACTGTCAACTGTGGGACCTTATATAGACAGGTGGACACCAATCAAGTTGTAGAAACATCTCAAGGATGATAAATGGAAACAGGATGCACCTGAGCTCAATTTCCAGTCTCATAGCAAAGGGCCTGAATACTTATGTAATTAAGGTATTTCTGTTTTAAATTTTGAATAAATGTGCAATTATTATTTTTTTAAACCTGTTTTCACTTTGTCATTGTGGGGTATTATGTGTAGATTGAAGAGGAAAATGTTTTATTTAATCCATTTTAGAATAAGGCTGTAACGTAACAAAATGTGGAAAAAGGGAAGGGGTCTGAATACTTTCAGAATGCACTGTATTTGAAATCTGATGCTTGTGTCTTTGAAAATGTATTATATGACGCTATGTATTTTTGCAGCCATTCATGGACAGTTTTGTATAAGTCATACAAATAAGCATTGGATATTAAATTCTCCAGGAATCAAATATTTTTTACTGACATTTTAGGGGGACTCACAACTCATAAACAGATCATATTTTCTCTATGTAGAGTAAGATGATGGCAAGGATCTTCAACTAGTAGGCATAAACCACCTGAATATTGGTATTCATTAGATTTTTGAGAAGTTAATTGTTATAACAAGAACATTTTCAAACACCCAGCACTTGGGAAACATAGATTAGGGGTGGCCAACCCTCATGGAGAGCAAGCAACATGTTCTTCCATCCCTATTTTTAAAGACATTGTTCACCCAAATTACAAAATACTAAATGTTTGTGACCTTACCTTGAAATCAGTCTATGGACAAGGAGACTGCAATCTATGATTTGGTTACCAACTGCCATTAGCCATTAATATTAACATTTAAAATGTCCTGTGCAGAGCCTTAGTTTAGTGGTAACACTCCCCAGCACATGCCGCATACAACTTTCCACCTGAGAACAGGGATCAATCCCTGCTTCCAACCTTCCCACGTTTCTAGCATTTGCCTGTCTCCCTATCTCATTTCATCCCTGTCTGAATAAAGTCTCAAACCACCTAAAAAATATGTTTAAACAAATATTAGCATACTTTAGGGATGTAGCTCAGTTGGTAGAGCATGGCGTTTGCAACGCCAGGGTTGTGGGTTTGATTCCCACGGGGGGCCAGTATAAAAAATAATGTATGCACTAACTGTAAGTCGCTCTGGATAAGAGCGTCTGCTAAATGACTAAAATGTAAATGTAAATGTTTACATTTCATCCCTCAAAAATCTCAAAGTAGTCGAATTTTGAATGTTCCTTTAATGTTCAAAGCATCCTGAATACACCTGACCTGTGGTTTTAATTTTTCAATTGTCCACCCTGGTCATAGGCCTAAGCCATGTCAACATAGATAGAATTGCAGGAAATTAGCTTTAAAAAAAGTAAAATCTTTGTCTAAGGGTAGTGCCAGGGGGCAATGAAATTCACATAGCAAATCTCACTTCAAGCTTTCTTCAAAAGTTGGCAGCCCTGGTGCACTAAGTTTTAGAGACTTGAAGCTTTGCCAAAGTAAAAAAAAAAAAAACGTTGTTTAGAAGGGGTGCAAGGTCGAATTGAGTTTGTGCACATTTGCACTTCACAGATGAGGCATTCCCTAATGGAAATATGCAAATAAATGCTGCAACATGCCAATATAGGATCTTTCTAGCTAGTTCTTGGCTTTGCCCATCTCCTTGCTTGTTCTGTCCACTATGCTTCATTTGCTAACTCTGTAAACAACACAGATGAACTATCTTGGGTTAGTTATAAATATCTATGGTATTAGTAAGGAATAATGAATTAGGGGCTATGCAAAATGTGTTCATTTGCCGGTAGAAATGTGTTCAACATCCACTGAAGTAGCTAGAAAGTTTACAAGATAGCTACAGTAGTTGCCTTGGTAACCAAACAAACAGATTTGCCAGTTTAGCTAACCAAACCATCAGTCCTAGCTTGCTATTATGAAAATCGAATTCAACAATGCCAATAATGTTTTCAATTCAACTTTTGCTTTCAAAAGCAGCTCAAACATAGAACATGTAAGAATTAACTATAGCCATTGAAATCTAACATGCGTTATTTAAGCGATGAGGCCCAAGGGGGTGTTGTATATGGCCAATATACCACGGCTAAGGGCTGTTCTTATGCACAACGCAAAGTGGAGTGCCTGGATACAGCCCTTAGCCGTGGTATATTGGCAATATACCACAAACCCCCGAGGTGCCATACTACTATTATAAACTGGTTACCAACGTAATTAGAACAGAAAAAATACATGTTTTGTCATACCCGTGGTATACCACGGCTTTCAGCCAATCAGCATTCAGGGCTCGAACCACCCAGTTTATAAAAGGAAATAATGCACGCATCTAGAATGCCCTTCAAGCCAATCGGAAACAAGTATTCAACAATGACATGGTATAAGTCACTCTACATATTAGGCTAAATGTATCACTGATGTATTTTTCTGCTTTGAACACAAATAGTTTTTCATCTGCTACACGTTTTGTAATGATCATGATAGATATTTACAAGCTATACCTCCACCATCAGTCTCATCCATTCCATTGTCTTATGTCAGATCACGTCACTCCCACGTGACGCTCATCCCATAACAAAATATTATCCATTATACTGACTAGAGACTTTAGTGGCCTCTCTAACAATGAAAATACATGTCTTCAAAAATGGAAGGCAGGAGGAGGACCATTCTAGCCAATGAGAGGGCAGATTCGCGTGTGAAAAGCAGTAATAATGGTTTTCACTAGTTAGCACAGCCACAAAGTCAAAATTGTCTATATCTTAAAAATTCATGAAAAGTAAAATGTGCTCTTAAGTCTTCATTTAATGTTAGGCATAAGGTTAGCAGTGTGGTTAAGGTTACGTTTAAAATCACATTTTAAGAATAGGCAGGGTTTATGACTTTGTGGCTGTGGTAACTAGTCACGACAAGGCACAACTCCGATATAAAGTGTTTTTTCTCAAAGTTGCCAGGATGTCACGTGTCCTACTCATATCAGTACACTGTTAACAACCTAATCATTACGAAACGTATATTAGATCAAATAAGCCACATGTAGCAAATAAGCCATTACATTTTTTGTTTACCAAATCCGACACACTCATTGACCTCCAATAAAAAACTCCCCGCTTGGTGAGCGTTTTTTTTTTTTTACACCACCTGCTGGAAAAGACACGTTTTGGGCCCAGTTATCCCTATCACTTCGCCGCTTCCTCTCTGACTCAACCGATCTGTCTTATAGGATGTGGAATTCATCCTAAAAACGTAGCTTTCCCGAACATCAGCCATTGAACAATGAAAACATAGTGCTTTCGTATGACTCTCTATGAAATAGGCAGAATAGCTAGCTACATTATTACACACGTCGTGATACTGATTTAATAGCTTGCCATTCAATTTACGAGAAAATAAAAACAAAGCTGTGGCTAGGTCCTGCTAAAAATATGTGCAACCACGTTGGTCGCCATGACAGTGATTTCACAGTCTATGCTAACCGAGCTACGGAGCTCCGTTTACGTTCCAAAAATTCAGCCGCACAAAAGTACGTAGAACTACGTGGAGAGCTACGCAAACAAAGCTCCGTCGGACTCATTACGGTAACCCTGCGTAGACTGTGTGGAGCCCTTTAGCCAACTTGTTGCTAGCTAGCTTACTAAGATATAGGGTGTCCAATCAAAAACGCATCTTTTGACCAATTGGTAAAAAATGATGTTAATTGTGTAGATAATCCTCTAAGAAAACCATTGGTTCAAACTCTGTCTCTATCATAATCAGCTCAATGTAGGCCATTGAAAAAAAAGTGGTCTAAATCAGGAAAATTGCGTTGGGTCACCTAGGCTGGATTCAAGAATTATGGCTACGGTCTACTTGACAGGCTCACTTTTGCGTTGAACTCGTAATCTTTCTCCTCGAATCCACAAGATAAAACAATATAGAGGTAAGATGGATATCGATTTTGAGACATGTAGTATTTTCATATTTAAGTAAACGCTTTTCATATTAATTTGAAATTCCTGTTCTTTTTCAAAAAGTTCTCACAAAAACAAGAGTATATCTGTGAAATGTCAACGGAGCACTGAGCATATACCAAGCTTTTCATTTTCAAAGCCATTTACATTTAATTCAGCTCGTGTCATGCTAATTTTGCTTTTTGTGACCCGGCGAAACAACTTTGAAGACGACCACAAAATGTAAAATCCTCAAAAATTGTTACGAGAAACCTGCATCGCTATATCAGTAGAGCTCTGTGCTTATTATCGAATGTATTAGATTACAAACAAATCAGACTTTTTGGATATTATGGTAATGAGAAAGACCCCACTGAACAATTGTCTTGGTCAAATGTATTTTATAACATAAGGAAGTGACAATTGATCAACAAAGTTCGTTTTCATCCACTCTGGGAAGAGTGGATGGACACCCTATAACATAGCTAGCTCTACCTCTACTAAAAAAATAAACAGCTTGCTTAGCTTGACCTGAAGTTGTAGACATGCTGCCCCAAAATTAAGATGGACTGTTCCTCAACCCAAAAAAAATCACAATCCATTACGGATTTACTGTTTTATCTTATATTAATTTGGACGATTTGAGCGTGAAATTTGATATATAAGGCGATGTCACCTAGGTAATATTTTCTAATGTTATGGCAGCCCATTGTAGCCAGACTACTTTCGAGCTATCTCATTTTTGCGAGATACGAGACAGATCAGTGCAGGCGGAATTGATGTGCTATCAGACGTAAAACAATGCATCCATTCCTCAATTGTGTTATATAATACATACGATACACTGAATGCATTTACATTTTAAATTAATGCAAACCCTCTGTAATGTCTGGGATTTAACAAGGATAAATGAGGATATTAAAAAACTCTGTGGAATGTCTCTTTCTCTCCAGTCCCACTGTAGCTATTAGCTAACTGGAAAGCAGACCTGGGCCTGTATTCAGCAACTCAGAACCTTTTAGATCATAATGAAACAGATTATTATGGACAGGGAGGACCTGATCCTAGATCAGCACTATACTCTGAGGCTCTTGACAAATACCGGCCCTGATCTCCACATGAACTCGGTTTTTGGAGACAATGATTGATATCTCTTCTACTCTCTATTACTCTCGGTCACCTCCACTAACAGGCACTGACAACCCTCCACCCCCCCTCGACCCCATCCCTTCCACTTTTATTCCCAGATTGCTTTTCTTCCTCGCAACAGCTGCGGATATCTTTCATAATCTGAACAGAGTAACAGGTTATGCAGACAACACCACCTGCTGAAACTCATTGCAAACTGTTGTTCCCCAGAGACGGAGAACATAGAGGGAACACAAGTCACTATGCAAAACTGAAGCACTGCTCATATCACCAGGAATACAGCCACTTACAGTATAGCATAGTTCCAAAACGCTATATACAGTTGAAGTCGGAAGTTTATGTACACCTTAGCCAAATACACTTAAACTCAGTTTTTCACAATTCCTGACATTTAATCCTAGTAAAAATTCCCTGTCTTAGGTCAGTTAGGATCCCCACTTTATTGGAATGTGAAATGTCAGAATAATAGTAGAGAGAATGATTTATTTCAGCTTTTTATTTATTTAATCACATTCCGAGTTTGTCAGAAGTTTACATACACTCAATTAGTATTTGGTACCATTGCCTTTAAATTGTTTAACTTGGGTCAAACGTTTCGGGTAGCCTTCCACAAGCTTCCCACAATAAGTTGGGTGAATTTTGGCCCATTCCTCCTGACAGAGCTGGTGTAACTGAGTCAGGATTGGAGGCCTCCTTGCTTGCACACACTTTTTCAGTTCTGCCCACACATTTTCTATAGGATTGAGGTCAGGGCTTTATGATGGCCACTCCAATACCTTGACTTTGTTGTCCTTAAGCCATTTTGCCACAACTTTGGAAGTATGCTTGGGGTCATTGTCCATTTGGAAGACCCATTTCCAACCAAGCTTTAACTTCCTGACTGATGTCTTGAGATGTTGCTTCAATATATCCACATAATTTTCCTTCCTCATGATGCCATCTATTTTGTGAAGTGCACCAGACCCTCCTGCAGCAAAGCACCCCCACAGCATGATGCTGCCACCCCCGTGCTTCACAGTTGGGATGGTGTTCTTCGGCTTGCAAGCAACCCCCTTTTTCCTCCAAACATAACGATGGTCATTATGGCCAAACAGTTCTATTTTTGTTTCATCAGACCAGAGGACATTTCTCCAAAAAGTACGATCTTTGTCCCCATGTGCAGTTGCAAACCGTAGTCTGTATTTTTAATGGCGGTTTTGGAGCAGTGGCTTCTTCCTTGCTGAGCGGCCTTTCAGGTTATGTCGATATAGGATTTGTTTTACTGTGGATATAGATACTTTTGTACCTGTTTCCTCCAGCATCTTCACAAGGTCCTTTGCTGTTGTTCTGGGATTGATTTGCACTTTTCGCACCAAAGTACGTTCATCTCTTGGAGACAGAACGCGTCTCCTTCCTGAGCGGTATGACGGCTGCGTGGTCCCATGGTGTTTATACTTGCATACTATTGTTTGTACAGATGAACGTGGTACCTTCAGGCGTTTTGAAATTGCTCCCAAGGATGAACCAGACTTGTGGAGGTCTACACATTTTTTTCTGAGGTCTTGGCTGATTTCTTTTGATTTTCCCATGATGTCAAGCAAAGAGGCACTGAGTTTGAAGGTAGGCCTTGAAATACATCCACAGGTACACCTCCAATTGACTCAAATGATGTCAATTAGCCTATCAGAAGCTTCTAAAGCCATGATGTAATTTTCTGGAATTTTCCAAGCTGTTTAAAGGCACAGTCAACTTTGTGTATGTAAACTTCTGACCCACTGGAATTGTGATACAGTGAATTATAAGTGAAATAATCTGTCTGTAAACAATTGTTGGAAAAATTACTTGTGTCATGCACAAAGTAGATCTCCTAACCGACTTACCAAAACTATAGTTTGTTAACAAGAAATTTGTGGAGTGGTTGAAAAACTAGTTTTAATGACTCCAACCTAAGTGTATGTAAACTTCTGACTTCAACTGTTCCTGGAATGGAAAGTTCATATCCTGTATATTTGACTGTGGTATGTGGTTGTCTCAGCTAGCTATCTTAAGATGAATGCACTTACTGTAAGTCGCTCTGGATAAGAGCATCTTCTCAACTAAAATGTGAAATGTAAATGTTTTACATGCAGATCTCATATTACTGTATTGAGGAATAAAAATAAAACATGTTTATATATATATATATATATATATATATATATATATATATATACAGTGGGGAGAACAAGTATTTGATACACTGCCGATTTTGCAGGTTTTCCTACTTACAAAGCATGTAGAGGTCTGTAATTTGTATCTGTCACACCCTGGCTCGGGGACTCTATATGTTGAGCCAGGGTGTGTGCATTCTATGTGTTCGTTTTCTATGTTGGGTATTCTAGTTGTTCTGTTTCTATGTTTGCCTGTATGACTCCCAATCAGAGGCAACGAGTGTCAGCTGTCGGCTGGTTGTCTCTGATTGGGAGCCATATTTAATCTGTATGTTTTCCTTTGGGTGTTGTGGGTTTTTGTTCCTTTACGGTCAGTGTTAACCGTTGGACTTCACGAGTCGTGTTTTGTTTGGTTTGTTAGTACTTTAATATAATAAAGTCATGTTTCTTTCACATGCTGCGCCTTGGTCTACTTCGCTACTAGACGATCGTGACAGTATCATAGGTACACTTCAACTGTGAGAGACGGAATCTAAAACAAAAATCCAGAAAATCACATTGTATGATTTTTAAGTAATTAATTTGCATTTTATTGCATGACATAAGTATTTGATCACCTACCAACCAGTAAGAATTTCGGCTCTCACAGACCTGTTAGTTTTTCTTTAAGAAGCCCTCCTGTTCTCCACTCATTACCTGTATTAACTGCACCTGTTTGAACTTGTTATCTGTATAAAAGACACCTGTCCACACACTCAATCAAACAGACTCCAACCTCTCCACAATGGCCAAGACCAGAGAGCTGTGTAAGGACATCAGGGATGAAATTGTAGACCTGCACAAGGCTGGGATAGGCTACAGGACAATAGGCAAGCAGCTTGGTGAGAAGGCAACAACTGTTGGCGCAATTATTAAAAAATGGAAGAAGTTCAAGATGACGGTCAATCACCCTCGGTCTGGGGCTCCATGCAAGATGTCACCTCGTGGGGCATCAATGATCATGAGGAAGGTGAGGGATCAGCCCAGAACTACACGGCAGGACCTGGTCAATGACCTGAAGAGAGCTGGGACCACAGTCTCAAAGAAAACCATTAGTAACACACTACGCCGTCATGGATTAAAATCCTGCAGTGCACGCAAGGTCCCCCTGCTCAAGCCAGCGCATGTCCAGGCCCGTCTGAAGTTTGCCAATGACCATCTGGATGATCCAGAGGAGGAATGGGAGAAGGTCATGTGGTCTGATGAGACAAAAATAGAGCTTTTTGGTCTAAACTCCACTCGCCGTGTTTGGAGGAAGAAGAAGGATGAGTACAACCCCAAGATCACCACCCCAACCGTGAAGCATGGAGGTGGAAACATCATGCTTTGGGGATGCTTTTCTGCAAAGGGTACAGGACGACTGCACCATATTGAGGGGAGGATGGATGGGGCCATGTATCGCGAGATCTTGGCCAACAACCTCCTTCCCTCAGTAAGAGCATTGAAGATTGGTCGTGGCTGGGTCTTCCAGCATGACAACGACCGAAACACACAGCCAGGGCAACTAAGGAGTGGCTCCGTAAGAAGCATCTCAAGGTCCTTGAGTGGCCTAGCCAGTCTCCAGACCTGAACCCAATAGAAAATCTTTGGAGGGAGCTGAAAGTCTGTATTGCTCAGTGACAGCCCCAAAACCTGAAGGATCTGGAGAAGGTATGGAGGAGTGGGCCAAAATCCCTGCTGCAGTGTGTGCAAACCTGGTCAAGACCTACAGGAAACGTATGATCTCTGTAATTGCAAACAAAGGTTTCTGTACCAAATATTAAGTTCTGATTTTCTGATGTATCAAATACGTATGTCATGCAATAAAATGCAAATTAATTACTTAAAAATCATACAATGTGATTTTCTGGATTTTTGTTTTAGATTCCATCACTCACAGTTGAAGTGTACCTATGATAAAAATTACAGACCTCTACATGCTTTGTAAGTAGGAAAATCTGCAAAATCGGCAGTGTATCAAATACTTGTTCTCCCCACTGTATATATATATATGTCACAAATGTATCATTTGTACATTTCTTTATTAAAACTGTAGTTATTTGTTACATTTGACTGTGTAAAACCTAGCAGTATACTTATTTCTCTGAGAGTGAGGTGGATATACAGTATAGCGTTTTGCAAAAAAACTTGATTATTTGTCTCTAAAATGAAACCATCCAGCAATAGATTTTAAACAAATACATGTCTCATTGAACAACCCCATGCCATGATTCGATATTGAAAAAAACACAGCAATACCTTTAATAATTTCTTTAAAAAATAAAAGCTAATTTACTAACATTTCAGAAAATTGATATATAGCATTTTGGAATTAAACTCTTCATATACACTCTGGATATAATGTGAAGTCACAACAACATCTCACGGTTCCCATTTTGACTTCAGATTCAGACATTTATCCACGTTTCTCCAAACATCACATTTTGAATAGTTTTTAAGTTAAGGGCTAAGGTTTGGGATAGTCTACCACTGAGATTGAACATGACCTTCAGATCCAGATTCATGGGATTATGCCCATCTGCCTCCCCTGTCCACAACACCCTAACAAAACACAAGCCTACTTAATGGGAATAGCGCTCACTGTTGCCCCTAGTGGCCGGTTTTGAAGGCATTTCCAGATGTTCTCAGGACATGGACAGGCATCCAATTAAGAAGTCAATCTTGAACGATCTTGCAGCAAGTCAAGCAACATCTTTTTGAGTGCGAACCCATTACACATTCTTGGAAGTCAAGCATTCCCCAATATGATAAAGTCAATTATACTGTTGCATGCTTCATATGCTGTAAATATTCATACATTTACATTACATTTACATTTTAGTCATTTAGCAGACGCTCTTATCCAGAGCGACTTACAGGAGCAATTAGGGTTAAGTGCCTTGCTCAAGGGCACATTAACGTCATTTAGCAGACGCTCTTAGCCAGAGCGACTCACAAATTGGTGCGTTCACCCTATAGCCAGTGGGATAACCACTTTACAATTTGGGGGGTTAGAAGGATTACTTTATCCTATCCCAGGTATTCCTTAAAGAGGTGGGGTTTCAAATGTCTCCGGAAGGTGGTGAGTGACTCCGCTGTCCTGGCGTCGTGAGGGAGCTTGTTCCACCATTGGGGTGCCAGAGCAGCGAACAGTTTTGACTGGGCTGAGCGGGAGCTATGCTTCCGCAGAGGAAGGGGAGCCAGCAGGCCAGAGGTGGATGAACGCAATGCCCTCGTTTGGGTGTAGGGACTGATCAGAGCCTGAAGGTACAGAGGTGCCGTTCCCCTCACTGCTCCATAGGCAAGCACCATGGTCTTGTAGCGGATGCGAGCTTCAACTGGAAGCCAGTGGAGTGTGCGGAGGAGGGGGGTGACGTGAGAGAACTTGGGAAGGTTGAACACCAAAAGGGCTGCGGCATTCTGGATGAGTTGTAGGGGTTTAATGGCACAGGCAGGGAGGCCAGCCAACAGCGAGTTGCAGTAATCCAGACGGGAGATGACAAGTGCCTGGATTAGGACCTGTGCCGCTTCCTGTGTAAGGCAGGGTCGTACTCTCCGAATGTTGTAGAGCATGAACCTGCAGGAGCGGGTCACCGCCTTGATGTTGGCGGAGAACGACAGGGTGTTGTCCAGGGTCACGCCTAGGCTCTTCGCACTCTGGGAGGAGGACACAGCGGAGTTGTCAACCGTGATGGCGAGATCACGGAACGGGCAGTCCTTCCCCGGGAGGAAGAGCAGCTCCGTCTTGCCAGGGTTCAGCTTGAGGTGGTGATCCGTCATCCATACTGATATGTCTGCCAGACATGCAGAGATGCGATTCGCCACCTGGTTATCAGAAGGGGGAAAGGAGAAGATTAGTTGTGTATCATCAGCGTAGCAATGATAGGAAAGGCCATGTGAGGATATGACAGAGCCAAGTGACTTGGTGTATAGGGAGAAAAGGAGAGGGCCTAGAACTGAGCCCTGGGGGACACCAGTGGTGAGAGCACGTGGTGCGGAGACAGCTTCTCGCCACGCCACTTGGTAGGAGCGACCGGTCAGGTAGGACGCAATCCAGGAGTGAGCCGCGCCGGAGATGCCCAGCTCGGAGAGGGTGGAGAGGAGGATCTGATGGTTCACAGTATCAAAGGCAGCAGACAGGTCTAGAAGGACAAGAGCAGAGGAGAGAGAGTTAGCTTTAGCAGTGCGGAGAGTCTCCGTGACACAGAGAAGAGCAGTCTCAGTTGAATGACCAGTCCTGAAACCTGATTGGTTTGGATCAAGAAGGTCATTCTGAGAGAGATAGCAAGAGAGTTGGCTAAAGACGGCACGCTCAATAGTTTTGGAAAGAAAAGAAAGAAGGGATACTGGTCTGTAGTTGTTGACATCAGTGGGGTCGAGTGTTGGTTTTTTGAGAAGGGGAGCAACTCTCGCTCTCTTGAAGACGGAAGGGACATGGCCAGCGGTCAAGGATGAGTTGATCAGCGAGGTGAGGTAGGGGAGAAGGTCACCGGAGATGGTCTGGAGAAGGGAGGAGGGGATGGGGTCAAGCGGGCAGGTTGTTGGGCGGCCTGCAGTCACAAGTCGCAGGATTTTATCTGGAGAGAGAGGGGAGAATGAAGTCAAAGCATAGGGTAGGGCAGTGTGAGCAGGACCAGCAGTGTCATTAGACTTAACAAACGAGGATCGGATGTCGTCAACCTTCTTTTCAAAGTGGTTGACGAAGTCATCCACAGAGAGAGAGGAGGGGGGATTCAGGAGGGAGGAAAATGTGGCAAAGAGCTTCCTAGGGTTAGAGGCAGATGCTTGGAATTTAGAGTGGTAGAAGGTGGCCTTAGCAGCAGAAACAGATGAAGAAAATGTAGAGAGGAGGGAGTGAAAAGATGCCAGGTCGGCAGGGAGTTTAGTTTTCTTCCATTTCCGCTCCGCTGCCCGGAGCTCTGTTCTGTGAGCTCGCAATGAGTCATCAAGCCACGGAGCTGGAGGGGGAGGACCGAGCCGGCCGGGAGGATAGGGGACACAGAGAGTCAAAGGATGCAGAAAGGGAGGAGAGGAGGGTTGAGGAGGCAGAATCAGGAGATTGGAGGGAGAAGGATTGAGCAGAGGGAAGAGATGATAGGATGGAAGAGGAGAGAGTAGTGGGAGAGAGAGAGCGAAGGTTGCGGCGGCGCATTACCATCTGTGTAGGGGCAGAGTGAGTAGTGTGGGAGGAGAGCGAGAGAGAAAAGGAAACAAAGTAGTGGTCGGAGACATGGAGGGGAGTTGCAGTGAGATTAGTAGAGGAGCAGCATCTAGTGAAGATGAGGTCAAGCGTATTGCCTGCCTTGTGAGTAGGGGGGACGGTGAGAGGGTGAGGTCAAAAGAGGAGAGGAGTGGAAAGAAGGAGGCAGAGAGAAATGAGTCAAATGTGGACATAGGGAGGTTGAAATCCCCCAAAACTGTGAGGGGTGAGCCATCCTCAGGGAAGGAACTTATCAAGGCGTCAAGCTCATTGATGAACTCTCCAAGGGAACCTGGAGGGCGATAGATGACAAGGATATTAAGCTTAAATGGGCTAGTGACTGTGACAGCATGGAATTCAAATGAGGAGATAGACAGATGGGTTAGGGGAAAAACTGAGAATGTCCACTTGGGAGAGATGAGGATTCCTGTACCACCACCCCTCTGACCAGATGCTCTCGGGGTATGCGAGAACACATGGTCAGACGAGGAGAGAGCAGTAGGAGTAGCAGTGTTTTCAGTGGTGATCCATGTTTCCGTCAGCGCCAGGAAGTCGAGGGACTGGAGGTTGGCATAGGCTGGGATGAAGTCAGCTTTGTTGGCAGCAGAACGGCAGTTCCAGAGGCTGCCTGCGACCTGGAACTCCACGTGGGTGGTGCGTGCAGGGACCACCAGGTTAGAGAGGCAGCAGCCACGCGGTGTGGTGCGTTTGTGTAGCCTGTGCAGAGAGGAGAGAACAGGGATAGGCAGAGGCATAGTTGACAGGCTGTAGCAAATGGCTACAAAAATGCAGAGGAGATCGGAATGAAATGAGCTAAGCATCTGGGAGAGGAGAGAGCAGGGCCTCCCTCACCAAAAACTTCTACCTCAGAAACTAAAATTGTTTCACTGAACCACCCGAACAAAAACTCTCCCAACTTCCACCTTTAGAAATCAGAATTGTTGTGAACCACAGCGGTTCAATGTTTAAAGGAATAGACTCAACCCACTTTATTCAGCTAGCTAACTATGACACCATAGCTAACTAGCAAGCTAGCATCCAATAACAATAACACACCGTTTAGCACCAACACTTGGTCACAACAAACCACCAATAGTGTGATAACACACTAAACAGATCATTCATGTCTGTGTCAAGTTCCTTTCATGACGCAGCAATGATTAGACGTTGGCTAGCTAGGACAAGTATATTGTATTTAGCTACTACCGTACAGTTAGCTGGTCGTGTTGGGTAGCTAGCAATGGCCACTGTGTTGACTTTGTTTGAAGAACGGCTAGCTAGCTAGATTCGTGCTACACCCGGCACACAATGGCTACTGTGTTGACTCTGACTCTGTTCGAAAAACAGCTAGTTAGCTCGCTTCGTGCTACAGCCGGCACGGCCGAAGACACTGCCAAGACACAGTAACTACCCACAACAACCCACGATGCCTAGCTATGACGCCGTAGCTAACTAGCAAGCTAGCATCCATTAACACACAATTTAGCACCAATACTTGGTTACAACAAACTGCCAAGAGTGTGTTAGCACACTAAACAGATAATTCATGTCCGTGTCTAGTTCCTTTCATAACGCATAACGCAGCAAAAAAATTAAACGTTGGCTAGCAGCACATTAACATTGGAAACAGCTCTCCAGCGTTGCTAATCGTTACCAGTAGCTACCCGCTAGCTAGCTAGCCTCGTGCTTCGATACTAACCTACAATTACCTACGGAAACCTACAATAACAACAATACTAACCTATAATAAATACGATACCTAACTACAGCTAACTACCTACCTACGATCTAATACATGGTTAAGCTTTACTCAACACCATATGAGAAGCTTACCTCCTGCTTACCTCCAGCTAGAGAAAAACACAACCTCTCCCGACAACCTCTCCGCCTGGTTCTCCAAGATCAATATGAGTGTTGAGGCTGTATGTTTGCAAGTTTAACATGCAGTACCAGTCAAAGGTTTGGACACACCTACTCATGTAAGCTTCTGTATTTATTTTCTTAGTCAACCTTGTGTTTTTGAACGTAGCCCTGTTTCTTTGTGTTCTTAAACGTAGCCCTGTCTTTCATTTTTGTTAATTGATTTCACCTGTGTTTGTTACTCACCTGGTCTCATTAGCTCCTTATTTAGTTCAGTTCATTCTTTTTGTGCGTTGTGAGGTATCGTTTGTTTTGACTCTACTAAGCCTTTTTCTAGCTCGTCTGTGAGAACCAGTTATAGCCTTCAGTCCTAGTTTTTGATTCTCCTGCCTGTTTGCCTACCTGTGTATGACAATTTCCTGCCTGTGACCACGATTCCTGCCTTTTGCGAAGGCGAAATAAACACCTGCCGCGCTCTGCGTGTGAATCTACACCTTTTTCTCCCTGAGTATTCATTACAATTCAAAGGTTTTTCTTTATTTTTACTATTTTCTACATTGTAGAATAATAGTGAAGACATCACACCTATGAAATAACACATATGAAATCATGTAGTAACCAAAAAAGTGTTAAACAAATCAAAATATTTTATATTTGAGATTCTTCAAAGTAGCCACCCATTGCCTTGATGACAGCTTTGCACACTCTTGGCATTCTCTCAACCAGCTTCATGAGGTAGTCACCTGGAATTCATTTCAATTAACAGGTGTGCCTTCTTAAAAGTTAATTTGTGGAATTTCTTTCCTTCTTAATGCGTTTGAGCAAATCAATTGTGTTGTGACAAGGTAGGGGTGGTATACAGAAGATAGCCCTGTTTGGTAAAAGACCAAGTCCATATTATGGCAAGAACAGCTCAAATAATCAAAGAGAAACAACAGTCCATCATTACGTTAAGACATGAAGGTCAGTCAATACGGATAATTTCAAGAACTTTGAACGTTTCTTCAAGTGCAGTCGCAAAAACCATCAAGCACTATGATGAAACTGGCTCTCATGAGGACCGCCACAGGAAAGAAAGACCCAGAGTTACCTCTGCTGCAGAGGATAAGTTCATTAGAGTTAACTGCACCTCAGAAATTG
The DNA here is from genome assembly GCF_020615455.1 of Coregonus clupeaformis. NCBI lineage: Eukaryota > Metazoa > Chordata > Actinopteri > Salmoniformes > Salmonidae > Coregonus > Coregonus clupeaformis. The sequence goes on along the minus strand of NC_059195.1, from coordinate 10,934,758 downwards.
CAGCCCAAATAAATGCTTCACAGAGTTCAAGTAACAGACACATCTCAACATCAACTGTTCAGAGGAGACTGCGTGAATCAGGCCTTCATAGTTGAATTGCTGCAAAGAAACCACAACTAAAGGACACCAATAAGGACTTGCTTGGGCCAAGAAACATGAGCAATGGACAGTAGACCGGTGGAAATCTGTGTTTTGGTCTGATGAGTCCAAATTTGAGATTTCTGGTTCCAACCGCCGTGTCTTTGTGAGACGCAGAGTAGGTGAACGGATGATCTCCGCATGTGTGGTTCCCACCGTGAAGCATGGAGGAGGAGGTGTGATGGTGTGGGGGTGCTTTGCTGTTGACCCTGTGATTTATTTAGAATTCAAGGCACACTTAACCAGCATGGCTACCACAGCATTCTGCAGCGATACGCCATCCTATCTGGTTTGCGCTTAGTGGGACTATCATTTGTTTTTCAACAGGACAATGACCCAAAACACACCTCCAGGCTGTGTACACTCTAAAAATTAGGGGTTCAACAAGGGTTCTTCTAAGATCCTCTAAAAGTTCTTCAAAGAACCTTAGGGTCATCGAGGAACCTCCTTAGTTGGTGGGGGTTTTCGCAGGAACCGAACTGCCCAACTGAAACATTTGGATTTGAATTTGAAAGGACTGCAGGTGCAGGCACTTAACTGAAAAATGTAAATATCTCCTCAATTTAAGGTATGGTTTGTCCCTTATATGATCTAAATCGATATTGTTTTATGATACCATCTATCTTTTCATATTTGTGTAAATCTTTCTACAACAGAAAATGGACACAATTCAATGGATATCAATCAACAAAGAGGTAAGAATATGTATGCTATAAGAATATGTTGAAGGCTAGCTGTATTGGGTGCAGATGACTGAACTGCTCACTTTTGTGTCTGTGTCTGCAGGTATACAGATGAGGAGGCATACAAAGGTATGTCAATTGGTATTGGTATGTTATGCAGATCACATGTACCATCCTCTTCCCTTACCTCTTCAAATAAAATCCCATAGGCCTCTACATTATGGACAAGGTACACGCCAGAGGATATACGCATTGGACTTGGGGCTCTGCTGGGAGTTTACCTCATATTTTGATTTAGTATTTCTGTTTTGCCACTAAAATCATAATAAACACGGACAACTAAAATATTGTGTTATTGTTATGCGTATTATTAATAATAATAATAATAATAATAATAATAATGGGGGGGAGTTGTTAAAAAATTAACCCCAAAAGGTTTTTCAAAAGGTTCTTCGAGGATCCATTAAAATGAGTTATTTGAAGAATTTATAGGGGTTCCCCCACAGTTTCAATTTGAAGAACCCCTAAAGCAGGGTTCTTCAATCCTGGTCCTGGAGGGCCGAAACACCTCTGTTTTTCATCCTCTCCTTCTAATCAGGGGCTAATTCAGACCTGGGAAAACCAGGTGAGTGCAATTAACTACCAGGTAGAAATAAAAAACAGAAGTGTTTCGGCCCTCCAGGACCAGGATTGAAGAACCCTGCCCTAAAGGATACTCCAGGAACCTTTTCTTTTTAGAGTGTAAGGGCTATTTGACCAAGAAGGGAGTGATGGAGTGCTGCATCAGATGACCTGGCCTCCACAATCACCCAACCTCAACCAAATTGAGATGGTTTGGGATGAGTCTGACCGCAGAGTGAAGAAAAAGCAGCCAACAAGTGCTCAGCATATGTGGGAACTCCTTCAAGACTGTTGGAAAAGCATTCTTCATGAAGCTGGTTGTGCAAAGCTGTCATGAACGCAAAGGGTGGCTACTTTGAAGAATCTCAAATCTCAAATATATTTTTATTTGTTTAACACTTTTTTGGTTACTACATGATTCCATATGTGTTAGGTCCCATGTAGCTCAGTTGGTAGATCATGGCGCTTGCAACGCCAGGGTTGTGGGTTCGATTCCCACAGGGGGCCAGTATGAAAAAATGTATGCACTCACTAACTGTAAGTCGCTCTGTATAAGACTAAAATGTTATTTCATAGTTTTGATGTCTTCACTATTATTCTACAATGTAGAAAATAGTAAAAAATTAAGAAAAACCCTTGAATGAGTAGGTGTGTCCAAACATTTGACTGGTACTGTATATTCATTGAATATTTGATATAAATAATTGTATTTTTTATATCAATATTTAGAATTTTCGATATCAATATTTTGAATTTGTGTATATATATATTTTTAGATATTAATCATTCGAATTATTTGACGTGTATGGAAAGCCGTTTTAACATATATTTATTGATTTATTGATATCGATAATCCATTTTTTATATAAAAAAATACTATTATTGATATAAAACATTATTTGAATGTACAGTATGTTAACACGGCTTTCCATACACGTCTTTATAGTACAAATGATCACATTCTAAAAACAGCACAGAGGCTGGGGCTGGCTAACACCAACAAAACACTTGTAACAGCTAACTGGGCCGAACCTGTATGTCAGTGCACTTTTAATGTGCCTACAATAGCATAATGTGTTTGAAGCAATAATTCAAGCCTCTCGAGGCCAGACAGCAGCCACCAATGCCTTCATTATACCCAGGTAGAAGAAGAAGAAGAAGAAGAAGAAGAAGAAGAAGAAGATTCTTTATCTTATGTTTGTTGTGTAGTAAATATTTCAGCTTTTATTTTCATTGTTTTTAATTTGTTTTTTCCTGTAAAGCACATTGCGTTGCATTCCATGTCTGAAATGTGCTGTATGAATAAAGCTTGATTTGATTTGATTTGAAGAATAATCTTTATCTTATGTTTGTTGTGTAGTAAATATTTCAGCTTTTATTTTCATTGTTTTTTATTAGTTTTTTCCTGTAAAGCACATTGTGTTGCATTCCATGTCTGAAATGTGCTGTATGAATAAAGCTTGATTTGAAGAAGAAGAAGAAAAAGAAGAAGAAGAAGAAGAAGAAGAAGAAGAAGAAGAAGAAGAGGAAGAAAAGCAAACTGCAGCATTCAGTCGTTTTATAATGACTATGGGGTGACACAGGTCACCTTGTATGTATTCTTCCCCTCATTAAGATGAATAGGCTACTTAGATTATTTTCTGTGTAAAGACCAAGCCATTAGCTTTGGCTGGACAACGTCTGCTCTGTGCTGTGAGCTAGAGATTTTTAATTGCTATATTTTCAGACAGAGCTAAACTTAGGCTAGACATCCTTATACTGTCTTGACTAGGTCTGCACTTTTAGTAGAGAACATGCTACATAGGCCTAACCGAATAAATTAGTGTCCATGTTTATTGAGCCACTATATTACCCTATTGTGTTCTTATTACTGTGTAATTATTATTGTACAGCATATCAAGCAATGATTATGATATTTGCTACCCTGTGGAAGAATAGATACATAGTAAAATGTTCATTAGCAGGAATAAGAAGACTGTAAACTGTTACCCTCCTCTGTCCTATTGTTTCTGTCCAATTCAGACTGTGTTAGGCTATTTCAAAAATAATTTGCATAAAACATCTACTTGTTTCCATGTGGATTCACTCTAACCACACAGACATCAGAATCAAAGCAAGTCAATGACACAGCTAGCATTGGCATTGTGGTGCAAGGGAGTCTGCTATTGCATGGCTATTTATTGTCACGATCGTCTGAGGAAACGGACCAATACGCAGCGCGTGGAGTGAACATGATGACTTTATTTAAATAAAAGCAACCACGAAAACAACAAACAAATGACGAATGTGAAGTCCTACGGTACACTGACCAAAAGGAACAAAAACCCACAAAACCAACAAGAAAACATACAGATAAATATGGCTCCCAATCAGAGATAACGAGCCGACAGCTGACACTCGTTACCTCCGATTGGGAGTCATAGACCAAACCTAGAAATGAACCCAACAGAAAGGCAAACCTAGAAATACACACAACAGAACTACCAACATCGAAATACACCCAAATACCCAACAAAACAAAATACACCCTGGCTCAAAATCAAAGTCCATGGAGCCAGAGTGTCACAGTACCCCCCCCTAAAGGTGCGAACCCCGGGCGCACCAGCATACAGTCTAGGGGAGGGTCTGGGTGGGCGTCTGTCCATGGTGGCGGCTCTGGCCCAGGTCGTGGTCCCCACCCCACCTTAGTCACTATCCGCTTCCGTAGCCCCCTCCACATGACCACCCCCCAACTAAACCCCACTGGATTAAGGGGCGGCACCGGACTAAGGGGCAGCACCGGACTAAGGGGCAGCACCGGACTAAGGGGCAGCACCTGACTAAGGGGCAGCACCGGCCTGAGGGGCAGCACCGGACTGAATGGCGGATCCTGGCTGGCTGGCTCTGGCGGATCCTGGCTGGACGGCTCTGGCGGATCCTGGCTGGACGGCTCTGGCGGATCCTGGCTGGCGGAAGGCTCTGGCTGATCCTGTCTGGCGGAAGGCTCTGGCTGATCCTGTCTGGCGGAAGGCTCTGGCTGATCCTGTCTGGCGGAAGGCTCTGGCTGCTCCTGTCTGGCGGAGAGCTCTAGCGGTCCCGGTCTGGCGGACGGCTCTGAAGGCTCATGGCAGACGGGCGGCTTTGCAGGCTCAGTACAGACGGGCAGTTCCTGCGGCGCTTGGCAGACGGACAGTTCAGACGGCGTTGGGCAGACGGACAGTTCAGACGGCGTTGGGCAGACGGACAGTTCAGGCCCCGTTGGGCAGACGGCAGACTCTGGCCGTCTGAGGCGCATCGTAGGCCTGGTGCGTGGTGCCGGAACAGGAGGTACCGGGCTGAGGACACGCATCTCAGGGCTATTGCGGGGAGAAGCAACAGGGCATGCTGGACCCTGGGGACGCACCGTAGGCCTGATGCGTGGTGCCGGAACTGGAGGTACCGGGCTGAGGACACGCATCTCAGGGCTAGTGCGGAGAGAAGCAACAGGGCATGCTGGACCCTGGGAACGCACATAACGCCTAGTGCGGAGAGCCGGAACAGGGCATGCTGGACCCTGGGGACTCACATAACGCCTAGTGCGGAGAGCCGGAACAGGGCATGCTGGACCCTGGGGACGCACATAAGGCCTAGTGCGGAGAGCCGGAACAGGGCATGCTGGACCCTGGGGACTCACATAACGCCTAGTGCGGAGAGCCGGAACAGGGCATGCTGGACCCTGGGGACTCACATAACGCCTAGTGCGGAGAGAAGCAACAGGACGCACAGGACTCGGGGAACACACAGGAGGCTTGGTGCGTGGTGTAGGCACTGGTGGTACTGGGCTGGAGCGAGGAGGTGGTACCGGAAATACCGGACCGTGCAGGCGTACTGGCTCCCTTGAGCACTGAGCCTGCCCAACCTTCCCTGGGTTGATGCTCCCGTCGCCCGACCAGTACGGGGAGGTGTAATAACCCGCACCGGCCTATGTGGGCGAACCGGGAACACCATGCGCAAGGCTGGTGCCATGTACGCCCGGCCCGAGGAGACGCACTGGTGACCAGCTGCGTGGGACCGGCTTCATGACATCCGGCTCAACACTCAATCTAGCCCGGCCGATACGTGGAGCTGGACTGTACCGAACCGGGCTATGCCTGCGTACAGGAGACACCATGCGCTCAACTGCGTAACACGGTGTCTGCCCGTACTCTCGCTCTCCACGGTCAGTCCAGGGAGTATGCGCAGGTCTCCTACCTGACTTCGCCACACTCCCTCTTAGCCCCCCAAGAAATTCTTGGGTAGTACCCACAGGCTTCCAGTCTTGCCTCCGTGCTGCCTCCTCATATCGCCGCCTCTCGGCTTTAGCTGCCTCCAGCTCTTCACGAGGACGGCGATATTCTCCCGGTTGTGCCCAAGGCCCCTTACCATCCAGAATCTCCTCCCATGTCCATGAATCCTTTATGGGTGGATATAAATCCTGTGTAGGTGGATCCTGTTGCCGCTTGACACGCCGCTTGGTCCTTTTATGGTGGGTTTTTCTGTCACGATCGTCTGAGGAAACGGACCAATACGCAGCGCGTGGAGTGAACATGATGACTTTATTTAAATAAAAGCAACCACGAAAACAACAAACAAATGACGAATGTGAAGTCCTACGGTACACTGACCAAAAGGAACAAAAACCCACAAAACCAACAAGAAAACATACAGATAAATATGGCTCCCAATCAGAGATAACGAGCCGACAGCTGACACTCGTTACCTCCGATTGGGAGTCATAGACCAAACCTAGAAATGAACCCAACAGAAAGGCAAACCTAGAAATACACACAACAGAACTACCAACATCGAAATACACCCAAATACCCAACAAAACAAAATACACCCTGGCTCAAAATCAAAGTCCATGGAGCCAGAGTGTCACATTTATGGCCTGGCCCCAGCTAGATCAGTGACAAGGAACAATTAGAAAATGCCGTTTGAATAATCCCTTTAATTGTGAGAAATCCCTTTAACCCTCACACTCACACACGATTAGTTTTCAATTTTAAGTTTCATATTGCATGTCACTCAAAAGTACTTAGAAGATGTGGGTTAGAGGTTGATCTGAGTCTTTTCACAGAACACGCTGAAAGGCTGTTGAGCTGTGCAACATTGTGCACTAAACTGGAAGATGTGCAGATTTGTTCTCGTCACAAGATTATCCTAGAAGGGGTGATGGGTTGAGAGTAATGCACATTGTAAGAAGGACAGAGAAAAACATTAGCTAGTTGTGATCGCACATATAAAAGTATGATTGATATCAGGGTTTCTTATTCCATTTCAAGTGAATGGTGTTTCAGATTCACATCATTGAGAAACCCTGTGAGGGCATGTTATACTTGCTACTGAAGATACTTAGATTTTTTGCCAATATACCGTCTCCCATCAGAGCTTGATGGAAGAGAGTTTGATGTTCTTGTGTAACCCATTTAATAAAAATAGCCTGGGCAAGGCCTGATAGGAGGGCTGGGATTGATTTAATAATCTAATCAGAGAGACGTAGGGGAGATGCACTTATCGTGCACTTTATATCAGCAGAGATGGCACTTGAGGTCATTCGCTGGGAAGAACAGCCAATCACTTCACAAGATATTCTCTAATTTCCCATCTCACCCCATAATCTCTCCGATCAGGGATACTGCATGGGCCGTGTTGCTGGTTTAATGTTTGATGTTTGATGGATTTGGAGCCCTATTTCTCACCAATGCCGTTTTACTCAATTTGAAATACTATACAACCTTGTTTCGTTGGGACAATATTGATTTCTGAATGCAGATCAAGGTTAATCAACAATCCTCTATCCATGAAAGAAATGGGTTGTGATTTTCTCAGCAAAGATGGCATTTTAACTTTATCTGGAACATGATCTCCATCCCAAATGTCACCCTATTCCCTAGTGCACTACTGTTGACCAGAGCCCTATGGACCCTGGTCAAAAGTAGTGCACTACCTAGGGCTAGGGTGCCAAATAGGATGCAACCATGCCAACTCCATATTGAAGCAATAATAGGCCATCATACATTCTTCTGTCATATAACATGAGAGCATGTGGTGGATACTATAGTATCCCTGAGTGATTCCATGGAGCATCACAGCTGGGTCAAATGGATAGAGCAACTAAGGCACACAAGAAACTGTCAACATATTGTGGTTATCAAATGACATCTGTCCAAGAGTTGAGATGATTTTGTTATATAGAACATCCATCCTTCATTAATATAATATAATGCATAATATACTATATATAGCATGTATTGTTGAATACAGTGAATAATTACTGCACTGTAAAAAGTGGCATCTAAGCAAGCCTAAATATCTTATATTGAGTGATAATTAGCTTAAAATGTTTTTTTTTGTGTGTGTTTTTTCTTACCAAGCTAAATTATCTAACATCATTGGCAGACAATTTTGCTGATTTTAACATAAAAACAGCTTAATACAAGTCATTTATTTTATTTCAATAAATGTTTCAATATATTTTATCTTAAAATGACGATTAAGGTAAAACATCTTGAAAAATATATTGAAATAAGTTACTGTCACGACTTCCGGCGAGGCTGCCTCCCCTCCTTGTTCGGGCAGGCTTCGGCGTTCGTGGTCACCGGCCTTCTAGCCACTGCCGCTCCATATATCATCATTCCATTTGTCTTGTCTTGTCAATTACACACACCTGGTTCATATCCCCTTATTAGTCCTCGTATAAGTGTTCCCTCTGCCCCCTTGTCCTTGTGGGTGATTGTTTTATGTGAGTTGAGTGTAGCTTGGTGGAGCTACTCGTACCTTGTATTGCCGGGGTAGGTTATTCCCCTGTGCCTGTATTTTGTTGGAGCTACCCGTACCTTGTATTGCCGGGGTAAATTATTTCCCCTGTGCCTGTATTTTGTTGTCGCTATCCAGCGCAACTGTGTACGACGGAGTAAACTCTGTATTCGGTGATTTACCCTCCTGCGCCTGACTCCTTCTAATCACACTCATCACAGATACATTTCACATATCAATTTCACATATCAGTTTCATACAAAGAGACTGTATCAAGACATAATAAAAACCTGGTGATACTAAAGGAAATCATACTTTAGTAAACAGTCATTTTGCAGGGATGTCGTATATGGAACAGCTAGTCGTACAGTGGGGAGAACAAGTATTTGATACACTGCCGATTTTGCAGGTTTTCCTACTTACAAAGCATGTAGAGGTCTGTAATTTTTATCATAGGTACACTTCAACTGTGAGACGGAATCTAAAACAAAAATCCAGAAAATCACATTGTATGATTTTTAAGTAATTCATTTGCATTTTATTGCATGACATAAGTATTTGATACATCAGAAAATCAGAACTTAATATTTGGTACAGAAACCTTTGTTTGCAATTACAGAGATCATACTTTTCCTGTAGGTCTTGACCAGGTTTGCACACACTGCAGCAGGGATTTTGGCCCACTCCTCCATACAGACCTTCTCCAGATCCTTCAGGTTTCGGGGCTGTCGCTGGGCAATACGGACTTTCAGCTCCCTCCAAAGATTTTTTATTGAGTTCAGGTCTGGAGACTGGCTAGGCCACTCCAGAACCTTGAGATGCTTCTTACGGAGACACTCCTTAGTTGCCCTGGCTGTGTGTTTCGGGTCATTGTCATGCTGGAAGACCCAGCCACGACCCATCTTCAATGCTCTTACTGAGGGAAGGAGGTTGTTGGCCAAGATCTCGCGATACATGGCCCCATCCATCCTCCCCTCAATACGGTGCAGTCGTCCTGTCCCCTTTGCAGAAAAGCATCCCCAAAGAATGATGTTTCCACCTCCATGCTTCACGGTTGGGATGGTGTTCTTGGTGTTGTACTCATCCTTCTTCTTCCTCCAAACACGGCGAGTGGAGTTTAGACCAAAAAGCTATATTTTTGTCTCATCAGACCACATGACCTTCTCCCATTCCTCCTCTGGATCATACAGATGGTCATTGGCAAACTTCAGATGGGCCTGGACATGCGCTGGCTTGAACAGGGGGACCTTGCGTGCGCTGCAGGATTTTAATCCATGACGGCGTAGTGTGTTACTAATGGTTTTCTTTGAGACTTGGTTAATCCAAGATGGCGTAGCAGTGCGGTCGCTTTTATTCATTCTCCTTGTGTAAATATCCCGTTTCTTGTTTTTTTGTCTATTTTGTATATATTTCTCAATTTTTACTTTTCATTCTTTAACTAAATATACTTTCCTGCAACCCGCCTCACCCAACGTGGAAAGGATTCTATTATTTCTTTATAACTTTCATCAAGAACCGTAAACTGAAACTAGCTGAAACTAGTGTAGCTGCAACTGAATGGCTACTTGCTATTAGTCACCGTTAGCGTCTTCACCACTGTCCGTGGCCTACACTATCCACCAGCCAGCTCTAGCTCTAGCCTGGACAATTCGTCGGCCAGTCTGCACAGCGTGCTATCGACCCAGCGTGCTATCGACCCAGAGCTTATTGGACTTTCTGCCGGAATCACTGGACCCTAGCGCCGGATCATCGCAACCAGCTAGCTAGCTGCAACCTGTTGTTGGCTGATTACCATTGCCCTATAGCAAGCACCAGTTAGCCTTGAGCTAGCCTCAGGCCCATCTCCCGGATATCTACCTCTCTGTCAACCGGACGGGACCTCCTAGTGTTGACACTGAGCCCCGCCGATCCAACACGACTGGTTTGCCGACGAAATAGTCTGATGTGGTTTCAACAGGCTTCTCGTTGCGACGACCACGAAGATCCATCTGCCAGCCCCGGCCCGCTAGCACACGCAAACTACAACTGTGCTCCCTGCTAGCTGTGCTGAAGCACCAATTTGAACTGCTCTCGGACTCACATATTGCTGTTCACTGGACCTTATGATCACTCAGCTGCACAGCTGATGCCTGCTGGACTGTTCCTTTACACGGTACCCTGTCCTGTTTATTCTGTTTAGCCTTAGCCCAAACGTTATCGCTATTTCCAGTTGTTGTCTTAGCTCTCTCTAATAACACCTGTGACTGCTTTATGCCTCTCTCCCATGTCAATTATGCCTTGCCTATTGCTGTTTGGGTTAGTTCTTATTATACAATTTCACTGTAGAACCCCTAGTCCCTCTCAAACTGCCTCAAATAGTTCCTTTGTTCCACCCCCCATACACGCCGAGACCGGCTCAATCGGTGCCTCCAGTGACGCTCTCTCTTTCATTGTTACCCAACGCTTAGGGTTACCTGAACTGTACTCATATCCTTCCATATCCTTTTCTGTACATAATGCCCTGAATCTTTTCTACAACGCCCGGAGAACTGCCCCCTTTATTCTATGTACCCAACGCACTAGAAGACCAGTTCTTAAAGCCTTTAGTCGTATCCTTATTCTAGTCCTCCTCTGTTCCTCTGGTGATGTAGAGGCTAACCCAGGCCCTGCAGCCCCCAGTATCACTCCTACTCCCCAGGAGCTATCATTTGTTGACTTCTGTAACCGTAAAAGTCTTGGTTTTCTGCATGTAAATATCAGAAGCCTCCTTCCTAAGTTTGAGTTATTCACTGCGTTAGCACACTCCGCCAACCCTGATGTTCTAGCAGTGTCTGAAACCTGGCTTAGGAAGGCCACCAAAAATTCTGAAATTTCCATCCCCAACTATAACATTTTCCGTCTAGATAGAACTGCCAAAGGGGGTGGAGTTGCAATCTACTGTAGAGATAGCCTGCAGAGCTCTATCATACTATCCAGGTCTGTGCCCAAACAGTTTGAGCTTCTACTTCTAAAAATCCACCTTTCCAGAAATAAATCTCTCACTGTTGCCGCTTGCTACAGACCCCCCTCAGCCCCCAGCTGTGCCCTGGACACCATATGTGAATTGATTGCCCCCCATCTATCCTCAGAGTTCGTACTGCTTGGTGACCTAAATTGGGATATGCTTAACACCCCGGCCATCCTACAATCTAAACTAGATGCCCTCAATCTCACACAAATTATCAACGAACCTACCAGGTACAACCCTAAATCCGTAAACATGGGTACCCTCATAGATATCATCCTGACTAACTTACCCTCTAAATACACCTCCGCTGTCTTCAACCAGGATCTCAGCGATCACTGCCTTATTGCCTGCGTCCGTAACGGGTCCGCGGTCAAACGACCACCCCTCATCACTGTCAAACGCTCCCAAAAACACTTCAGCGAGCAGGCCTTCCTAATTGACCTGGCCCAGGTATCCTGGATGGATATAGATCTCATTCCGTCAGTAGAGGATGCCTGGTTGTTCTTTAAAAGTAATTTCCAATCTTAAATAAACATGCCCCATTCAAAAAATACAGAACTAAGAACAGATATAGCCCCTGGTTCTCCTCAGACTTGACTGCCCTTGACTAGCACAAAAACATCCTGTGGCGTACTGCATTAGCATCAAATAGCCCCCGCGATATGCAACTTTTCAGGGAAGTTAGGAACCAATATACACAAGCAGTTAGGAAAGCAAAGGCTAACTTTTTCAAACAGAAATTTGTATCCTGTAGCACTAACTCCAAAAAGTTTTGGGACACTGTAAAGTCCATGGAAAATAAGAGCACTTCCTCCCAGCTGCCCACTGCACTGAGGCTAGGAAACACTATCACCACCGATAAATCTACAATAATCGAGAATTTCAACAAGCATTTTGCTACGGCTGGCCATGCTTTCCACCTGGCTACCACTACCCCGGCCACCAGCTCTGCACCCTCCGCTGCAACTTGCCCATGCCCCCCCGCTTCTCCTTCACACAAATCCAGACAGCTGATGTTCTGAAAGAGCTGCAAAATCTGGACCCCTACAAATCATCTGGGCTAGACAATCTGGACCCTTTCTTTCTAAAACTAGCCGCGAAATTGTCGCAACCCCTATTACTAGCCTGTTCAACCTCTCTTTCGTAACGTCTGAGATCCCCAGAGATTGGAAAGCTGCCGCGGTCATCCCCCTCTTCAAAGGGGGTGACACTCTAGATCCAAACTGTTACAGACCCATATCCATCCTGCCCTGCCTTTCAAAAGTTTTTGAAAGCCAAGTCAACAAACAGATCACCGACCATTTCGAATCCCACCGTACCTTCTCCGCTATGCAATCCGGTTTCCGAGCTGGTCATGGGTGCACTTCAGCCACGCTCAAGGTCCTAAACGATATTATAACCGCGATCGATAATAGACAGTACTGTGCAGCCGTTTTCATTGACCTGGCCAAGGCTTTCGAATCTGTCAACCACCGCATTCTTATTGGCAGACTAAATAGCCTTGGTTTCTCAAATGACTGCCTCGCCTGGTTCACCAACTACTTCTCAGATAGAGTTCAATGTGTCAAATCGGAGGGCCTGTTGTCTGGACCTATGGCAGTCTCTATGGGGGTGCCACAGGGTTCAATTCTTGGGCCGACTCTTTTCTCTGTGTATATCAATGACGTCGCTCTTGCTGCTGGTGACTCTCAGATCCACCTCTACGCAGACGACACCATTTTGTATACATCTGGCCCTTCATTGGACACTGTGTTAACAAACCTCCAAACGAGCTTCAATGCCATACAACACTCCTTCAGTAGCCTCCAACTGCTCTTAGTAAAACTAGTAAAACTAAATGCATGCTCTTCAACCGAACGCTGCTTGCACCCGCCCACCCGACTAGAATCACTACTCTCGACGGGTCTGACCTAGAGTATGTGGACAACAACAAATATCTAGGTGTCTGGTTAGACTGTAAACTCTCCTTCCAGACTCACATTAAGAATCTCCAATCCAAAGTTAAATCTAGTATCGGTTTCCTATTTCGCAACAAAGCCTCCTTCACTCATGCTGCCAAACATGCCCTCGTAAAACTGACTATCCTACCGATCCTTGACTTCGGCGATGTCATTTACAAAATAGCCTCCAACACTCTACTCAGCAAATTGGATGTAGTCTATCACAGTGCCATCCGTTTTGTCTCCAAAGCCCCATATAATACCCACCACTGTGACCTGTACGCTCTTGTTGGCTGGTCCTCACTACATATTCGTCGCCAAACCCACTGGCTCCAGGCCATCTATAAATCACTGCTAGGCAAATCCCCGCCTTATCTTAGCTCATTGGTCACCATAGCAACACCCACCCGTAGTCTGCGCTCCAGCAGGTATATCTCACTGGTCATCCCCAAAGCCAACACCTCCTTTGGCCGCCATTCCTTCCAGTTCTCTGCTGCCAATGACTGGAACAAATTGCAAAAATCTCTGAAGCTGGAGACACTTATCTCCCTCACTAACTTTGAGCATCAGTTGTCAGAGCACCTTACTGATCACTGCACCTGTACACAGCCCATCTGAAATTAGCCCGCCCAACTACCTCATCCCTATATTGTTATTTATTTTGCTCAATTGTACCCCAGTATCTCTATTTGCACATCATCTCTTGCACATCTATCATTCCAGTGTTAATACTAATTGTAATTATTTTGCACTATAGCCTATTTATTGCCTTACCTCCATAACTTGCTATATTTGCACACACTGTATATATATGTATTTCTGTTGTATTTTTGACTTTGTTTTGTTTTACCCCATATGTAACTCTGTGTTGTTGTTTTTATCGCACTGCTTTGCTTTATCTTGGCCAGGTCGCAGTTGTAAATGAGAACTTGTTCTCAACTGGTTTACCTGGTTAAATAAAGGTGAAATAAAAATAAATAAAAAAAGACTGTGGTCCCAGCTCTCTTCAGGTCATTGACCAGGTCCTGCCGTGTAGTTCTGGGCTTATCCCTCACCTTCCTCATGATCATTGATGCCCCACGAGTTGAGATCTTGCATGGAGCCCCAGACCGAGGGAAATTGACCGTCATCTTGAACTTCTTCCATTTTCTAATAATTGCGCCAACAGTTGTTGCCTTCTCACCAAGCTGCTTGCCTATTGTCCTGTAGCCATTCCCAGCCTTGTGCAGGTCTACAATTTTATCCCTGATGTCCTTACACAGCTCTCTGGTCTTGGCCATTGTGGAGAGGTTGGAGTCTGTTTGATTGAGTGTGTGGACAGGTGTCTTTTATACAGGTAACGAGTTCAAACAGGTGCAGTTAATACAGGTAATGAGTGGAGAACAGGAGGGCTTCTTAAAGAAAAACTAACAGGTCTGTGAGAGCCGGAATTCTTACTGGTTGGTAGGTGATCAAATACTTATGTCATGCAATAAAATGCAAATTAATTACTTAAAAATCATACAATGTTTTTTGTTTTAGATTCCGTCTCTCACAGTTGAAGTGTACCTATGATAAAAATTACAGACCTCTACATGCATTGTAAGTAGGAAAACCTGCAAAATCGGCAGTGTATCAAATACTTGTTCTCCCCACTGTATATGGATTTTATCATTGTCTACAATATCAGCACAGGGCTTGTTGCTAATGCAGCAGTTCCTGGGCCCAGTTTTTCAAAAGTTATCTGATTGGATTTCAGCAATCAGATAGGATTAAATGCATAGAAATAGAATAAATAGAACATCATTGACTTGAATGGGGACGCCGGTTCATTTCATTTTATTTCTATGTATTTAATCCTATCCGAATGCCGAAATCCGATCAGATAACTTTTGAAAAACTGGGCACTGTTGATTTAAGATTGATTACCACACAATAACTGTGGTTAGAAGCAATACTTCTCTGCCTAATCATTGCTTTACTGTTTAAATGGCTATTATTACAAGGCTCCTCCTCCTAATCACTGCTTTACTGTTTAAATGGCTATTATCACAAGGCTCCTCCTCCTAATCACTGCTTTCCTGTTTATATGGCTATTATCACAAGGCTCCTCCTCCTAATCACTCTTTTCCAGTTTAAATGGCTACTATGACAAGGCTCCTCCTCCTAATCACTGCTTTCCTGTTTAAATGGCTATTATCACAAGGCTCCTCTTTGTTATGATAACTTCCCTTCAACATGTCAATATCCAGATTGCACCAAGGATTGCACAACTGCGTAAATTGCAGATTATCTAGCGGTTGTGTCCCAAATGGCAACCCTGTTCCCTATATAGTGTGCTACTTTTGACCAGGGCCCACTGCCCTAGGCCTTTAGGCCATTTGAATTGGGACGCAGCCAAGCCGAGTTGACGTACTACTACAGACAGACACCTCTCCTGTGGCAATGGATCAGGCTCCCCAGTCTCCCACAGAGTCTTGCCTCACCATCTCTAATTAAAGCTACTTTTCATTCCGGGCACAGTGGAAGCGCAGGTCCCCATAACAATTAAGGGCAGGCTTCCTCGTCTGGTCCTCTGTGAGAAGAAAGGGGCCATCCAGAGTACTGATTATCCCTCCACTCTCCCCATTATTGGATTCACTTCTCTGACTGAATAGAATCCCATATATCGAGCACTAGCAGCGAGAGAGAGGCTGGCAGACCCACACACAATCAAGCATATATCAGACACAAGGAGAAAGAGAGGACAAACACATATAGGACCGTGGCCTTCCTCCCATGCATTAAATCGTGAGGATGTTGTTGTCTTGCCATATAGTAGTCATTACACCCACTTGATGTTTGGAAGAAAAGAAAATGAATCGTGTGAATAGCGGCACATATAATATAAGAAGATGCAAGCATCCAGTTATTTATATTTGGGAAAGGGAATGGTGAATGTAGTAGTCAAGTGCTGTAGTAGCTAATGCACTGCCGTTTCTTCGTACCCCTGCACATCAACTCGGTACTGGTACGTACTCCCTGTATACAGCCATGTTATTTTTTACTCATGATTGTTATTCGTTATTCACTGTGTATTTATTCCTTGTGTTACTATTTCAAATCTCTGCATTGTTGGAAAAGGACCTGTAAGTAAGCATTTCACAGTTAGTCTACATCTGTTGTTTACGAAGCATGTGACAAATAACATTTGATTAGATTTTGATATGATTCAGGATACTGGATGTGAAACGTCTCTATAATCACAACCAAGGAAGCTGGTGTATAATGGTCCATGAATCGTGTGAGTATTGAGGCTTTTCAAAGCAGGCATGTCAGAATGCAATCCTTTTTGTGTTACAGTGTGTCCCTGATGCTACAGGAGACGAACACAGACGTGAAAGCGTTAAATCCATGGCTGTCTCCATGGTGAGGGCCACTGATCATGCAGTACCTCTTAGAGCCACAGCGAGCCCAGTCAGATAACGTCTCCATTATGCCATTATTTTAAACCATCTCACCCTGTAATGGACTGGCAGCCCTGGTCCCTGGCTATCTTATCCCCATATGTCCTGATCTGTCTGTCCAGGCCCTGTCCAGGCCCTGCAGCCGCCCAAAGGTGTGAGCCTGGCTGATTGCTGCTGGCTTAGTGTGCCTGCCTCCCTGCCTGCCTCGGAGTGCCTTGCTGCCTACCGCTGTGCAGAGGTGCTGAAGTGTTGCTCAGCCTAACTCAGATTTGGCCCCATGAGGAGTCGTTAATTACACTGGAGTGGTTGCCTTGGAGAGGTTTACAAATGTTTATAAAAAAAAAAACTCCCCTACTCTGATGTGGGAGTGGAAAATAGAAATATACAGTAAAGCAATTCAGTTGTGGCATCAAAATGTTACATTAACATTATGCAAATTGACTTTGAGACAGTTATACAGCCATGTAAGGCCTCTATAAACCAAATTAGTGTGAAATCGTTTGTTGTCAAGAGATTTGTTGTCCCGGCCCATCGTATCTGGACTTCCTCCATAGCCTAACCCTAGCCCTAGCCCTGACCTAACACCTACAGTATAATGAGCCTATTATTGAGCCATGGTTAAAAGTGCTGCCAGCCTCCTAGTAGCAGATATTAGGGTTGAGTCCCAAATGGCACCCTATTCCCTATATAGTGCACTACTTTTGACCAGGGACCTAGAACCCTATGGGCCCTGGTCAAAAGTAGTGCACTATATAGGGAATAGGGTGCCATTTTGGATGCATTCCTAGTAGATTAGAGCTAAGGAGGAGATGGAAGACACACAGGGGCATTAAAAGTTTCAACAGAAAGGTTTGATCAACAACAGATTTATTGTTGTTCACAGTTTTATTTGTGCGTATCATCACTAGTAACCAAACGTGTGGTAAATCCAGATTCCATCTAGCCTTTTTTTTTTTTTTTTGCTTTTTTTTTTTACAAAAATGTACAAACAGGAACATACATCACTTTAGACCAATAAATGTACAGTGTAACAGTTCAAAGTTTAAACACAATCTATAGTACATTCCTATTGTAGTACCATGCACATAAAGATAACCTAGGTAAAAATATAAACAATACATACTGTATATATGAAGTTCATTCAATTCGAGTCTGAATGCCAAACAAACAATAGACATAGATATGACAGCGTTCAAGCATTGATATAGTTTCAACATAAAAACTAATGAAACAGAGTAATATCTCTCTCATGTACAGTAATGTCCATTAGGTCGTTTGTGGGTTTGTGTTTATGGGAAAGCTGATGAACCTCTAAACACATTGCACATTTCATAAACCCCAAGAAAGCATTAACAGTGTTTCATTGATATTTCTTAACAGCGCACAGCAATGCATTTAAATACATAACCCTACCACGTTTTACATTTCAAAGGGGCTTTCAAGTTTTACAGCATCTTAGAAAAATAATTGGTTCTGTACATACAGTTGATGATTGACAGCATTAGTTATTTCCACTACACATGTCAGTTTGACAATCCATTGAAGAACAAATAGTTGTTCCACTTTCTTAAAGGAGCTAACATGTTGACCATATCAAGACATTTTGTATGCATCCCAAATGGCACCCTATAACCTATATAGTGCACTACTATGAGATCTGGCCAAAAGTAGTGTGATATATAGGGAATAGGGTACGATTTGGGATGCATGTTTGACTGACGATCAAAATGGTACAGTAAAGTGGTTAAATAATATGATGAGTTTATATACCATTATACTGTTGACATCATTCTATTGATTTATTCACTAATGCTAAGATGTTTCGCAGATCTTTATATTAAACATTATTCATTTTCACAATAGCTTAATTAAATCAACTAGAAACGTGATATTCAATCAATATTCTAAAAGCATTCACAACCTTTTTATGTCTACTGATCATGTTTGCTTTATGTTTAGATCGGGCAAAAGATTCGTTATAAAGAATCGTGCTAATGATGAGTAAACTATGATAATAAAAGTGATGAACATGATGTATAAGGAAACCTGAAAATAGACAAATGTATCCAAAATAAAATATAACAAAAAAATAATCCAACGGTTTGGGGAGCTGACAGTGCTATAGTGCAGTAGAAACATTTTGGAAAAACAATTTCCATGTAAAAATGGTCAAAACGAATAATTGCATTCTGTGATAAATACTCTGCTTGACTTTCTGAGGCAAAGCAAACTGGATAATGATACATTTGATTTTCTTGGCAGCTACAGTTGAAGTCGGAAGTTTACATACACCTCAGCCAAATACATTTAAACTCCGTTTTTTACAATTCCTGACATTTAATCCTAATTCCCTGTCTTCGATCAGTTTGGATCACCACTTTATTTTAAGAATGTGAAATGTCAGAATAATAGTAGAGAGAAGGATTTATTTCAGCTTTTATTTCTTTCATCACATTCCCAGTGGGTTACATACACTCAATTAGTATTTGGTAGCATTGCCTTTAAAATTGTTTAACTTGGGTCAAACGTTTCGGGTAGCCTTCCACAAGCTTCCCACAATAAGTTGGGTGAATTTTGGCCCATTCCTCCTGACAGAGCTGGTGTAACTGAGTCAGGATTGGAGGCCTCCTTGCTCGCACACGCTTTTTCAGTTCTGCCCACAAATTTTCTATAGGATTGAGGTCAGGCCTTTGTGATGGCCACTCCAATACCTTGACTTTGTTGTCCTTAAGCCATTTTGCCACAACTTTGGAAGTATGCTTGGGGTCATTGTCCATTTGGAAGACCCATTTCCAACCAAGCTATAACTTCCTGACTGATGTCTTGAGATGTTGCTTCAATATATCCACATAATTTTCCTTCCTCATGATGCCATCTATTTTGTGAAGTGCACCAGTCCCTCCTGCAGCAAAGCACCCCCACAGCATGATGCTGCCAACCCCGTGCTTCACGGTTGGGATGGTGTTCTTCGGCTTGCAAGCAACCCCCTTTTTCCTCCAAACATAACGATGGTCATTATGGCCAAACAGTTCTATTTTTGTTTCATCAGACCAGAGGACATTTCTCCAAAAAGTACGATCTTTGTCCCCATGTGCAGTTGCAAACCGTAGTCTGTCTTTTTTATGGCGGTTTTGGAGCAGTGGCTTCTTCCTTGCTGAGCGGCCTTTCAGGTTATGTCGATATAGGACTCGTTTTACTGTGGATATAGATACTTTGTGCCTGTTTCCTCCAGCATCTTCACAAGGTCCTTTGCTGTTGTTCTGGGATTGATTTGCACTTTTCGCACCAAAGTACGTTAATCTCTAGGAGACAGAATGCGTCTCCTTCCTGAGCGGTATGATGGCTGCGTGGTCCCATGGTGTTTATACTTGCGTACTATTGTTTGTACAGATGAACGCGGTACCTTCAGGCGTTTGGAAATTGCTCCCAAGGATTAACCAGACTTGTGGAGGTCTTGGCTGATTTATTTTGATTTTCCCATGAAGTCAAGCAAAGAGGCACTGAGTTTGAAGGTAGGCCTTGAAATACATCCACAGGTACACCTCCAATTTACTCAAATGATGTCAATTAGCCTATCAGAAGCTTCTAAAGCCATGACATCATTTTTTGGAATTTTCCAAGCTGTTTAAAGGCACAGTCAACTTAGTGTATGTAAACTTCTGAGCCACTGGAATTGTGATACAGTAAATTATATGTGAAATAATCTGTCTGTAAACAATTGTTGGAAAAATTACTTGTGTCATGCACAAAGTAGATGTCCTAACCGACTTGCCAAAACTATAGTTTGTTAACAAGAAATTTGTGGAGTGGTTGAAAAACAAGTTTTAATGACTCCAACCTAAGTGTATGTAAACTTCCGACTTCAACTGTATATGCCTCCATACATGAGTTCTGTATCATCTCCAATGTTCAGAGTTTTTTCAGCCTCTTAATATGTACCCATCAACAACAACAAGACATGTGTACAGATAGAGGTCTACCTGTACCAGAGCACCTGCGCCTTTGCCCTTCCACTCAATATTGGGTGGTCACTTATAATTATTTTGTATATAGTTTTTGTAGTTGTTGTTCTGAACCCACTGACCCCAAGTCGTCAAGTTCGCCACCCCCCACCCATCCGTTGGCCTGCCCTGTATGGAGCTCATGTGCACCTGGTTGTGCCTTTTACCCAATCTACCCTGTACGGAGATTGCGCGCACCCGGTATCCAAACATGCATGGCTTGTGATGCGGGTCCCCAGTCAAATGTGTGTAGCAAGCTATCTAGTTTCAATATCAACAGTACTGCCACACCATAGCAGCATTACATTTGATTAACACTTGATAACACTTGATTGACATCATCATCAATATTCGGTCTGGTTGGCTGATATGCAGCAGCACTTCATCATTTATTTCCTTATAGAATCATAGCCACGGGCAGGGTGCTGGAGGTGCTGCAGCAGCCCTGATGAATTGAAATACATTTGCCAAAGTTATAGAATTACTGCTGTCTTTTCAGAAATAAATGAAATAATTCAGAATAGCCTACTGCACCATGAGTAGGCCTATAATTTACCCACAAAGGATCAATAGTGTCTTTTTAAAAATTGCTTAGCTGTGGATTGTGTGTAGCCCAATCACAAGGCATAGTCTACAGTCGGCGCTGCAAATCTGACTGTGAACAGCATATAGACAAAACAGGCCATTCGCAATATTTCAAATACAATTGCGGGAAACATAGGTTGGAAAGCAAATGGCTCTGGCTGAAAAGAGAAAACTCTAATCTGTTCTAAAATCTCTAATCTAAAATCTAATCTCAACTTCCAAATAGGCCTATTGAGCGAACATTGTTCACAATAGAGAGATAGGCTTTTGGCACGAGTGCATCGGCCATCGCCAATCATTGGGTGAGTCAATTAAACTGGAAAGCTTTTTTAGAACTATCATTTCCTCCACATATTGTACAATATGTCTGTCTCCACACACCTAGGCCTAGGCTATAGATGGATTCAAGACAAGGTTGTTTTTATTGATCTCAGATTCTGTTTGTCAGTGTAAAAGTATCCTGTAATTTTGGTCATTTGTGTGGTATTAAAAATTATTCTGCCAAAGTCTCCAGTTATGTAAATGTAGGTACAGTTGCATGAAATGGATTTATAAAAGGCCCAATTGTTTTCGGACCCTAGGTTACTAAAAATGTTCCCCATGTGTGCAACTTCTGTAAGCACCTCTATGCCACTAGGCAAATGCGATAATATGCATGCAATACGGAAGTCCAGAGAGGACATATGAATGAAAAGAAAATTCCCTCGTTATGTTGAGATCACAACTTAGTTATCTCATGATCACTACATAACAAAAGTAGTTTCTTTGAGATCACAAGATGATTTTGTCATGATCACAACACAACAAAAGTTGTTTTGTCAAGATCACGAGATAAACTCTATAAATAGGAGTGGACGTATTGATGATAGATTGACAGTATGGCTGAGGTGGCAGAGCCCACGGTGGATCAGCATATACGTTTTTATTGATTGCTACACTAAGGGATAGTACATTTCATGTTAACATCATGCTTTCGTTTGTGTTTGGAGCTCATTATCAGTTTATAAGTTAGAATGCTAGTAAGCTCAATGTCCCTTACCTTGAGCTAAGCCCTCGTGGGGCATTTAAGCCCTGAATGATGCCTGACAGGCAGCCCAGACCACTGCCAATCGCATGCAAGCAACAACGCAGCTAACTTGGCTAATCATGTGAGCGAGCTAGCTAGCTGGTTAGCTATGTAGTGTTGTTAACTATGCTGGTTGTGAGTTTGCATAACTGATATGTGTATAATTGTAAGGGACACTTCATGTTTTATGGATAATATAGAAATGCACAGAGTGGGTGAGCTCCATTCCTGACAGGCAATCAGATTCAATAGCAGCCTCAGAGACTGATAAATCAGCATGCTGCCTTGTAGGCTGTTTCATCAGTAAAGCTCCTTGCAGGCAGATTAACAGTCAGTCCATTATGTATATGATCAAGAGTGGGTACGCTCTATTCCTGGCAGGCTGATCAGATTCAATAGCTGATCAGGATGCTGCCTTGTAGGCAGTCTGCAAGGAGCCTTACCTATGAAACAGCCTGCAAGGCAGCATGATTTATCAGCCTCTGAGGTTGCTTTTGAATCTGATCAGCCTGCCAGGAATAGAGCTCACCCACTCTGGATTATATGCATCACCGTATTAAGCACTTGACAGCTAATCTGCCTGCACAGAGGATTAACTATGAAACAGCATACAAGGCAGCACCCTGATTAATCAGCCTCTGAAGCTGAACTATCTGGTCAGCCTGTCAGGAATGGAGCTCACCCACTGTCGATTGTAAAATTATCCACAAAACATGAAATAACCCTTATAATTATATATATATATATAACAACCAGCATAGATAACAAGCAAGCTAGCTAGCTAACCAACAAGACTACCTAGTTAGCTCACAATTACTAGCCAAGTTAGCTGCGTTGTTCCTTGCATGCGATTGGCTGTGGCACGCAGCCTAGGAGACAGTGCTGCCTGTCAGGCATCATTCAGTGCCCGCATTGCGATCAATGCAGCCATAGGGCTCCTTGGTGAGTTGGTTATTGTGCATCTGAACAAATTAATGGATGATGCGTGGTACTTTTGATTATCTCGTGATCTCGACAAAACAACTTTTGTATTGTCATGATCACAAGAAAAGTATCTTGTGATCTCGATAAATCAACTTTTGTTATGTTGTGATCATGAGATAAATAAGTTGTGATCTCGACATAACGAGGGAATTCTTTTTTTAAATTCATATGTCCTCTCTGGACTTCTGTAATGCAATGCTTTATTATAAAGGTGATTTCTTTTCTCATGAGTTCCGGTACCTCAGAGCTCCCCAGGTCACCCCTCTCTCTTGCGCTCACTTTTTGTTCCGGCACTCCAGATTTACAAATTAAGCACTGAACACAGGTAGTCTAGACTCTAGCTAACCACCATATACTAAAATATCCACACAAACCACCAGCCAGCCAGCCATACACTGACTGTAGAAAATATTAGGAACACCTGCTCTTTCCATGACATAGACTGACTAGACTGAATCCAGATGAACGCTATGATCCCGTAATAGAGGTCACTTCAAGCCACTTTAAGCCTTGAGACAATTGAGACATGGATCGTGTATGTGTGCCATTCAGAGGGTGAATGGGCAAGACAAAAGATTTAAGCGCCTTTGAACGGGGTATGGTAGTAGGTGCCAGGCGCACCGGTTTGAGTGTGTCAAGAACTGCAACGCTGCTGGGTTTTTCACGCTCAACAGTTTCCTGTGTGTATCAAGAATGGTCCACCACCCAAAGGACATCCAGCCAACCTGACACAACTGTGGGAAGCATTGGAGTCAACATGGGCCAGCATCCCTGTGGAACGCTTTCGACACCTTGTAGAGTCCATGCCCTGACGAATTGAGTCAAAAGGGGTGCAACTCAAAATTAGTAAGGTGTTCCTAATGTTTTGTACACTCAGTGTATATCATGAGTTAGATTATAAATATTATATTATTAAGTTATTATTTAAGAGCATTGAAGATAAATCACAATCAGTAAAAAAAAATATCAAGTTAGCTATCTAGCAGATATACATCAATCATCAACATCAATCATCAACTGATAGCCTACACTCTTTCCCGATGTCAATCATGTCTTTAGGAGGCACTGTAGCTAACTGGCTTGCTTACAATTTTTGACAAGTGAGTGTGTTTCTGAAATAAATAGGCCTATGCTCAAAAATGTAAAAATGTTCGCTAAAGAGACAGAGGCAGTTAGTATGTTATGAATTTCGAGATCTGATTTATGAAAGTATTTTCTTTTTTTGAGAGAGAGAGAGAGAGGGGGGTGCCCTTTTTTCATTTTGAGCACCTGCTCCCTGAAAGGTCTGTGCACAACCCTGACAACAACCCTTACCCTTAGACCCTTCACCCTCAGATTTACAGGTGGTTCCAACATAGATATGAATTGGGGTTGTACAATATCATAGAACAGAATCATCTCTTTGCAGGGTTGCACTTTAAACACACAATTATGTACAGAGCCAGAGTAGATCGTCTGTGAAGCCCCACAGACGCAAACTACAATGCTCTGTCTAGGAAATGCTGTCCTGCTATTGGTGCTTCTGCTGTACTAAAGTCTGAACTCTGACCTCACACATGACCAGTCCTGAGAGCCATCAGACATATACAGTATCGCTGATTCCAGCTTCCTCCATATGTAAAAGTGTTAGTCACCGTCACTACAGACGCGCCCATATGATTCAACCATACAGAGAGCTCTGGCTGAGAGTGTGCAGGTCAACCTCTAGGCAACCACTTTGTGTAATATTGACTGAATGAGAGGAGCAGCATCTCAGATAAAGCCCTTGCAGAGCCTCAGAAGCCCCATAATAAAATACTACAGGCTGCTGCCTGCCTGCTTCATCCCCACCCGCGAGTGCTGAAGGAGGCAGGAGCATGTTCATGATAAAAGACACCTGGTGGAGCGAGGTGAGGTAGTGGCCAGTTTAGGTGGGGGCGAGGCTGGCCGGTGTGGTGGTGAGTGAATGTGGAGGTCCTACTCCTGGGTCAGATCAGAGCGTCAGTGTCATGTTGCGAAGGAGCCACTGCTGGGAGCGGCTGCCTGTGCAGTCTCTCAGGGTGGGCACCATCTTGTCCTCCTCAGTAGGCATGTCCAGACACTGGTTACTGTTGACGTGCAGCAAGGTCAGCCGCTGGGGAGAGAGGCGCAGGCAGACAGGCAGAAACAGGCACACACACACACACACATAGGTGAATGAGCATTATGCACTAAACACAAGGGCACTGCAAGAAGTGAGCCGAGTTCTTGGCCTCTGCTCCACCTGCAGCTAGAGAGATGGTTTCTGGGTAGATTAGATTAGAGATGAGCACCACTTCAACATAATTTCAAAATATATGTTTTCCACCCGCCGATACAGATTTTGCAGTATCTTCCACAGCAGCTTGTATGTGGATTACATTTCATTTACCGGAACATCATCATTGGGTATTGAAAAAATACGCTGGCTTATGTTTGGCTAAATAAGTGTCAAGCCTTTCTAAATAAAAGTTGTGATAAAAATAAATGCTTCTGAATGTACCTGAGGACTTTTCACCTTAAAGAGGACTCGTTTTGTAGAAATCAATCTTTTGAGTGCCGTCACAGCGATAGCTGTATTCCCCATGTCGATACCTAAGCCCCAAGACTAATGGCAAGGAGAGGAGACATAAAAGCTCTTAATTAACCACTTATGGCCACTCTCTCTCAGAGGTAATGTACTTAGCCAGTTTATACCTACGTCGGCGGTCGTTGCTCTTGTCATAATGACCATACAGAGTGCAGATGGCAGAATCCAATTCTTACCGTATGGCCATCTTTCACTTCTTCAGGAAGGAAAATGCAATTGTCTGTCAAAGAGCCATGACATACATTGTAAAACGACATAAAAAAGTATTTAGGCCTTTGGGGGGAGGCAACAGCCCAACCAGTAGTGTAACCCGTCAGAACAGATTACCCTACCATGAATCTCCAGCTCATTGTGTGTGTTTGTTCTTGTCATCACCATTTCAATTAAATTCAGGTCAATAGTCAATATTCCTCATTTCGCACATTTTTGAAAGCCAAGTTAACAAACAGACCACCGACGATTTCGAATCCCACCGTACCTTCTCCGCTATGCAATCCGGTTTCCGAGCTGGTCATGGGTGCATCTCAGCCACGCTCAAGGTCCTAAACGATATTATAACCGCGATCGATAATAGACAGTACTGTGCAGCCGTCTTCATCGACCTGGCCAAGGCTTTTGACTCTGTCAACCACCGCATTCTTATTGGCAGACATTTGGTTTCTCAAATCCCTGCCTTATCTTAGCTCATTGGTCACCATAGCAACACCCACCCGTAGTATGCGCTCCAGCAGGTATATCTCACTGGTCATCCCCAAAGCCAACACCTCCTTTGGCCGCCATTCCTTCCAGTTCTCTGCTGCCAATGACTGGAACGAACTGCAAAAATCTCTGAAGCTGGAGACTCTTATCTCCCTCACTAACTTTAAGCATCAGGTGTCAGAGTACCTTACCGATCACTGCACCTGTACACAGCCCATCTGAAATTAGCCCACCCAACTACCTCATCCCCATATTGTTATTATTTTGCTAATTTGCACCCCAGTATCTCTATTTGCACATCATCTCTTGCACATCTATCATTCCAGTGTTAATATTAAATTGTAATTATTTTTGCACTATGGCCTATTTATTGCCTTACCTCCATAACTTGCTACATTTGCACACACTGTATATATATTTTCTGTTGTATTTTTGACTTTATGTTTTGTTTACCCCATATGTAACTCTGTGTTGTTGTTTTTATCGCACTGCTTTGCTTTATCTTGGCCAGGTCGCAGTTGTAAATGAGAACTTGTTCTCAACTGGCTTACCTGGTTAAATAAAGGTGAAATAAAAAATTAAAAAAATTAGATTACCTATTGGTAACAGAAAGGGATTCCCCCCATTTACACCCTGTGTTCTGGCCTCTAAGCCCGTGGCCTATGAGGCTGATTCTCTTGTTCTTCTCACATACTAAATTTCACACGGACAGGTTTCTGTGAAAGGTGCTATTGATTTGAAAATCAATAGGTAGGCTACTGAGAGGAGATGGGAGGAAATGGTTGGGAATCAGACCGACTTGAAAGGTGTCAGGTGCTGCAGCTGTGTGTGTGTGTGTGTTAATGTGATACAGCTCTGCGTGCGTTGGGACACCAGTCATCACGCAGAGCCATTGTAGAAGTACAGTAGAGAGAATGCTCAACCTGCAATATGTCCCTCCTAATGTACCGTACAGTAGAATAGCAATCAGATGAGCTCGCAACTTTAAGGTAATAGAGTGTGTGGCGTTAATAGCTAAACTTTTAATATATATTATATAAATTGCAGAGGAAGACAGATTCTTTTATGTTCTTTAGGCTCATCATTCACACATCCCAGAGGTGTTTTCCAAAACAAGGTGTGACTGATACCTAAAACAATTTAGTCCAATTAATGTAACATAAATATGATGTGGCTGTCCATGGTACTGATTTCTGTGTGTGTGTGTGTGTGTTTGTGTGTGTGTGCGCGTGTGTGTGTGCGCGTGTGTGTGTGTGTGTGTGTGCATGTAGAAAAAACATGTTGACTCACCCTACTTATAGAGAAATGCCACTGCCATCCTCCTCTTTCATGTTGCCTAAATGGTCTATGAGTCTGTCATATGAGTCTGTCATATGTGTCCTGTGGTCCTCTGTAGCTCAGCTGGTAGAGCACGGCGCTTGTAACGCTAAGGTAGTGGGTTCGATCCCCGGGACCACCCATACACAAAAAAAATAAATGTATGCACGCATGACTGTAAGTCGCTTTGGATAAAAGCGTCTGCTAAATGGCATATTATTATTATATGACTAAGTCGCTTTGGATAAAAAGCGTCTGCTAAATGGCATATTATTATATTATTATACTGTACACGCTTTTAGTTTTTGTTGTCCTAGTCTACCTGGCTAAAATACTTGCTCGCTACCCTAACTTCCTTTCTTGGTCAGGCCAGCTAGTTAACATTAGCATACTACATCTAGTTACATGTTGAACTTCCATCCTCTCAGGCCAGGGGCACAACGTATGAATTTATGGTTGGATCAGAATCGCCGTTATAATCATTGGCCAGTACGGAGAAGTCCAAATCCCTATCTCGATCGATGGATCATTTAGGAAAGGGATGATTTTAGCTAGCTAGCTAGCCACCAGAGGAAAATAACACAACGAGATTCAACAATTCAAAAATTATTGACGTTTGGCTTGTGATGTGATTGGTCTGAAATCAAATCCAAACTGGCTTCCCTTGACACTTTTTTTTGGTGCGCCAGGACCATTCACAGCTGAGCTCATTCAGTTTAGCTCAACGCTGATTGGCTATTATTTTTTTAATAAGGGAGGCCAAATGCTCGCTGGCGTCCCTTGCATTCAATACTACGGGCGGCAACAAAGTCATACTCTTTCTGACCAGACAGAATCAGATACGCTACACATACTGAGACAGAGGGGCGCTGTTTCGTTTGCTCGGATGCTTTCTCCGGTGAGATACATTCAGCCTCTTGCGAATTGAAGGACATTTATGAAAGACATAGAGATGAAAGCAAAATTATTTTGTATGTTTTTTTTGTTTCTTATTTTTTTGGGAAGCGTGGCTTCCCTTGGCACCCATGAATACACGCCACTGCTTTGAGGTAAGATTGTCCTGAAGCTGTATAGGACATTTTCAGTTCCATATTCAGCCTTTATATTTTGAATGGGTAGCACAAACCAAGATGGTTTGTATGTGATTGTGCACTGTTCGCTTTTGTGTAGTGAGGTAAATCTTAATAAAACTTTGTTCTGTATTGCTTTATTCAAGAGGATTTTTGCATTAATTGAAACACAAAAAAGCAGAGGCCATGTCTGAGCTTGTGCTTCCCTCAATGCAAAAATACACAGAACAGCCTGGCATTTACTCTACCTACAGTGCCTTTGGAAAGTATTCACACCCCTTGACTTTTCCCACATTTTGTTGTGTTACAGACTGAATTTAAAATGGATTAAATGTCACTGGCTTACACACAATACTTCATAATGTCAAAGTGGAATGATGTTTTTAGACATTTCTACAAAAAAGCTGAAATGTCTTGAGTCAATAAGTATGCAACCCCTTTTTTATGGCAAGCCCAAATAAGTTCAGGAGTAAAAATGTGCTTAACAAGTCATATAATAAGTTGCATGAACTCACTCCATGTGCAATAATAGCGTAACATGAGTTTTGAATGACAACCTCATCTCTGTACCCCACACATACAATTATCTGTAAGGTCCCTCAGTCGAGCAGTGAATTTCAAACACAGATTCAACCACAAAGACCAGGGAGGTTTTCCAATGCCTCACAAAGAAGGGCACCTATTGGTAGGGTAAAAAGAGAAAAGGCAGACATTGAATATCCCTTTGAGCATGGTGAAGTTATTAATTACACTTTGGAAAGTGTATCAATACACACAGTCACTACAAAGATAGTGAGGAAGGAAGGAAACCGCTCAGAGATTGATTCATGAGGCCAATGGTGACTTTAAAACAGTTACAGAGTTTAATGGCTGTGATAAGAGAAAACTGAGGGTGGATCAACAACATTGTAGTTAATCCACAATACTAACCTAAATGACAGAGTGAAAGAAGGAAGCTTGTACAGAATAAAATATTCCAAAACATGCATCCTGTTTGCAATAAGGCACTAATGTAAAACTGCAAAAAATGTGGCAAAGAAATTAACTTTATGAACTAATACTGCAGTCAACGACCTGTATAAGGCCATAAGCAAACAAGAAAATGTTAATCCAGAAGCGGTGCTTCTAGTGGCCGGGGACTTTAGTGCAGGCAAACTTAAATCTGTTTTACCTAATTTCTACCAGCATGTCACATATGCAACCAGAGGAAAAAAAACTCTGGACCACCTTTACTCCACACACAGAGATGCGAACAAAGCTCTCCCTCGCCCTCCATTTGTCAAATCTGACCATAATTATATCCTCCTGATTCCCACATACAAGCAAAAACTAAAGCAGGAAGTACCAGTGACTCGCTCAATACGAAAGTGGTCAGATAACGCGGATGCTAAACTACAGGTCTGTTTTGCTAGCACAGACTGGAATATGTTTCGGGATTCATCCGATGGCATTGAGGGGTATAACACCTCAATCACTGGTTTCATCAATAAGTGCATCGATGACATCGCCCCCACAGTGACCGTACATACATACAGTGGGGAAAAAAAGTATTTAGTCAGCCACCAATTGTGCAAATTTTCCCACTTAAAAAGATGAGAGAGGCCTGTAATTTTCATCATAGGTACACGTCAACTATGACAGACAAATTGAGAAAACAAAATCCCGAAAATCACATTATAGGATTTTTAATGAATTTATTTGCAAATGATGGTGGAAAATAAGTATTTGGTCACCTACAAACAAGCAAGATTTCTGGCTCTCACAGACCTGTAACTTCTTCTTTAAGAGGCTCCTCTGTCCTCCACTCGTTACCTGTATTAATGGCACCTGTTTGAACTTGTTATCAGTATAAAAGACACCTGTCCACAACCTCAAACAGTCACACTCCAAACTCCACTATGGCCAAGACCAAAGAGCTGTCAAAGGACACCAGAAACAAAATTGTAGACCTGCACCAGGCTGGGAAGACTGAATCTGCAATAGGTAAGCAGCTTGGTTTGAAGAAATCAACTGTGGGAGCAATTATTAGGAAATGGAAGACATACAAGACCACTGATAATCTCCCTCGATCTGGGGCTCCACGCAAGATCTCACCACGTGGGGTCAAAATGATCACAAGAACGGTGAGCAAAAATCCCAGAACCACACGGGGGGACCTAGTGAATGACCTGCAATGAGCTGGGACCAAAGTAACAAAGCCTACCATCAGTAACACACTACGCCGCCAGGGACTCAAATCCTGCAGTGCAAGACGTGTCCCCCTGCTTAAGCCAGTACATGTCCAGGCCCGTCTGAAGTTTGCTAGAGTGCATTTGGATGATCCAGAAGAGGATTGGGAGAATGTCATATGGTCAGATGAAACCAAAATATAACTTTTTGGTAAAAACTCAACTCGTCGTGTTTGGAGGACAAAGAATGCTGAGTTGCATCCAAAGAACACCATACCTACTGTGAAGCATGGGGATGGAAACATCATGCTTTGGGGCTGTTTTTCTGCAAATGGACCAGGACGACTGATCCGTGTAAAGGAAAGAATGAATGGGGCCATGTATCGTGAGATTTTGAGTGAAAACCTCCTTCCATCAGCAAGGGCATTGAAGATGAAACGTGGCTGGGTCTTTCAGCATGACAATGATCACAAACACACCGCCCGGGCAACGAAGGAGTGGCTTCGTAAGAAGCATTTCAAGGTCCTGGAGTGGCCTAGCCAGTCTCCAGATCTCAACCCCATAGAAAATCTTTGGAGGGGAGTTGAAAGTCCGTGTTGCCCAGCGACAGCCCCAAAACATCACTGCTCTAGAGGAGATCTGCATGGAGGAATGGGCCAAAATACCAGCAACAGTGTGTGAAAACCTTGTGAAGACTTACAGAAAACGTTTGACCTGTGTCATTGCCAACAAAGGGTATATAACAAAGTATTGAGAAACTTTTGTTATTGACCAAATACTTATTTTCCACCATAATCTGCAAATAAATTCATAAAAAATCCTACAATGTGATTTTCTGGATTCTTTTTTCTCAATTTGTCTTTCATAGTTGACGTGTACCTATGATGAAAATTACAGGCCTCTCTCATCTTTTTAAGTGGGAGAACTTGCACAATTGGTGGCTGACTAAATACTTTTTTTCCCCACTGTATCCCAACCAGAAGCCGTGGATTAGAGGCAACATCTGCACCGAGCTAAAGGCTAGAGCTGCCGCTTTCAAGGAGCGGGACACTAATCCAGACGCTTATAAGAAATCGTGCTATGCCCTCAGACGAACCATCAAACAGGCAAAGCATCAATACAGGACTAAGATTGAATCCTACTACACTGGCTCTGATGCTCGTCGGATGTGGCAGGGCTTGCAAACTTTTACGGACTACAAAGGGAAACCCAGCCGCGAGCTGCCCAGTGACGCAAGCCTACCAGACAGGCTAAATGCCTTTTATGCTAGTTTCGAGGCAAGTAACACTGAAGCATGCATGAGAGCACCAGTTGTTCCGCACGACTGTGTGATCACGCTCTCCGTAGCTGATGTGAGCAAGACCATTAAACAGGTCAACATTCACAAGGCCACAGGGCCAGACAGATTACCAGGATGTGTACTCAGTGCATGTGCGGACGAACTAGCAAGTGTCTTAACTGACATTTTCAACCTCTCCCTGACCCAGTCTGTAATACCTACATGTTTCAAGCAGACCACCATAGTCCCTGTGTCCAAGAACACCAAGGTAACCTGCCTTAAATGACTACCGCCCCGTAGCACTCACATCTGTAGCCATGAAGAAACCCTAGACTCCAATTCGCAAGCTAAGGACCCTGGGACTAAACACCTCCCTCTGCAACTGGATCCTAGACTTCCTGACAGGTCGCCCCCCAAGTGGAAAGGGTAGGCAACAACACATCTGCCATGCTGATCCTCAACACAGGGGCCCCTCAGGGGTGCGTGCTTAGTCCCCTCCTGTACTCCCTGTTCACCCACGACTGCGTGGCCAAGCACGACTCCAACACCATCATTAAGTTTGCTGATGACACAACGGTGGTAGGCCTGATCACCAACAACGATGAGACAGCCTACAGGGATGAGGTCAGAGACATGGCAGACTGGTGCCAGGACAACAACCTCTCCCTCAACGTGAGCAAGACAAAAGAGCTGATCGTGGACTACAGGAAAAGGAGAGCCGAACATGCCCCCATTCACATCGATGGGGCTGTAGTGGAGCGGGTGGAGAGCTTCAAGTTCCACCGACAAACTATCCTGCTCCAAACACACCAAGACAGTTGTGAAGAGGGTACGACAATGCCTATTCCCCCTCAGGAGACTGAAAAGATTTGGCATGTGTCCCCAGATCCTCAAAAGGTTCTACTGCTGCACCATCGAGAGCATCCTGACCGGTGGAATCACCACCTTGCATGGCTACTGCTCGGCATCTGACCATAAGGCGCTACAGAGGGTAGTGCGTACGGCCCAGTACATCACTGGGGCCAAGCTTCCTGCCATCCAGGACCTCTATACTAGGCGGTGTCAGAGGAAGGCCCAACATTTTTTAAAGACTCCAGCCACCCAAGTCATAGACTGTTCTCTCTGCTACCGCATGCCAACCGGTACGGGAGAGCCAAGTCTAGGTCCAAAAGGCTCCTTAACAGCTTCTACCCCCAAGCCATAAGACTGCTGAACAATTAATAAAATGGCTACCCAGACTATTTGCATTGTACCCCCGCACATTGACGCAGTACCGGTACCCCCTGTATATAGCCTCGTTATTGTTATTGTGTAACTTTAGTTTATTTATTAAATATTAACTTAAATTTATTGACTCTTAAAACTGCATTGTTGATTAAGGGCTTGTAAGTAAGCATTTCACGGTAAGGTCTACTACACCTGTTGTATTCGGCGCATTTGACAAATAAAATTTGATTTGATTTGATTTGATATGTCCTGAATACAAAGCATTATGTTTGGGGAAAAAGGTGGTGGCTGCATCATGTTATGGGTATGCTTTGCAAATGGTGGTGGCTGCATCATGTTATGGGTATGCTTGTCATCTGCAAGGACTAGGGAGTGTTTTTTAGGAAACAAATAAACAAAATAGAGCTAAGCACAGGCAGAATCCTAGAGGAAAACCTGTCTCAGTCTGCTTTCCAACAGACACTGGGAGACAAATTCACCTTTCAGCAGGACAATAACCTAAAACACAAAGCAAAATATACACTGGAGTTGCTTACCAAGA